>NC_046619.1:10391636-10699413 GCF_900324465.2 Anabas testudineus
ACTGATAATCCTCCACTCATTCTGTGTTTTATGAATTTTTTAAATATGCAAGAAATTAGAATTAGAAGGTCGTCATATCCAAAGACAAGACATGAACCCCCACTACATTAAAAGAAAATATACATAAAGAAATTTCACAACTTCCTAATACTGGGTTCATTGAGTGTTTAAATAGATTTCCCCCCCAACAAGAGATAAAAGTACCACTTTTTGCTTATTACTGTTAGTTTTTATTTACAGAAGTAAGAGGGAGACAACCTCCCTTGTGCAATTACTTGCAATAGATCAACTTTTCAAATAAAAACAGCAGAGATTCTTGGATTGTGACAGGTAAAGAAAACACTTTGCATTTTATGGCATGTTGAAACAATAGTGTGATGCTGTGTAAACGCAAACTACTACCTACTATTTAGAATGAAAAATGTTGATATAAAGCATAACAATATTAAAACGTACAAGTTCAAATAATAATATTAACGATAAAAATCACTTCAGGTCTGCAGTCATACTCTGTCAAAAAAGAAAATAAGATGCTCCTCCATATAAAAAACTAAAGCGCAATCTTGATGGCACAAATGCCCAAAGCAAACACTCCACAAGCTTAGGCACAATATCAATCATACCACACTATACTCTCTGCATGCTAACAGAGAAAAGCATTATACAGCTACAAACCTGTGAGCTTATTTATAATAAAACAAACGATACAAATGGCAACAGAGCATTACAAACTGAAATAGTTGGGCAGCTTTAGTTTGAGAGGCAAGGCTAAAGTGTTCAACCTTAGCAAAAGACTATTTTAAAAAGCAAAAGATATTTCGACGACTTCAATCCCATGCCATCACTGACAGTGGAGCGAGGACAGCAGGGGAATGCATGCCAGTGCACCCGCTATGTGACACAAGAATAGCAAAACAAAGCAGCAACATCTTTTGGGATGACAAAAGAAGTTACTTCATTTCGTGTTTTATTTGGACCACTGATTTGGAATAGACAGGAAGGGGATGATGTAGGCGAACAGAAGACAGTGATTCATCTGAGCAGGTCTGCTGGGAGAATAACTGTGCAGTAATGTCTCCAGGGCTGGTGAGCCAATACTACAGACGGTCTTCAGTCCTCTCAGCCTTGGTAAATTTAAAGGAAGGCAGAAGGGACAGAGGAAGGCAGGAAAGAAAACGAGCAAACAGACGGGAGAACTACTGAGGATGTAGGAAAGAGGTGGAACTACACAGCTACTCTGGCTTCAGAAGCCCGAAGGTGTTAAAACATTCATGTCCCGAGGTTTCAGTTTGTGTGGTCGTTGGGGGGCCTGCTTGGACTCAACGCCCGAGATTTCAATCTTGGGGGGCATGAAGTTAACAGGGTCTTCCACCTTGAGGTTGACCTGGGTGTTTGTGCCATCCATGGTAGAGGACTTCTGCAGGCCAAAATAGGACTGCAGTGAAAAGCCTGGAGGAGAAAGGAGCAAGTGGTAAATATTGCCATCAATCAATTAAATCTAGCAGTTATAGAAAACTGTAATAATTATATCTTCTGAGCTTGCTTCACAACCGGAAAGTGTGTTTTTAACCACCCACTCAAATTTGAATGATTAAAAAAAGAAAAGCAATCCACAAGTGTGTACAATTAGAGTTTACAAACGAAGAGAGCTGCAGATCAGGTTCCTAACTTCATAACTTGGTTTCTTTACATACTCATAAAACTCATCATTTCTGCTGTCTAAAAACATCTACAGCGTTCAGTCCTCTCTGTCCTGCTGCTATTCCAGACATGTCTGGCCTTTCTGCCACATTAACTCGCCTTTCTGTTGAGCCCGTTTAGAGGCTCCATTGCGTCATCGAGGTTCTTTTCTTCCCTGCCCACCCACACCCTCTGAAAGCCTGTTTTCTGACATCCAGAGGCCTCAGTTTGCTGCTGTGATGTACAGGTCCAGGACTCCATGACATCACTGATAGGTGTGGCAAACTAATAAACTGCATCCATCTGAAAACATTTGTCTAATATTAATGTTGCAATTGGATTGCAGTTGGTGGCTTCAACATAGCCCGCAACCTTAAAAAGAATAAATAAATAAATAAACAAACAAAATAATAAATAAATAAAATAAAATGATAAATTTTAAATTTAGGGCTTTACCAGAATTTGTCGGGCCACAAGATTCATCCTACTGCTCTGAACATTTTTACCATTTACTGTACATTACTGTATTGATCCAGACACAGAACTGGGTGTAAATCTCTCACCTGTGCTAGTGTCAGAGCCCGGGTCAGTGGGGGACTTCTGTACCACAGACCGAGTTCCAAAGAAGCTCCACCTGTCTCCTCCTCCTCCTTCATTTCCTCCCATATCTGTGCTGAGGCTTGGACTGAGCTCTGGGGTTGCAAGAAAAGGAGCAGGACCTAGGTGGAACCAGTTCCTGTATGTATAAAGTGTATGAACATATAAGCTAACATGTCATGGGTGCAACATATTACAATTGATATCTTCGGAAGTTGTATTATACAATTATAGAATATTATATGAATGTATATAAAGTACATTATCGGAAGGTATCTTGTTACAGTGCCTACCTGCGACTAACAGTCGGTGATGAGTGGGGACTGACACAGGGGGTGACACAGGGGGTGACGCTAGGGGTGACAGAGGGGGTGCCACTTGGGGTGGATTGTGCTGATGTTGTAAGCCGGTCCTCCTTGAAGTCCCCGCTTGGCATTCTCAACTTCTGCACAGGGAAAAAAAAAAAAAAAAAAAAAAAAAAACACAAAACAACAAAAACAAAAAAGTAGTTAAAACAATGAATTAATGAATTCCACTTTTCCAGACTCATCCTGTACTCAAACTGTGGCCAGGTTGTTCTTTTTTGACTTATATACTCCACATGTCCATTTTAGACTATCAGCACAGTTTGCGTCATGTATGTCAGAGCATTGATCCTTTTTAAAGAGCAGACACCGATTGAACATAAAATACTAAAGGTCAGCAGTGTTGTTCTGGACATACAGATCAAAAATAATAACATGCGTCACAGATTCTTAAAGTCTATAACCTGTGTCCTTATGATAAGAGTGGTGAGATAAAGAGACAAAAAGGACTAGTCTATAAGATAAGATATAATATTAAAAGACCATTACTGCAATTACTTAAAAAAAAAAAAACCCTTAAACCTCACTCAAAAGGTGGTTGCTCTACTTGCAACATAAGCAAAACCACCGGTTACAAGGAAAATAAAAGTGTGTCTGTTTTGCTAATAGATAATCAATAAATGTGCAAAAGCTAGCAGTCTCGTCTACTTCAATGACCCAAATACACAATTAACCTTACTTGCCTTGAAATTTAGGTTTATTTCAGCAATGATCTCTTGAAGAATATTATCGATGTTGAGTCTCCATTTAATGTGTGCATATTCTTGTCCATAGACTGAATGTCTCTCCAAAGTCATATGTATCTTGTATATTTGGTCCTGCATTCTGCTTAGGGCAGTGGCTGTATTGCAAATGAATAACAAGGAGAAACTTTGCAACCTTTAATCTCCTGCCTACTATTTGGGTTAGTATCCTGTTCGATTTCATAACTGCTCCAGTCCTGCTGGATCCGAGCCAGAATATTTCAAACCAGGACAACATGTTGGCAAATGAACTAATTTGTGTGTGACTTATAAAGCAACGGAGAACTGCAGTGGAGAGAGAAAAAGCAAAACAAAAACATGCCACATGCGTCTCATGTCTGCATTTCATCATCTCATGTATTTATTACTTATATTCGGTTTATTTTGTTATTACATAATGTAAGCACGACTGAGGCAAGAGTGTGACCAGTGTGTTTATGTTTTACATCAGCCAAATTGTCAAAGGGCAAGTGGATCTAGTCCCAACAATTTCCCTCTGGGATTAATAAAGTTTCTTTAATCTTCAATGTTGAATATGGTGACATTACTTAATAGGCACAAACTGAATAGTTTCCCTAAGCAAAGTGAGGTTAATGTTAACACTAAGGTAGACACAACAACAGTTGCCTAGACAGAGTGAAAAACAAAACTACCACAGTGGTAGGGGCGATCTTTACGGAAGAAAACCATTTACTAAAGCTTTGTTTCCACATTAAATAATATTAAATGCAGGCGTAACGCTGACGTTTGTTACCGGGTGCTAAGGTAACCACTAACGCTAACGCAGTAAGCTAGCTAGCTAGCTAACGTTTTTCCCAATATGGGCCACTGACAGCTAGTTACAGTTTATGTCACACTATTTACTCGTTTGTGACACCCATAATGCTTTAACCCAACTAAAACTCCCGTAACGTCAGGCTGATAACTACCAGATCAAAATATTAGTAACTAAGATAACGTTAGCTCGAACGCCAGCTTTGCTACCTAGCAAAGCTAAGCTATTGCTTGGCTAGCGGCCCACTCTGCGGCCGAAATAGCTGAACAAAATCGTTAGCAGTCTGTGACATAGCGCGTTACCTTTTTATGACAAGATTTCTTTGACGTTCCAGTCCGACAGAATCCTTAATTTTGTCCATTATTAGCTGCAGCAACACGTTTAAGGGGCGATTTTGGTTGAAAATACACAGACGGTACAGTCTGTACACAACACAGCAGGCCTCTGTAGGGGTTCTGTTTTGTTAGGAGCTCGGTGATTGGTCCGTTTCAGAAAATAAGGAGGCTCGTTTCATTTTAAGGGCGTTGCCTGGCAACTCTGCCGATAGAAGCTCCAGTCTATGGGACACGCAGAGAGCTGATGACGTAATCTGTTTATCGAGATGCTCCACATTTGACTCAGGTTACAACAATGTGGTATTATATAACTCTTCATAATGAGTAATTATACGGACAGCACAGCACTACGCCTGCAGTCATCATAACATGTTTGTGATCCTGTGTGGAGAGATGCTCGTTTTACCTTAAACCATCAGATATACCTAATCGCATGGTCATAACTGCAACTTTTCATTTAAATATAAACTTTACACAATAAACCAGTAGGAAGCAATGACAGTGTGTACGTCTGACGCATGTCATAAATGTGTAAAGATATATGTTTCAGTTATTTTAAGGACAAATCTATTTTACCTCCCATTTGTTCATACTCACTGGCAGTGTGCCGTCACCCAGTCGGTGAAAGCGGGTCTCCTCGGCAGAGAGGCCCTTGCGGGGAGAATATCCAGTGTCTGTCAGTCCTGCCTGGACCTCAAATCTCTGGAGGTTCTCGTGGGTCTGCTCTATGTGAGGATGGGCATACAGTTGACAGTGATACATTTAGTCAGTGTTTTAATGTGCTACACTTCACTGATACTAATATATTTGGCAGCCAAGACATCTGCTGGGTGAAGCTTACATAATTCTGAGACATGTAGTGATATATTAACTTACATTACCTGTGACTAAGTATTAATAAAAATAAACATTAATGTTCCCAGTAACTCAGTTTTGTTAACTTACTGATCATTAGTGTGTTCACTAAAGAGGTGGCTTTGGCTTTCACCACAGGCACTGGGGACTTCGGTGGTGATATTGTCTCAGAAGTCAGTGACTTCTCAGCATGGGCTCCATCCTAGTTACATAATTGTATACTGTTAGAATTAAATCACTTATCATTAACCACTTACATAATGACAAAGTGAGTAAATCAACATGCACCGGGTTAGTGTATGCACCAAGCCACCAAGAGGAAGTTCCATACAAGCCAGTTCACATTTTGTTATGTAGCTAGTTTATTCTGTATTTTATAATACTTTTCAGTTAACAAACCTCTACAATCTTTCTAAACTTGTGTTGGGGGATGACAGGGTCTTTCCATAAGATGTTGACAGTCATGTCTGGAGGTGGTGAATGCATGGGGGCATCAATGTGCTCGTCATAGCTGGTATTGCGCCGCATCATTCCAATGGGAGACGACAAAGCACCAAAGATTCCCGACGGCGTGCCAGACTCAAGTGCTGAAGTATGGATTAAAGAAGATAATTAGAATATAAGAGAATAATGACCAGCAAACAGTTCACATGGTAGGAGCTGCAAAGATAGCGCCCGTTCATTTGCTTGCATTACCTGGGATATCTCCCTGTCTTGAGGCCATTTTGATACAAGAGGGAGAGAAGGACGACAGAAGACCCTGCAGGTTGACAGTGTACAGGTCAGCTCTGCTCAACTTTGGACTCCAAACATGAACATTTCATTGTATGACATCAGACAGGGTTACAGGATCAATAGACAGATAGACAGGGCTGTGCCTATGGGTTCAAACTGTGTAGTGCAACACCACATAAGTCCTGCCCCTACTGCCTTGGTTAAGTTGTATGTACTGTGCACAGTGCATGGTGTCCCCTTTCTGACCTGCTTCAAATAGAACCAACGTCCTATTACAGCACTATCAATTATGGGCTATCAGATTTAGTCAGTCCTCACATACCAGCTACGTCAGCAAAAAAAAAAAAAAAAAAAAGCCAAACTCAAAGTGAAACGGAAATGAAACCTGTAGAAATACATGTTGTCTGTTTAATAGGTTGCAACTGATTATATCCTGCAATGAAGTCAACTCATAGTGTAAACATACATGGTCGTCTTGTGCTAGGATCAACCTGTAAGACTCTTATCAGTGCAGTATTCCAGCTTTATCTGAGATTCACATTAAAATCAGCCTTTCTCTTCTTCTCTCCACTGACCAATGACATGATCGTCTGGAAATAAGCACAGTCTAGATTCAGAAAGAAGTCAGATTTACTGTTTCAGGTGCGAGGTATTTTCCAGTCTGGTCTACTATTGAGACAGACAGACAGACAGACAGCGGATCTATCTGCAGCTCACGTCAGCACCATAGGAAGCCAAATACCGTGACTTGCAAAACAGGAACCGAAGTCACACCATGGGCGTGTGGGAATAACGCCTGACAGAAGAAGCTACCAACTATAATTATAACAACAGCAACAATTCGGATATAGGAATGTTTCCTGGAGACTACTCAAGTATTTAAAGCCGAATATCATGACGTGTCATAATTTCTGCATGCATCAAACTTAACTGCAGTCTGCACTTGTCTTATTAAATATTGCTTATCATTTCCAGCGTTTACATGAAGGACAGTGGTTTATTATTATGCATGCTACATAACACTGACCTGACAGTATTTCTTCCTCTCTCCTGCTGAGATTACTCCATAGCCGCAGTGTTTTCTCTGTCAGAGCCGGACGCGTTTGACAGACTGAACGAACAAACGCGGTGGAGCTGCAGACCGGTCAGTTCATCCATGACTTTTGGACATGCACAGAGTCAACAGACAGCTCAGACGACCGCACCATATGGGTGAAGGCAGCCGGCAACGCAGCCGGCGGAAGTGATGATCCCAAACTTAAAAGCCCCGCAGCATGTCAGTCAGGGAACGACTGTAATGCAAGAGAGTTATATGTCAAGTGCTGCGCTTTTGTGCGCAACGGCGGCAACACGTGTGAGGAAAACACTGGATTTAAGGGTTTGATTAGTAGTACATGTGTGAATAAACAAACACATGTCACATTAGAGATACTCAACTCGTTCGTGGAGTCAATAGGCCTCAACCTAAAGTTGAGGTAAAGGTTAAGTTAAGGTAAATGTATGGAGCGTGTGACGGGTGTAGTGGATCATCCTATGAGACTCGCCTGAGCTGAGCCGCCCCCCGTCACAGTTCACATGATAGCGGTGGAGGGTCATTGACCCTGTTTTGCTGGAGTCTGCACCCGTTGGTGTCCTCTGCTGCCATCTAATACATAAGTAAGATCCAAATAACTGTGACACCCTCTGATGTTTCATGCCCGGCGCAGGGGCGGCGCAAGGCATTTTGAACGGGGTGGCCAAAGAGGCGCACCAAAGGGTGCATGACTGAAATGAAGGAAATTCCATTTCCATTCGGTCAGTTCTCCTTGGGCTGAAGGTTGTACTTTCATTTACAGTCATAAGCCAAGTACTTTCCGCCTTCTGACTCCGGCCAATCAAATGATGGAGGTGGCCTGTGACACCCCTGGAAAGCCTGCCTGACATCACAGTATATCAACTGACAGATATACTGTATTTTATACTTATATATTTTATCAACCTTACGTGACAGCACTATAGATATAGGATACAAATGAAACAGAAAACATTTACAAATACAATGTCTTTATTATTCTTTTAAGAGAAATTGTAATAATGAATAAAACATTTCACAACACATATTTATTTACAAAAGCAGATGAGAGGAAATAAAGTAGAAGTTGGTATAAATACAAGATAAATAGACTGAAAGTTCCATTCATATGTCGACATTCGAGGAAAGTGCCTTCGGCAGTGGTAAGGTCAGAGCTTCATGTTGGGCCAAGCGGCTCAGCTGGTTAGGCTGTAGGAGTGCTTTTCTTTTGCCTTTAGGAAATGACAAAAAACGAACGCATTAGAAACATTACAGTGTGGAGAAAGCGTTTCTATGAAATGCCGTATGGTGGTTATTCTGAAACATAAACTGTGGTCAGTAGTTAAACTCACATGATGTTAACCAGAATCTTTTTCACTGCTTTCAGCTGAGGGTCCAGGCAGTAGCGAAGGCCGCTGTTCATGGTCACTCTGTTGAAATGGACAATAGAGATAAGTTAATTTAAAGGGATTTAGGTAAACAGAGATTGTTATCTGCCTTTAAAAGTACACTTTTAAATCACTGTGCTTTTAAATGTTACTGTCATTGTAGCAGGAATTAGTTACCCTACATTAACGGTTCAAAGTCTTGTCATTGAAATATTACAAAATAATAAGATAATATCAAGTATTCCCACATTCTTAAAAAAAAAAAAGAGTATCTTACACAATCTCCACTTTGTTACAGAAGACGGTTGCCGGGTAGATCTGGATGTCCTTGATTTCAGATCTTGCGCTGATGCTTTTCCGGACACGCTGACACAGACACTGCTGTCCTGATTCATTGACTAGAAAAAAAGGGAAAGGGAAAAAATTAACGTAATTTTTACATTTTAAACAGCTACTAACATCAGCATATATCAAAAATAGCTTCATCGTATGTCTGAGCGCAACAGGAAGAAACCTAGATAAAAACTTACGTTGAGCTTTAGAGATGCAGACAACGGCAGCCAGGAGCAGAAACAGTTTGATGATGCTGGACATTGTTGGTTTTCTCAAGATGTCAACAGTGCTGGAAAAAGATGAAGTGCAGCTATAAAAATCAGCTGAAGTCAAAGAAAACAAAGCTGGTAGACAGAAGCGCTGTGAGGGGTAGAAGCTGTGAGGGTCGCCTTAAATACGCTCTTCAGCCACATACCTCATCCTTCCTTTCATCAAGGGAATTTTTTACAAGTGGAAAGTGAAACTTCAGAAACCACAGGAAAAACAGCTCACCCCCCACACTCTCCTTTCTAGTTAGGAGTTTTATTAATTTACTTTAGCGCACTAAAATGATTTAAAAGAAAAAATGGTTCTTTTTAAAAACAAACAAGCAAACAATGAAAGTAGTCTGAACTGGTTGGATCCTTTAACCTGCACAAGCAGTTATACATATACATTATAATTATTATCACTACTGAGCAAAAATAATCAAGACAACTGAATTGAACTTCTATCTTAGAGAGAAAAACATATTTATTGAACCTCTTTATTTTAGCATGCTTGTTATATATTTTTTTAAGTAACAAAGTAAAAAAATATAAAGTTAGCTACTTGTCAGTACGTTAAGGGCCGTTCTTAACTCTCTGACCGACTCGGTATAAAAAGTTTTTAGTTGTATTTGTACATTAAGTTTTCACATAGGTGGACTTTAAAATGGCAAGTGTAGGCTGGTGATCTTTGTAAGATGAGGCTCTGATATAATTTGTGTGCATCCGTGGTTAACACCTTTAGGGTGCACTGCATGAAATCAAACGTGTTACTGCATGGAAAAAAATGAAGGTTTTTTTCAGTTCTTTCCACTGTCATGGCTTTCATAGCAGTTTCTCTCTTGTGACATTTGTGGTGCAAATAAATCAGTAATATCATTCTTATCAATTGGATCTGTACCTCTGTATATGTGTCTCTGATTAAAATCTGTATTTGACTCTATTTGACAAACCAAAGGAACCACAATCACTTACAGTAGATCTGAAGTGATATGTTCTTCTAAAGTCACGTGGTTGAAAGAAAATGTGTATTTTCACCAGAAAGTTTAGTCTTAATGTGAGTTTCACTTGCATGTCCTCTTTCACTTTTCTTAACAAAGTGAAATACCAACTAGTTTTATCCTTCTGTAATTTTAGTTGCCTTCTCCTTTCTCTTACATTTAGGCCACAAAGCTGAAATAAAAACAAAACAGAGGCTTAAGTGTGAAGAATTCAAGTTGTATCAAAGAATATAAGTTATATCAAAACTATGTGTATTGCTGCAAATCACTGTTCACAAGGCTGGAAACTACAATGTGTGTTATTTTGTAATGTGGTCCTTTCAGCACTGTGACTCTGCATCTTGAGATAATCCAGAGGGTTTTTTCAGGTTTTTTTGAGCACACTGTAGAAATTATACAGGAATTTAGCTGACTCAACGACAATTTTCTTATTAACTCAATGCAAATGTATAAGGTATAGTAATTTAAAATTAATATGTATGTATAGCTTTAATATTTGGGTCCATTTACAACTTATAAACATTGGTTATTGTTTCAAATTGAAATTAGTTGATTGAATACAGTGCTGGGAGTTCACTCACTATCTATCTATTGACTGAAGTTTAAAAAAAAAAAAAACTAGCTGACTTCCCAGCATGCATTGCTTAAGAGTTGCCCAGTCATGATATATACTATGTGTCTTTAAAAATGTCAGAATAGTTTTTTTTTCATAAAAATAAAATATTGTTATTTTATTTTATTAATGCTGAAATCACAAACAGTTTGAATCAAAAAATCCTGGAAGCAGCTTCTATTGTTGTCTTTGCACTGACTGCACGACTTCAGTGACCACGGCTCCGAGTTCTTCATATCAAATAGGTGAAAATCCTAAAACAAAATAAAATACGTATTGACTGTGTCTTTACGACATTAACCTGATCATTAAACTTCAGTTCAGCTAAATTGCATTTTCAAGGCATTTTCATTTCTTTGTTTAATAAATTCAAAAGTTCTGGACTAATTTAAGACATAGGGGTCTTCCCTGGCAATGAAGAGCAGCAAAAGGGAGTTTCATTTCTTGCCACATACGGTACAGAACAAAAAACTATAGTCAGGTGGTTAGCAAGTGTGACTTCTGTAAAAGCTGTATAGAAAGACAACATGTTAATTACTATTACAGCACAAACATTGGAATGTAGAAAAATCACAAAGAGTTAACAGGGGAATTATGGTTTAACTGTTTACTGCTACCACCTTTGAAGCAATCTAATTTCATTCTGACAAACAGGCTCCACTTAGCAAGCTTGAAAGTTTTATGAATCCCTTCAGTTAGTATTCATAGGTTAGACTGGCGAGTTCACATCAGTGCAGTGTTTTTCACTACATATATGACCAGTAGTACGGTTTATGGAAAATTATTTTCTTTTCGGTTTTACCCTATTAGCTGTGGAGGGGGGTAAATGCGGTTTCTGTATATGAGGGACATGCCATATCTAAATATATTTAACAATTCATTTCCTTTTTAAAAAAGCCACAGCTAAGTGTGACCTCAACTACGCTTGAAGCGACAGGAACTTCTAATGTCAGCAGAGCCTCTTCCTCTGCAAACCTTGTGTAAACAGCCTGGTTTGGTTGCACTTCTCACTGCATTTTTAAAGTGATTTCTGCAGTCAGGAAACAGGCTATGATGAAAGACAAAATGAAAAGTGTAAGTAAATTAAAAAATGATAGAATGGAAAAATATACAACATCTGTGGTGTAAGGAGTGTTCAAATCTTTGAAAGTACCAAATACAACAATAAAATAAACTCCTGCTTAAATCAAAGTACTGATTTTATTCTTTTTTTGGTAGCTGTTAAAGTGTTTTACATACATACAGTTAGATAATGTTGTATTGTGGTTCCAAAGGGTAATAATAATAATCTGGGTGGGAGTTTGTGATGGTTACCTAGATTTAAAAAATAAATCTGTTACAAAACAGGTAGTTTTGGACATTTCTCAGATTTTCTCTGTGTGAATTACTAGACAATGTCACATTTTAGTCTCTCATTAAGTAAGTTTAGATGGAAAAATTACTTAAATTAAAATTAAAATTAGATTTTTCTCTGGTAACAGCCAATATTATCTAATCTAATATCTAAAAACTTTAGGGGTAAGTTGTCATGCCAAAAATGTTGGTACCGCTGCTTAAGTATTTAACAATATGTGTGTGTGTGTGTGTGTGTGTGTGTGTGTGTGTGTGTGTGTGTGTGTATGTTTTGTTTAGTTTTTTGAGCTCTTCAAATGTATGTCGTGTCAAGTGTATTTTGGTAAATGTCTAATGAATCTAGATACCACTTAAATGCAAGGGAGCTGAAAAACAATATTTCCAAGAGTGCTCTTGTAAAGCATAAAATTGAAACAGTTAAGTAAAACACAGCAGGTATCTTAAATTGTACTTAAATACAGCATTTGATGGGTAAGTGCACTCAATCTTAGACCTTTCGTCAGCTGTTCAAATACTGCTTCTGTGTACAAAGCATGATTGATCCATGTCTACACAAAGAGCAGTGTTTTTGTGGCACCGAGCTGAGGGTGAAGGCCAATGCGGACGATATTAGTTTCATGTGATATTCATTTGATATTGTTTCTTTGTGTGGTTCCTGAGTATGGTTGATTCCCACCACCGTGTGGTTAAGATAATTCCTGATTTGTATGGTTAAAGAAAATTATGTTATGCATGTCATTGCAGTCCTAAGATTTTGACCACATGGACATGGCAGAGACAAACCTGAAACCTAATTACTGTCTTAATTGTTATTACTTCATTTTCAGAAATTCAGCAAATTTATGTTATACACTTCATAATTTCACAGTTTATATTACTGTAATTCCTGTCTTGACGGACTGCACGATACATTGTAAAATCGAATCCTCTAATATATTTTTTTATTAACTTAACATGAAGATTTCAGATTTGTCAGAACCTAAACAGGAGTTGTTCTGATTTAAAGTCCCTTAACTTAGAGTGATGTGTCGAATGAATTAGGTTCTGAGAGTTTACTTAACTTGTTAATTTAAGTTGGTTGAAAATATACAAATATAATATACTGATGAAAATGTGCTACAATACATCCATCTAATCCACCAGTTAAGTCATTGTGGTTTATTTTTACTCATGAAGTGACTCATGAGGAAGGCTGGTGTTGAATTCAGTCACTGTACACTTTTAGTTCTGACTTTATCAGAACTGAAAGTCACTGAATGCAGCTTCACATGACGGTTTTGTACTGACTAGTTTATCATGGATCCAACTGGATCAAGTTTATCATGATAACTGATTCTTTTCCTCAGTTAATTCTTCAAATGGACTGAGAAGATTTTAATTGGTGCTCACGTGTAAAGAATTACTGTGCAATAAATACACATTCAATAACATAAATCAAACGAGACTGATGACTTGCCTTTCATTTGAGTATGCTGAGGTAAGTGTGAAAAGAAAGACAGAGTTTTGACTTGATATGACTCCACGAGTCGAGTCGAGAGTTTCCAGATTGTGACTTTTTCCTGTGAGACTGGAGGTGGCTTTCTCTCGGTGGGAACCATCAGCGTGTCTGTTTCCCCCATTTCTGTTCTGCCATTTCCATCTTCCGCCTTATGTCTTCATCGTTGTGTTCACCAATAAGCTTCTAACTAGCTGTTTTAAAGGTCAGGTCTGTTTTTTATTACTGGGATCTGGATCTTTTCTGTTTAAGAAAATACTGAATTCGTCAAAGTGGAACCTGACAACATGGGGGACATGTTTGACCCAGTTGTCTGGCTGCGCATATTTTACTGCATAAGCATTTGTTTGTTTATTTGGATCTCTTTCAGCTCAGGACTAATTCCCCATGAGTCCAGATATCAGTAATTTATTAGTTATTAGTTAAAAGTTATTATTACAGTAGTTATAATAAATATTAACTAAAGGTACTGGACAAAAATGAGGCCTAAGTTGAATGAAGCTGGGACTATCCTTCCTGTGCCTGCTATAATGGTGCTGTGTCCCGTTTACAATTTAATTACCTTGAAAAAAAAAGTTGGTTTTGGAAAAGCAGTGTTTTATTTTATATAGTACTTTCACACAAACCACAGTTGACACATTTTATCACTTGAATGATGGTGTTAATCTGCAAATCTGCATATCAGTAAAACACTGACAGTGTGTTTGCCACATAACATAATAGTGTGAATACATAACACATTCAGACTCCTTGTACTTTGAAAAGCCTTTACCCATGACCTTTGACACAATCACAGTTGTGGGTTCTGATTGTGCCTTTACATTCGCACCATAGATGGGAAAAAGGCGACTCGAAAACATGTGGGTGCCAGCGCAGGTTTCGTTGGCTGAGACTGGGTCTGAATGAAAATAACTGCACAGTGAGAGTTTCTTCAGCACCACAGCAATAGTTTATGCTTGTTAAGGAGGGTTTGACTGTGTCATGAGATGGTTTTGAGTGTTGAATGACACATGCCTGACCCCTAGTGTTTAATATTCAAAATTACATCAAAGGGTTTCTTTTGTTGTTATTCAAAGCCGCTTAATGGTTATACAGCTATATTTAAAGAAATAAATACATTCCTACCGCTTTGTTATTTAAAATACTGTAATGTATGTGCGTGAATCAGTAATGTCACTGTAGTCACCTCATTTCTATCTGCAGTTTTTGTTCCTGTGGGATGCCAGTAATGCTTTTGTACCAGTGAAACAACAGATTGACCTGCATCTTGGATGTTTAGCTTCAGTGTCATCTTCACTCAGCCCGTGTTTCTCCACACAGTGCAGGATCCCACGATAGTTACCATAGAAACCCCGGCGCCTGGCACCAGTAGAGCCGAGAGTGGTGTTAATTCATGGGGTTTTACACATGCAGAAGAAACACAGATTGTTGCTCGATGAATAACACTGGTCGGTGGAGTATAAAAGATTGGTTTATTTATTCATACTTAGTTCACAAAACACTCAAAGGTATAAAAAGATTTTGCAGATTTGTCAAATTGGGATTACCAGCATACAGCAAGCGTAGGACGGTTGTGATAGTAAATAATGACACTGATAATATTACAATAGATAGACAATAATGGCAATATCAAAAGTGTATTTAATTGTATCCTTCATATATAGCTGCATAATACACTTCTATATACGTTGACTCATGCACTGAAAAAGATTAGGATATTTTTGCCTTCTGTCAGTGTCCCTTTGCAACTTATATCTCAGCAATGGCAGGCAGCATACAGGCTCGCACGCGTGCCTCCCTCCACGCTGACCTGCAGTCAGAGATCCACTGGGAGATGAGGGATTGTTTGATGATTGGATTCTGTCTCTCCCCTTCTGCACCTCTGTCTGCGGGGACGCTTCTCCTGCCCTCCAATCTGTGTTTTGGGGAGATATTTGGACCTGAAGTGTTAGCGCCGGTGTGAAACTCATGGCAACTGCTCTTGCGCTGGCACGACAGTTTTGGACTTGAAGGATGGGGGATGCTATGTGCTCTGGCGCGGGCCTGACCATCCCATATGCTCCCGTGTTGCCTTGTTAACCTTCCCTTGACAAAAGCCTGCCTTGTACCTCCGGAGAGATTATTGTGGTGTCCATAAAGATACTCCAGAGGGTCTGAATTGCCAAACATCAACTTGCTATTCAGTTCTTTCTCCTCTTGCTGCTGTACATCAGCGGCATGTGCCTCCTCTGTGGGGTTGAATTCAGAGGTGGTTGATGTAGTCCCACTGAGCCGTGACAGCCGTGGCCTCTGGTGCACAGCTTCCAGCTGTCTTGTGTGGATGTTGTCAGGGGAGACGTCTCTGGTGGGGAATGTGGGGTGGGCCAGGTGACAGATGGAGAGGAGGTAGTCCTCTGAGGAGACAGACTGGCTATGACCGGTAATGTGGAGCATGTTGGCCTCATTCAAATCCCTCACAGTTTCCTCAGTGCCCTCTGTTATTGTAGGCAATAGTCTTCTCTTGGACAGCAGTCTAGACCGTGGTCGCATAGCTGAAAAAAAAATGGGAAAAGAGGTCATGTTTACAGAAACATCTGTCAAGTGTTTGTGATCACACAGACAAAAAAAAAAAACAAAAAACAAAACAACAACAACAAAAAAAACCACTGGACATCGAATTAGCATGCACAATGATAATTGTATATATGGCTGTGGATGCCAGATTCTGGTTTATTAGGACACAGTTCAAGTCAGTACACGTGTAACATAAACAAAAGCACAACATTCATTTTCATGTGTCTTTGCTATGACGTCAATTTGCTGTTATATCTTGATCTTTTTCACATGAATAGTTCTAGTCTAGTAACAGCTATTTATTTTTGTCCTTCGGTGTATTGGTCGAATCATTTCTCATTCACTCCGAGCCGTCCTCTTCTTTTCCTGACTCTCCTCTTTCCCATTTCAGACGCCATGCCCTGCTTACTTTGGAGTGGCAGTGTAAACAGCCCACAATTCAAACAATCCTAGCAACGAGTAGCAAGAGGCAACATAAATAGACGACTCTGTTAAATACATTCTCAGTCATATAAAGCCACAGAATATGTCAGTGTGTATTTTCTTATATAACCCCATATTGTTATAACCCAGAGTGTAGCCCACAACATATTTTCGTCTCGACCTCCGTGCCAAAAATAGGGCAAGTCAAACCAAAATGCCAGCCTCTCCCAGTTTCTCCAAGGTGTAACCGTTGCTAAATTTAGACCACACCTTTGGTTTACAACAGCTAAAAATGGTTCCACGGCAACAGCTCTGGGCTGAAGAACAGACCAGGCGCCCTGGTTATTTTAATTTCTTGTATTATCAGTTAATTATGTAAGGTATTTCTGCACAATTTGCTTCCGCACTCACCTGCTCACAGATGGTCTTTGTGGAATCCAGGTGATCCTTTCTTCTTCTCTCTGCTCTTGCAAATATCAATCTGCAGCCTTTGTATCGTTGCTTTCTCTGTAATTCTGTGTCTCGAGCCAGTGATGCTGCTTCTCCTTGAGCACACTCTATAGCTCCAACTGGCTCTGACCAGAGGCAACAGTAGAATGCAAATTTATCTTCTCTTCACATCCCTTCTCCTCCCTCCCTCTCTCTCACTCCCTCTCTCCCTAGCTTACTTTTGGCTTGCCCTCCTTCCCTGGCTCTAAAAATAGACTCACCATCCATTTCCTCAGCCCCAGCACTGTCATTGGCCAACTGTATTGATGGAGAGAGAAAAACAGAGGTAGAGGAAGCAGAGAAAAGAGAGGGCTAAGAAAGGGGATGGTGAGAGACAAAAAGGGAGACAGAGGGAAAATAAAATAGAAAAACACAGGGAGCAAGACTGATGAAGGTTTATTTTGTTCTTTTTTTTTTCAAGATGTGCCATTTCTAGAAATGACTGACTGTAAGTCAATACAGTCAACCCTGTAATTTTGGTAGATCTGCCAAAATGAATGATGCTGTGTGGGAACAGAAATTTACATATTGTGGAGCTGCTGTAAACTGGTGTGACCTTATTGTGTAAAGCATGTCATGTGCATCATGCTGGTAATCAGATAGGCATGTGAGAGCTTTGCACGTGTTACTTGTGTGTGTGTGTGTGTGTGTGTGGGTGCACAGCACACAGCATCACAGGCTCACTTGTGTCAAATTGATCTTTGCTATATGGCTTACTGAAACGGATTTTATTTACCATGTTTTATTAAGATGAGTGGTCAGGCCTAGTGGACTAAAATTGACAGTTTAGATAGTCAGACAGGACCTCCAGCAGAGCCCATACTGAATTTCTGTATAAAGACATAGAAGAGGACAGGGGGCAGATGCAGGGACAAATACAGCTTTGGCCGTTGTTGAAAAGACAAAGATTTTATAGACAGGCAGCAGTTGATTAGGCTTTTTAATTCTCATTGATTTTAAATTCTGATTAATGGATTAAAAAAAAAATTATCACAAAGGGATTTAAAAAATTATTACATCAATGTCATCGGGGGTCACTTTGCAAATACTGACCACTGTCAGAAAACTTTAATTTTAGCAAAGTAACAAGAAGCATATGATGTGGCATTTATGAAGCTACAGTGTGTTGGATGCTAGAACTTAGAAATCTTTTCAAAATAAAAGATTGTTTAGTGAGAGAACTATTGCAAAAACATTTCCCAGTAAATAAACATGTATATAGTCAGTTAATACTTGTTAAAAACTGTTTAGCTAATGCTCTATAAGAAATAAAGTCTTTAAAGTTTAAAGTAAATTAAAGTTTGGACATCAATGTTACATTGTGTGTATATTGTGAAGGCTCACAGGACTATTCAACAGAGGATTTATACTCAGGAACAACCTCCTTCAACACTCTCCCCTGTGCCTAAGGAAAAGTTATTTCAGTCCAATTAGAGTGAATATTTGAATGTGTGTTGGGGGCAGCTTGATTTAATAAAGAGTTTCAATGCTAACAACAAACATAGATCACAACATTAACTAGGCTTCAAGTATAGACATTTATGAATGAAACAACAAGATTAAACTCTGTAAATGCTGGTATTTGTATAGGTTGATCCATGTGTGTATAGGGAAATAGTTGTCTTATCAGCAGGCATGGCAGGCATATTAAAGAGATTACAGATAGGTCCAGTTGTTTTTTGATGGCTTTCAGCTGCAAGCCCACAATACCAGCCTTCATGCTTTGTGTACTGTAGACTGACAGTTAATTTGCTATATGCCAGGTGGTATGCAACTGCATGATTGTGTCTTTATAGATGAACACATACATAACACAAACAAACAAACAAACAAACAAACGGGGTTTGGCAGGAAAGCTTTACAAAAAACATTCTTATCTTATCATTATATAAATGATTATATCATTATATAAAACAAAACAAAAACACAGACAAATAAAAGATAATTTATCCCATCTGTGACAATACTGTAAAAAACGATCCCCAGAAAAAGCATTTATGACGCATAAACGCATACACAGGCTCACTTCTTTTGTGTTTTCTTGTGTCTTCTTGTATTTAGCACAACTCTCCTCTGTTTCTTGAATCTCTTCCATTCTTGGGTTTAACAAGATTTAAACTGTTAGAAGAGGATAATAATGATTTACTGTAGAGCTGCTAAAAACTTCAGCATGAGGGAGGGAAGAAAGAACTGGATACTTTTATTGGAAGAATGACAAGGCACTACATGGCTATTGACTTTTATCACTGGATTTCCAGCTGCGAGAGAAATTCTGAGAAATGGTCATACAGTAGTGTTGTCCTCTGAGGGGCAGAGAGGGGTAATTCCTCAGAAAAACGACCATGTCTTCCATGAAGCTGTCTTGAATGTGTTTGGTGAAAAAAAATCAAACGGGCTGGGCAAAGTAACTGGAGCACAAAAGAATAAAACTGACCTGCATACATACCTTAAATGAATACAGACCTGCATACATACCTTACATTAATACAGACCTGCATACATACCTTACATTAATACAGACCTGCATACATACAGTACCTTAAAGACCTGCATACATACAGTACCTTACATTAATACAGACCTGCATACATACAGTACCTTAAAGACCTGCATACATACAGTACCTTACATTAATACAGACCTGCATACATACCTTTGCTTATGTTGCAAACTACAGATTCAAAGCAGAAAACAAAAAGTAATCACACACACACAACATAGCACTAACTGCAGAGGTATGAATTGCATTAGACCAGGGTTGGCCAACCCTGGTCCTCAAGAGCCTCAGCCCTGCTTGTTTTCCAACTATTTCTGCCCTACCCTCTGCTGATTACATGGATCAGGTGTGTTCAGCCAATCAGAAGCAGGAAATGCAGAGATAGTTGGAAAACAAGCAGGGCTGAGGCTCTTGAGGACCAAGGTTGGCCACTCCTGCATTAGACTGTGACTTTCTTAAATATCATGTCACACTCAGAGTAGATCCCGTGCATATTTCCTTCTTTCACTCCTTTAATTTTTGCATCAATTAATTGGTCTGAAACAATTAACAAGCTGAGCGCTTCAATCAAAAGCCAACAAAGACGCTCATCCCAGCACAGGGAGGTGTGAACAGATGTTTTAAGTAATTTAACTTTTGATCTTAGTATTTTCTTTCCCGGTATTATTTGGACACACATTGTGGTTTTTGTTCAAAGAAATGCTAAATGACAAATAGCATTATTAACCATGCAGTCCTAAATTGCTGCACAGTGTTTTTGACAGGACTTCATAAGTAATTTAACATTCTGCTTCCAGTCATGTTGTTTGTGTTTAATAATAGAGACAGAGGAATCTTTAGTGAATGTAACAGAAGTGATATGGACACTTTACAGGGAGTAGCTAAGGGCAGCTTTGGAGAACATCTGAAAGGAAAAAAGGACACAATGAAAAACAAGTTATTGGTTTATAAAAGATGTAAACACTTAAGGGTCAACTTGAAGTCATGCATGTCTAGGGAATTATTCAATCATAAAATTTCAGTCATAATGTTTGTTTTTCTGTCTAAACATGTTGCATATTGTGAGAGAGAGAAAATCCAAGTTACAAGCTGTTAGAGACTCATTTTGGAGCAAGAGGGTGAGTATGTGTTTACAGCCATTTTCTGCTCATTACACTAAATAATAAGTTCACCCAAAACATGGTGTAATATAGTAATCCACATCTTTAAATTTAATTTGTAACTTAAAAGACAGCTGTGACACTGAAAGCCAGATTTTGCAAAAATAAAGGAGGGCAATAAAAAGACTAGTTTGCGCGAGAAGAAAGGACAGAAATACTTTTGCTCTGTCTCCCCCTATGTGCCTTTTATTGCTTTACTTTGGAAAAGAAAGTTAGATATACAGTAGTGTAGATAGCATGCTATGGATTAGTTGATGAAGCTGCACCTAATCTTGAACAGATGCACTGTAAGATTAACTGAGAAACTACTGATTACAACCAAAACGACAAAGAAGGGTAGCACGATATTTGTCACTAGAACAAAATCACACAACAATGACAATTTGCAAAATACCACAGGCATGTAAACTTTAATAAATATTAAACATCAAGTTTTTTTTTCATATGTACATGTATCATACAGAAAAATCCATAGGTGCTTCTCCAGGTTAAAGCCATACCAATAATAAAACTTTTAGAAGAAAATATACAGGCCCTCAAAGCGTCGCTGCTGATACAGTTAATACAAATAGTCTTATATATTTGTGTTTTTGTACACAACTGAATGAGGGACATTGCTTTTAGCAGCACTGACAACAAAAAGCACCATACTTATACTGACCGTTAAAAAAGGTAAACAAAAATGAAATTAAAATGTGTTTTTCTCTTCAAAAGTTTTCTCTTTAAACCTAGCTTAATGATAAATGAAAAAAAAAAATCCTCAATATCTAGGAAGCACCGAGTGTTTGGTAAAGTCCCTTCAACTCTGTATCTTAACTTCCAGAGAGATAAGACGACCCAAGCAGACATTTGCTTTGAAAAAGGCAACAAGAATGAAGCAGTGCAAACGTTCACAATGCAATTAAAGTAAAAGAAAACTTTGACTCATCGGATTGTCTGGCATTATCATAATTTGAAAATAAAATATTTGGAGTGTTAAATAAGAAGACATTTTCATGTTACAGTAGCTGTTACTAGGGGGGCTTGGAGTCATTTGTATCTTTAAGGATGAAACGATTTGCAGTCCTGGGCTGTAATATAACATCAGATAGAGATTTGGTTTGTAGGTGGTATATTTTGTTGCTTCATAAGTGCCAGTAGGGATAATACCATTTTACAAACTATGTAACACCTTATCTACATCACCCATTGAGTGAATCTTCAAACAAGACCGTGGGTGGTTTTGAGGGATAAAAGCTTAGTGTTGTAAAGTGCTGGTCAAACTGGATAGAGGTTTGTCATCCCTTCTGTTTCTCATTATTGTGTTTACACAGGCAAGGCGATTTGCTTCAAATCTGTACTCTAAAGGGCTTTTCTTTATTCAAAGCAACTGTTCAAACATTGGGTTATGATATCCTCTCTCTGAAACAGTCCTGATTGTCATGATATTGAGATAACAGAGAGGAAAGGCCTGATGGGCTTGGCCACGGCAGTTTAGAGGGGTTTCACAAGGGTTCACAAAAGTCTGTAAAGAAATGTTTCATCTCTATAAGAGAAACAAGAAGGCTTGGTCTACTTTGCTGTATAACCTCTCTTCATCCTGAGGAGAAAGTTACGCTTCTCCTCCAGAAGCTCCTGAATGCGTTTGTTCCTGGTTCTTTCTCGAAGGTTGACTCTGCGTTTTGGGATCAGGTTGTTCTGAGAGATGTCATTGTCCACGTTGTTGCTCCTGTTGTATACGACGTCGATAGAGTTGTTCTCACCATTCTCCTCGGCTCTTCGCCGAGGTCCCACAGGAGAGCTGGTGGTTGTTGTGAAGACTGTTTTTCCTGTAGTTGAAGTGAAAGTGGTGACAGGTGTAGTGTTTGCAGGGTCTGAGGTTGCCGAGGAAACCCCTACAGGGATGTACTCGGATAAGTCCAACCAGGGTGAGGAAGCCAGATTTGTCATATCCTCACCGTTGATGGTAGGGATCACCATGGTGAGGCTGTCGTCAAGTATAATAGTGTTACTGACCACTTCCATGTTGCCGTAGGGCACAGTGATGTCATCACCGCTGATAATGGTCCCGCTTGTAACTGTGACATCACCACTGCTGGTCAGTGTGACATCACTAAGTAGTATACTTTCACTGGGTATTGTGTCAGGCTCAAAATTAATGGCATCAGTGGGTCTTCTGAGATCATTGAAGGCACTGGGTGTTGTTACTTGAATGTTTGTGCTGTCATGATACCACAGTGGAGTTTCATCCACAGCCGCTGTGTCATTCCTGATAAATGTGGCATTGATTCTTGACTCAGGGTAAGGCGAGCTTGTTGTTGTACCATATGCATTAGCGCCAGAGGAAATAGTGGAAGTAAAGTATCTTCTTGATGCTTCTGGGTTATAGGGAGAGGGATCTGTGGTGTAATAAGATGATGTTTTAAGTGTTTTCTTTTTTGGGGTTTTCTGATTAACCTTGGCCTGTGAATTTGTAAGAGTTTTGGGCTCTGGTCTGGGGCTCTTTTTAGGGTTTGTCTTTGTTTGAGTTAGTTTTGTCGTTGTCTTTGGTTGCATGTTCTTTTTGGAACTGGCCTTTGATTGAACCTCCTTTTTGGATGTTGTTTTCATTTTTGCCTCAGAAGTAGTCTTTGCTAGAGTAGTCTTTTTAGGAATTGTTCTATCTGAAGGAGTTGTTTTGTCTGGAATATTTTTTTTAGGAGTTGTTTTGTCTGGAATATTTTTTTTAGGAGTTGTTTTGTCTTGAGTTGTCGCTTTGGGAGTTGTTTTGTCTAGAGTAGTCTTTTTGGGAGTTGTTTTGTCTAGAGTAGTCTTTTTGGGAGTTGTTTTGTCTGGAGTGGTCTTTTGGGGTGTTGTTTTACCTGGAATAGTCTTTTTGGGAGTTGTTTTGTCTGCAATGTTTTTTTTGGGAGTCGTTTTATCTGAAATAGTCTTTTTGGGAGTCGTTTTGCCTGGAGTAGTCTTTTTGGGAGTCGTTTTATCTGGAGTAGTCTTTTTGGAAGTCGTTTTATCTGGAGTAGTCTTTTTGGAAGTCGTTTTGTCTGGAGTAGTCTTTTTGGGAGTCGTTTTGTCTGGAATAGTCTGGAATAGAGTTATGCTTGCTGGAGTGGTTTGCGGAGTTGTGTTTCCTTGAGGAGTTTTTTGGGGATTCTTTTTTACTGGCGTTATCTTTTTAGGAGTTGTTTTATCTGGAGTAGTCTTTTTGGGAGTCGTTTTATCTGGAATAGTCTTTTTGGGAGTTGTTTTGTCTGGAATTAACTTTTTAGGAGTTGTTTTGTCTGGAGTAGTCTTTTTAGGAGTCGTTTTATCTGGAGTAGTCTTTTTCGGAGTCGTTTTGTCTGGAGTAGTCTTTTTGGGAGTTGTTTTATCTGGAATTAACTTTTTAGGAGTTGTTTTTTCTGGAGTAGTCTTTTTGGGAGTTGTTTTATCTGGAATAGTCTGGAATAGAGTTACGCTTGCTGGAGTGGTGATTTTGAGAATTGTGGTGGCTGCAACAGTCGTTTGCGGAGTTGTGTTTCCTTGAGGAGTTTTTTGGGGATTCTTTTTGACTGGAGTTATCTTTTTAGGAGTTATTTTGTCTGGAGTAGTCTTTTTAGGAGTTGTTTTATCTGGAGTAGTCTTTTTGGGAGTCGTTTTGTCTGGAGTAGTCTTTTTGGGAGTTGTTTTGTCTGGAGTAGTCTTTTTGGGAGTCGTTTTGTCTGGAGTAGTCTTTTTGGGAGTCGTTTTGTCTGGAGTATTCTTTTTGGGAGTTGTTTTATCTGGAATAATCTGGAATAGCGTTACGCTTACTGGAGTGGTGATTTTGAGAATTGTGGTGGCTGCATTAGTCGTTTGCGGAGTTGTGTTCACTTGAGGAGTTTTTTGGGGATTCTTTTTCACTGAAAATATCTTTTTAGGATTTGTTTTGTCTGGAGTAGTCGTTTTGGGAGTTGGAGCCTCTTTTGGTGTATTCTTTTTTGGAGCAGTATTTGTTTTCTTTTTTGCATTTGTCTTTGGAATATATTTTCTTGTAGTATTATTTGGTACAGTATCAACTTTTGATACTTTTGGAGAGATCTTTGGTGAAAACACCTTTTTGGGATTTTTCTTTGGTGTAATATTCTTTTTTGGCTGTGATTTGAGTGTGTTGTCTGTTTTTGTGCTGCTTTCTGCTGGATTCATCATTGTTGGACTGGCTGTTCCTTGAAGGTCTTTGGTGGTTATCATTCCAGGTGTTGTTAGACTATTCACAGTACTCTGTAATGGTGGAGCTGTGCTCTGGTCTATGTCTGGAACAGGCAGAGGTAGAGGATGAGCAATAATACTGGGAGAAGTTATAGTAGCAGAGGTGGTTGCTGTGAGAAAGGCATTATAGAGCACAGGGTTACTTGTAGCAGCTGGTGCATGACTGGTAACCATTTTTGTGGAGGTGAGTGAGGCTGAGGTGGTATGAGAACCCAGAGTGGTGAAAGTAGGTGGGTCTGTGATGGTCCAGGGATTTACAGTTGAATCTGAAATGGTGGGGATGGCAGTTGTGGTGGGTCGGATGGTGGTGTAGCCAGCGGTGAAGATGATAGAGGGTGTAACACTGGGCTGGATGGAGGTGACTGGGGTGGACCTGGAGGTGGAGTTGGCTAGAAGCTCCGTGGCATTAACATTGCTGCAGGACTTGCAGCATATGCGCCTGTAGTCCGGTAGAGAGCAGTAACGCTTCAGGACCTGCATACGACAGAAAACTGAGCGGTCTCCATGACAACGCTGGCCTGTGAAGGAGAGAACAGAAAACTGAGACTGGGTGCAGCCAGGAGTAGACACTATGTAGGGGTGTGCATATGTGTTGGATTGAAAGTATATTTATGTGGACAAATATGGAATGGTATAAGTATGAGAAAGTATGTTATTTAGCAGTAGTCTCTGAATGCATGTTGATATAGTACATACGTGTGTGTGTGTGTGTGTCTGTGTGTGTGTGTGTTGGTTTGGTTCCACATTGTACATGGAGTACAGTAGAAAAGGCAGACCATTAGAAGAACATACAGGAAGGAAAAGGAAGAAAAGCCCAAACATCAAGAGCAGTTACGAGATTAGTCCAGAGTAGCTGAAATGGAAAAAGAAGGGTTGCCAGTCTTGTGTTGTAAATATAACTGTGTTTGAGGTCTAAATTTTTCATCAAAAACATCTGAAAACTAACACTGGCTTCCTTTTGCTCATGCAGCTTTGTGATGCCATTGCTTCAGGTATGCATCATTTATACTGTGTTTGTGCCATGCCACTAAAAATAACTTCAGCGTTCTCCTGGAAGTGTTTAACATTTTCTCTGACAAAGAATTTAACATTCCTAGTGAGAGAAAGGTCACACTTTTTAAAACATTTTTATTGATACAACTTTGCTGTTGAGAATGACAGGAACTGAAACAATGAGATGTACGCCCCCCAGCTCAATATATAGATATATTCTTTTCTTAAGAAAAATAATTCAACTGTATCGAAAGTTACAAGTTCACAGTCACTTTGGTAAAACACTTCATTACTTGGAAATCAACCAATCAATCTGTTAATCGATTGAAAAATAAAACATGAACTACATAAATGATATTTGCTGTTTAAATAAAATACATAATTTCCATGATGATGTAAAAACTGGAATGGCACATTAAGTGTCATATGAAACATTTACAAAACATTAATAAAATTTCCCTGATAAATCAAAGTGCATATAGACGCAGTGCACGTAGTCCATCTGAATGTTTCTTCAACGTTAGTTGAACGTTAGCCAGCCCCACGCAGCAGGCCAGTGAAGCCACAAAACAGTTACCCATAGTATAGAATATTATAGAAGAAGATAACAGTCATGAACATTATTAAATACAGTCAACACCAATGTTATATACAGTATCGCACTGCTAGGTCTGGCTTGGTCTCATACAGTCCAACTCCAGCAGAAGGAAACCTTGGATAGCTCGCTACATAGTCACAACAGAAATATGTGATCACAATACAATGACAAGTCTGAAGTGTTTTTTTTTTTCTAGATGCCATATGCGTCGATACCCTAGGCCCTTTGTAAACCCTTCCCAGTAGTCGGACATTGGTCCAACATCACCTTGGTAGGTTTGATGGTTGGCGGGTGTGAGTTTGTTTAGTTGGTTTGAAGCTGCCTCTATTCCAAGTGAAACTTTGAATGAGTAAAGCCATCTCTTTCACAGATAAATGCCATTACATTCAATCCAAGATAAGGCATTGTCCATGTGGTTAATGTTCATCAAAAGAAAATGAGATCATTGGACGCTCTCAAATCAAAGTTTATGAGGTATTTCTGTATCTGATTGCAATGTGTAAAAGCCCGAATGATGAAGCACCCTTACACACACACTCACACACTCACACGCACAGAAACATACCTTCACTAACATAACAAGCATTTCCTCCTTAACGTACATGCTAATTTTTTTCACTCACCTAAGCGTAATACACATAAACACACACACACACACACACACACACACACACACACACACACACACAGACATATACAGGTGGTGGATGCAGATGTGCATGACAAAACGTGATCCTATCCTTAAAGAAAACAAGAAGCGACGGTAAACCACTGATCCATCTGAGAAAATGGAGAGGCAACTAACTGACCAAGTCCTGCATAATATAGATCTAACCCTTTCCCCCTGAAACACTTTACCTTTATTAAATATTCATCTGTATTCATGTAAAATCAATAAAAAAATACACATAACAGTCAAGGATCTATGCGATCAATAGCAGTCCAAAGGTTTTAGGCAAATAAGCTACAGCTTATTCATGGTAAAACATTATTAATATTATTGTTACTCATATAGATTTAGATTTATAGGTATATATAAATACAAATATATTTATAGATGTATTTTTTTTAAAGTCTGCAAGCACAAATAAGCTGCATTTATTGAACTTTAGTGTAACAGTCAAAGAGAGAATGGCTGATGATGAGGTGAAATGGGAAGCAACCTCAAGCGGTCAGACTACCCTGTTTTTTATTTTTTACATTTTTACTACAAGACTCCACCTCACAGTCCCCCCCCCCCCCCCAGAAATTGAATTGTTCACTTATGTCACTTCCTGTCCCTGTGCTGAGTTCCTGTCAATCTGAGAATAGAAAGTAGAATGAGAGACCGTTCTCATCCCCGAATGGAACCAGGATGTCAGATGAGCACTTTAGCAAAGATGTCCTCATTGTGACAAGATCACATTCACAATAAAGCTTTCATATTTTTTATAACTTTTTTTTTTTCTATATAGATATTTATATATCTTTTCTGTTTATTTTCACACCTGTTTCTCCCCACAATGACAGTGCGCTACAAAAAGAAAAAAGCGCAGCTGCATTTCAGGAGTGTTAACCCATGACAACACACAGCTAGCTCGCGCAAAACATGGCCGCCAAATGCAGAAGGGGGTCCCTCACACATGAACGGCTCTTCGACACATCTCAGGAGGTGTCAGTGACAACCGGCCTTGCCACTTCGAATACTTTTCACATCAAATTTTTTGTTGATCTTTTGAGTTTTCGACTGGCCAGCGGTTACAACACAATGCTCCACAGAGGAGAGAGAAAGAGATAGAGAGAGACAGAGCAAGAGAGAACCAACTAGCACACACAGGAGCCAGAGACCTCCCCCAATTCAGAGCCGTCTCAGACACAAAGAGAGAGAGAGACAACATCCCCCCCCCCCCCCCCCCAAAAGAGAAGCAAAAGCTTTGCCGATCGCTCATGGGCGTGGGCACAGGCATGGGGCATGGGACAGGGGCAGGTCAGGGGGCCAGTCGAGGCCGGCCCTGCAGAGACAGGAGGACAGAGATGGGCAAGGCCCAGCAGAGGACAGACATGCAGCTGCGGCTGCCGCTGTGGAGCCCAGGCTGGGAACTATAGAGGGAGGTTTTACGTGACGAGATCTTCGGGAAGCTGGGGTTTGGGCGAGACAGCCACTGGATCAGGATGTTGCCGTTCTTGTTGAGGTCAGACGAGCCCTCTGCAGATTAAGAAGAGGAGAGTGACTGATTAGTTAAGGTGTGATTTAAATATTTTTGTCTGATAACCTGTCCTTCTTTCCTTGTGTACTAGAAAATGTAGATGTCTTAGATTTGTGCATCATTTCAGACTATTCAAAATTCAACCTGACTCATTTTGTACCAGCAATGGTAAGAAGCTTAAAACAGTTCTGTGAGTGTCTACTTTCACAAAATATGGTTCGCACTGAAAGAAAATGTATGGATCAGAGGTTCATTAACACTCACTGGGACATGGATCCATGCGACAGACTCTGATGGTATCTGGCTTACTGTCCAGACACAGGCCGATGGTGTTGTCCCTGGTGTGGCACAGAGCCTGCCTCTGCTGAGTCCCATTACCACATGTGACAGAGCACTGGAGACACAGGACATAAACACGAACCAAAATGTTATAAAACATCAATCTGTAAATACGGACATGAAATGACATAAAATGTAGAGCAGTACAAATGCATCTGAAATACATTAACATCACAGCTGTTTTAAAAAACATTGTCTCTGTGTTACTGTAAGTAGTGCCAGTGAAGATGATCTGTTTCTCAGAGGCCTTGTGAATCTGCCAAGAATTCAGTTCTGTGGAAGTCTTGTGATATTTAAACAGACTCTGAATGTCTGACAAAAATACCAGCTGCTGGGCTTCACTACAAAAAACAAGTGTTTCCCAGCAAAAACCTTTTTGGTCAAACATTGTTTTCTTTTTTTGAAATGTCCACGTGCAACCTGCGCACCTGTGACCACGGCCCAACCCGCCACTGGGTTGGGCAGGGATGACGGTTGCAGGGTCTCCGGGACTCGGGACGATCATCATTGCAGTATTTATTGTGGATGGCGCGAGTGGTGTTGTCATCTAATGGCTGAACACAGCTGACCGAGCGTACTTGCATGCCCGTCTTTCCACACGGTTTGCTGCAATTCTGCCACTCCCCTGTCACCCAACTGGAGGCAAAGGTGACAAAGAGAGAAATGAGAGGGCATATATGAAATGAGAGATATACATTTTACTTTTGTTTATGCTTTTTACAGTTGGGGATATGTAATACAATGCATACATGGGTGGTGGACAGGGCTTCTGGTTGCAGTCTCTGGTGTCCCCTCTTGGTTTCATGTTGGACTTGTTACAGAAACTCTTATGGACCATCTTACTGTCAACTTTTCTTCTGCAGCCATATCGCAGGTACTGCTTCCCTGCAACAGCAGAAGATGGAAAATCAAAGAGACAATCATACAAAATGCACAAAGGTGATCTCAAAATATTTTCCTTGTTGTACTGTACCTCCACCACAGGACTTGGAGCAATAGGACCATCTCTTCGGGGCCCACTCATAGGCACTGTCCTCAACCAGCATGTTGTTTTGAATGGCAAAGTCACTGTCCACATTCATTATGTACTTATAAGACAAATTCACATCCTCATCTCCATTTAGTTTCATCTAAAAACACAAAGTTTGCCATGAAATGAGAGAAAGGGCCTTGTATGGTGTAACTTTTCACTATATTAGGTGGACTATAAAAATTGAACTTGTGTATAACCAAATACAGCACTATCATCCTTTATTTACCATGATAAGAATTCCATGTCTGAGAGGACCAGTGGTCTGAAGAGTTTCCTTGTCATTGTCGTTCTGATATTCCCACTCGATGCCCTTCTCTATGATCGACCGTGATTTGGGGTATTCGTTTTCCCCGTTCAAGAAAAACTTTCCTGATGCCATGTTTTTCACAGCTGTAGATGTATGAGAAATACACATTATTTACATTATGCAACATAGAAATACAAAGATATAGACATGCACCCATGTATAGAAAAAACTGTGTGTCACATACCTAGTATGTGTGAGGTTGCTATTGGCTCTTGGATCATTAAGTGTCTCGCCCCTGTTGGGATTTCAAGAATTTTGAGATAACCTGAAACGAAACACACATCTGGTTTGTGACTCCAACATCAACAATATCTCATTTTACAGTTTCCTGACAAAAAGCCTGAACTAATCCAGTAAAGATATCTTTATTGCAGTCTTGGCGATTTTCATCCAAAAGAAACTTTTGACTCTGGAAATGTTGGTGATATAATTTAGGTTTGTGACAAAATCAAGATTCGGTGTAGATGATTTACTAAAGATTAGCTCATAGAGAGGTCTGACGCAACATCTTGATAATGCTCAACTCTCTGAGTGACGGTCACTGAGGTTTGGACAGTATTTCAAATGTTCCTGTAGATGGCGACGTTTAGCTAAACATAAGTAAAGGAGACCAGCCTATAAGAAAGTGACACTGGGACTATTTATTCACTATGTGTCCGTATGATAAAAAGGTGCAACACTGATGGAACCAACTCTAGTTAGTCAGATAAGGGTTTCTGTGACCAATCGTGTGTGTTTACCCTGTTTCTTGGCAGTACGTGAGATGGTGTCTTTGAACGTTTTGCAGCTGGAGTTGTCACCTCCACACACTCCACACTTGTCTTCCTGCTTTGATGAGCCCACCACACCATCACAGCCCACTTTCTGTTTACAGAGACACAGAAAGTTCATGGAGATGTGAACATCCGCACTCGTTTTGCTTTCATCGCTCCGCCACCTGAAAAATGCCACTCACCTCACACTCCCCACGCACACACACACTGTGCGGGTCCTTGTATGAGCACCGTGTGCCATCGAGCACCATTCTCTGCATGAAAACCACATCTCGTGTCTCCTTGGACTGACAGTGCAGGTGGCAGCGTTTATTAGCTGGGAGACAAACACAAACATATATTAAAAATGACCCATTTATTCAAGTGACTGTCGCACTATTCTGATGATTACATCTTTACAGCCAGCATGTGGTTATATTTTATGTTCGGAATAAGAGTCGATGTGTCTCAGTTTGTCTGTCTCTGTGAGTCATACTACGACTGCATGAGCCTCCAGAGACAAAACCTGGCGGTTTATTCCAGTCAGTATGAACACTCCTACTTCATCACATTTATTACAAATGGATATAATCCAAAGGCACATGTGATAGTGGGGAAATATAATATTACGCTGCTACACTTGACTGTGCTCCTGGTGTCTCCGCATCATCATTGGGTGATACCTGGGCCCCTGTAGCCAATCATGATCCACTAACCATTTGTGGGGTGGCTTACCACCAGGTCACCTGGACTTCAGTTACTCAGTTTATAATTTGAGTTGCTTTGTTTTAGTATCTACTGGCCAATTCTTTGGCATGTAGAGGCTTTTTATTTTTCTCCTTTTGTACTATTTTTTGTTTGTTTGTTTGTTTTTAATGAGCCAGACTGAGGATTGTAGTTTTGTTTTCATAGCAGTTTAGTTAGTAATGGGATTTTATTTCTAAAATAACCCTAACCCTAAACAACTATGACAAAAGAACACATAAAAAATGTTCAGTGTTTTCACATTTTACAGATTTAGAGGTTATTTGCCACAACACACTCAAACAAGTTTGAATCACAAAATAAGACTGAAAAGTTAATAAAATATTAAAGTAGCATAATTCTGAATGATTCCAAACTTGGAACGTAGACTTGTAACAGCTGAGGATACAATGACTAGAAGTAAAAGGAGGTTTAGTCTTTGTGTCTTCTTGTTTCATTGTCCACTTCGAGCAGGACAGTGTCAGGCCTAATTCCTCTTAGATGCAGAGTGTGTGTGGTTGATTTGTGAGTTTTTGAGTTGTTGACTCAAGAGGATTTTACAGTGTCTCGACTTAGTAAAAGACTGAAATAGAGACAAAAAGCAACATGTGTCAAATGTCTCTATACAAATACTACAATTTCACACAGCACAGACACTCTTTTCCTCCTCTCACACTATCTGGAGATGACAGACCATGAATGGAATTCAATTTGACCTCCCTATTTACTTTCTCTCTCGCTCCCTCTCGCACACACACACACACACACACACACACACACTCACATACACACTCACAGCAAAGTAATTTGAGACTTGAGAGAAAGCCTTTTTGAAGAACGTGGCATTTAGAAATGATAAGAAATGGGAAAAACTATTTAGCAAGGCCCTTCTCAGCTGAGTGTGCTTTGCGTGACCTCCAATTAGATATGGAGACAGCTCAGCACTTTTATTTAGCACAAAGTTGGATGATTTCATACGTATCAGTAAAGCAGAACCTTCACTTTGGTAGACGATGTGTCTGACGCCACACAAATGTAAAAACTTCTCATAATGCAAAAAGAACCCTAGGATAAGTCAAAAAGTTTGTGCATGCTGCCAACTGAAGGTGGAGGAAGAGAGGGTAAGAGTAGTCTAAATCAGCCAAGTTCACAGAGTTTAAAGTATAATGTTTTTGTGGGAGGGCGTAGTTGTACCTCAAAGCTGTACTCAGACGCAGGACAGCCAGATGTCAACAACCATAAGACAACCCATATATAAAACCCTCTGAAGCCAAACCACTTTCAAGAATGATGTGTTTGTTTCTCCTTTCTGGCTCTCAGTTCAAGTTACAAGTTACAGTATACAGTCATTCTCAGGTACATATCTCTGTCCTGGCAGCCTGTTACTGCGTGTACTCACGCTCTGAGTGTTCATAAGGCAGCCAGTGTTGCTGGTTGCTGTGGAGTTCAAAGCGAGAGTCCCAAACACGGCACTGCTCCTCTCGTATGTCACTGTAGATGTCCTCACATTCATTGGTGTTGCACATCTGGAACTGGTAAGTTGCCCCCACACATGTGCGGCCTCCGTTGGCTGGTCTGAGAGGGATGCGGGTCACATGAATATTTGAATCCTTCTAAATGTGTATGATGCTTCGCTTTAAAATTCATTGTTAGGAACTATTCATTTAACACTTCCAACGTATTGTTGACTACTGAGAATTCAAATTAAGGTCTTCCTGCCGAAAGTTTAGAGCTTCAGATAAAAATTGTAAATCCACTAATATTCCCAGTTTTATATCTGTACCTTGGATTGTCACAGTCACGTGTGCGAAATTGCACTCCTCCGCCACAGGTGCGCGAGCACTGGCCAAACTCACTCCACGAACCCCAGTTTCCATCTTGCTTTATGATGTCAGGGGTCAACCAAATGCAGTGACCTTTAAAACAATGCTGCAACAGGTAGATGATACAAAAAGAAAAACAGGCAAATAAAAAAATGTGCTATTTGGATACAGTTAAATAATTTTTCTCTCACAGATGTGTTAAATTAGCATTGTAGATAAATACCTTCCCATCCCCACACATAGTCCCATCTATGGGAGGTCCTTTCTTGGTCTTGCAGAAGAAGGGATTGTCTGGGTGGCTACACCACAACTGCTTACATGGGTCAAATGGGCGATACTGGAGGGCACAGAGAGAGTCCTTACAATGAAAAGCCCTCAAGTACGGTACACACCCTTGGTAAATGACTGACCTTCATGATACAAAACAACCATTATGAAACAGCAGGAATGAGACTATACACTGAAAACAGGAAAATAAAAGAGAGATGAGAAGAGACATATCACAACAACGACAACCACAACAGTATTAGAACAGTTAACAACACCGACCCTGCCACTGCGTCACTGCACTGTACAGTCGGCTCCACTGAGATACACAGCCATTCATGCAAACCAAGGGATGACAGAGAAAGAGAGAGAGACAGAGAGACTCGCAGAATGAGACAGCTCATGGTTTAATTAGGTCACAAGGGAGGTCAGAGGGCGAAAGATTAAAAGGCCAAAAAGTGAGGTTTCAGCAACCTCTAAAATACCCATCGACACTGACCAAGGACCAAATTCTCCTCCTTGGCTGCTATGAACCATTGATGAGGAAACCACCAAAGTCACCTGCAGTCCAGTGTCTGTGGAGCCATGCCCTCCTCCCTCCTTTCCACACACTTTACCCACCATGACCCCAGGGGATCTCTGCAGGTCAGAGGGTGACTCACAATCAATGGCTAGACTGTGGTAGGTAATCACCAATGACATCAGACTGGAGGATCCTAAACGCTGAGGTGAATCATGTAAAAACAGCCTCTGTTCTCACTCAGCTTTTTCCCCTCAGATGGGAAAGACATCTTTCCAGCCTTTTTTTTTTTTTCCATTTGTTAATAGAGTGTGGCGATTTAAGGAGGCTCTTCCTGACAGTGCTGCAATGATTTAACACAGATTTGCAGTAAAAGAGTCAGGGTATCTGTTTAACTGTTGAACTGCACCACAGCCAATGAACTAGTAGAGTCACGGGCCAGATTTACCAGGGGTTTTCATCTGATGAGTTCTGACCTGAACATGTGCTCTACTTAACAACGGGCTGGAGTCGTAGTTTTTGTGTCATTCATGTCATTCATGTATTGCATAAGGATGATGGAGTGCATTCTTCCAGTTAACTGAGATCACACTGTTTTCTCCTCATCTGAAAAAAACGTGTGTATCCTCCGTGCAGATGGGATTTTAAAGAGCCACAAGTAAGTTTGGATTGGTGTAAACATATCTGAATTACTTGACGTAATTAAATAAAAATGTTCTCATAAATCTCAGTCTGGGGTTTTTTGAATGCCATTTTTACAATGAACAGTGTGGGTTTAGTTATGTGCCAAAACATGTGGTGTATAATCCCTACAGATTGTAAGTACAAGTTTCTGCTGCATTTACCTGGGTATTAACACCCATATCAACACCTCCGCCTTCTCAGAGGTGTTGGACGTGCTCTCTTTCGAGCTTTCTCCCGTCTAACCTGTGGTGCTGTGTGTATGTTATCTCCCTTTTCTGCTCGACATGAACATGCATATTGCCACTTATAACCAGAATTGCATACGTGTGCAAGTTTTCATGGTGTGTGAGTTTGAGTAAGATAGATGTTCACAGGTGAAGGTGAAATGTGACCAAAGTTGATATTTTGTAATAAAGATCTGTGCATTATAATTTTCTTATAGAGGTCTGTGATTCAATCCCCTCCTCTGTGCACCTATCCGCTCTCCTTCAATTCCAGGAGTTCCAGGAGTTGATTGCAGACTTTAAGCTACTGTTTAAGAAAGTATACGCTAATTGTGGCTCAGTGAAACCCAATCATACGCATTTGTGCAAAGTTATTTTCCCAGTAAATCTGGCCCACTTGCTTGTAGACATTTTCAAAGTTACTTTCTTTTTAAATGTGAGCATTTTAGAATCCTGCAGACTAACGGCAATAATGTGATGAGGGGTAGAACAGAGAAGTACTGGAGAAAAGAAAAGTAAGGAGCAACAGTACAAACAATTACAACTTCAAAGGACAAACAGAAAAAGAAAAATCTGATAAAAATAAATGATGGGCCACATGTGGGGTTACCTTACCTGTGTTCCTAATTGGCCCACCTTTTGTAGCTGAGGGGAATGGGTTTGACAAGAGAATAGAGGGTAATCTAGCAATTTGTGCAAAGACCCTGAACAAGCCCTTTGTCTAATAAGCAACAGCTTCCCAACAGCGTGTCACAGTGGCTTCACAGTCATAGAGCAGGTCAGGGTGAAAGGGGATAAGATGCCTGGCAAGATGCAGCAGGTGGGTGAAGCTCGTCTAGTGTGTTTTGTGATTCAAAAATACAGTTTGTGACGGGTTATGTGTAGTGGTAAAATAAATATAATTTATTATAATTAATTTTAATAACAGAAAACAAATAGCTATCAAATCCAATTACCTGCTTTTAAGCATGTCAATCCCACCAGTGGCCGGGACAGTTCAGAGCTCAGACTGTAGCTAATGTTAAAACTATAACTAGGAATTCTCTCTCAAAAGAAACAGTCAGTGAAACATGATTGCTCTGAAACAACTGCATCACGTCAGTCGATAACTTTATATCTTACCGCGGTGCACATAGTGTATCCCACACCGAAGTCAAAGCGACACTGTTCATTCATGGAGTAATGCAAACCAGGAAGTTGAGGCAGTGATGGCCAGTTGTGGTCAAATGGGTCGTCACGGAGACAGTCATAGGAACTGCAAGAAAATTATAAAAAAGGGCTTTGGCTTGTTACTGATCATTTTACTCATTGTTCAGTTATAAAATTAGGGTAGGAAAGAAGAATATCACTCATTATCAGAGCCCAGAGATATAAATGTTCATAATAAAATAAATACATATTAATGTAAATAGATACTCTAACACAGCACATATTTGCATTTATCAAAAACTGCAATCTCACCCAAAGAAGTCTTTAAAAGCCTTTCATGGAATATTTTAGATACCCCTGAGCTTTAAACTTCAGCATTCTTGCCTTTAAAACCATTATCATGTCATAACTTTTTAGGATAATTATTTAAGCCTCTGGTCGAGTGTCAGCTAGGATTGACTCCAGCTGCCTCATAAGCCTTAACAGGATAAGTGGTATAGCTTAAAGAGCTCACAAACACTGAGTATTGGCAAAAAATATCAAGTAGACAATCTGTATAAAGTGCCTCTATTGATCCATACAATCAAATCCTATACTGTGAGAGTGTGTGTGTTTGTCTCACTGAAGGTAGCGTCCCAGCTCTTGCATGCTACATCTGGACCAGTGAAAGCGGTGGAAGGCAGCTTGCACCAGTGGAGCCATGATGCTGCCCATGTGCACCTCGTCTCCACAGCGGTTCCCCTGACCGTCATGCTCCATCCCCAATCTTCAGAGAGGGAGGAGAGCAAAAAAAAAAAAAAAAGAGGACAGGAGAGATTTGAGTGGGAAGGAGACAAACCAGTGGAGACAGACTGGGAATGTGTGGGAGGAGAAGAAGAGAAGGGGAACAAAGGAGCGAGGGAGTGGTGGTTCACTCATCAGATACTATCTGAGGTGAGTTTTCAAAGGATTATTCACCCACTAGTAGGAAAGTGAACTGGGTTTTGACCATCATTCATATAGGTTAGCTTTATCAACAGCTGATGACATGTTGCAAAAGTCATACAGTCTGTGTAATGACCGTCGTCGTTTGCTGTACATGTACTGTAGCCCCACCTGAAGACGGTACTGACAAAGTACTTACACATGGCCGGTCTCATGTGCCACAACAAAGGCGGAGGAGAAACCATCCTCGTGGTTCAAAGTGCAGCTCCTTACGGGATGGCACATGCCGGTTACTGGGGCGTAACCTAGGCAACCGGGATGAGACACATATATTTTTTAAAAACTGTCCTGAAAAGTTTTGTCAATGCAAAAAACACCCTTCAATCCCAGCACTAAATGTGTTAATCACTAAATACAACGAGTATTAATTTCAGATTTGTTTCACATTGTTCATCGTATACAACACACATACACTGATCTTACACAGCAATACCCATTGCACAGTAAATAAGGAACAGAGAAAAGAAAACTCTCTCTAATAGACATTAACAACCTTTCAGCTTTTCATTTTCACCTTCTGCTAAAAGATGAAATATACTTTTGATTTTACTGTAAGAAATATTTGCATATGTGAGTGAGCTTCAACCAATTTGGGTGAACTACTGACATACTTACTGTCTAGCTCTACTTTGTTTACAGGCCTACCCACTGTACACACACAAAGGAGCCTGTCACACACACAAGCACAAACGTGTATGTGTGTGTGTATGTGTGTGTTTGCATGCCTAATCCTAACCCTAACCATCACCTTCCACTCCTACATATGCCAGTCTCCAGCTCCCTGTGTGCTTGACTGTCCCATGTTGCCTTTAATTGTGGAGCTGTGGCTGGCCCTGCTCTGTGTATTGATTTTCTGCTGTTGAAGGCTGAGCGCAAGGGCAGCTGAAGGGCTTCTGGATTGCTAGGCCAATGCCTTTAGAGGCCTCTCCCTTGGGCCTGCCTGTTAGTCTGCACTCTGCTGCATAGAAAACCACCAACCACCAAACCCACAGGGCACTATGTAGCTGCATGAGGCAAAGGTAGGAGGAGTTTTCTGTGTGTGCAGTTTGGATGGGAAACGGAAACAGTTCAGTATGCGCTCATATCTTTGTTACCCTGCATGCCCGTGGGGCCAAATTCCTGTCGTGTGAGGAAGATGGCGTGGTCGTGATACTCGGCGTCCCCTGTGTCCTGTTTCTGCTGCAGGAAGGCCCAGCGACACACGTTCTCCAGACTCTGAGATGGGTTCCCCAGCTCGATCAGACTCATGGACTGCAAAGAGAGAGAGAAACACACACACACACACACACACACACACACACACACACACACACACACACACACACACACAGACAGAGAAAAGGGAGATGCTGAAAAGAATATACAAAACCAGTGAACTGCACTGCTTTTTGTTTCCGTTGTGGTACAACATTCAGTTCAACCCTGTAGGGGGCAGCGTCACAATGTTCTATGTTGTCAGCACATCTTGCAAATTGCTGAGGTGTACAACACACTCATACACACAAACACACACTCCAAGAGATCCACACAGTAGTCACATAATAATGCTTAGGGTTGTGTAATCTTGATGATTTAAATAATGAACATAAAACTAAACACAGAGCTGCCTGTTAATGAGCTATGCACTAATAGTCAAAAACACGTCCATTTACACAATATTTACTTATGATTAGATTTAACTACACCCACGTAAGCAATTCCTTACATTCACCTTCACCTTTTATGCTCTTCCTCATTAGGATCTCCACTCTCCTCCTGCTCCCCCTCTTTTGTTTAACTCTGCTCTACAATACTTTCCTTCTTTCCCTTCCACTGCTTCCCTTTTTGCCTTGGATTCAACATTTCCTCACTGTTTTCACACATGCACAATGCACAGCTGAATCAAACAGTGACGAGTGTGTGTAGTGTGAGTGTGCTGCAGTGAAGACATATGGCCTGCCTCTGCACACATGATGGAGTGTGAAGTCTGCACTCTGCACAAATACCCCTCAGACAGAGCGCAATGAACACGTGTGTGTTTTCTTATGTTCATCAGGTGCTCGTGTGTGTGCGTGTTTCAGTGGATTTTTTGGGTTTCTTTTATAGTCTTAGTGTTTATAGTGGTGTCTCATGTGTTCATGTTGTGTCGGATTGTGTGTGTGAAGTGTGGGTGTATGGGTGCGCCTGCATTCAGGGTCACATAGCCAATCTGCAGGCTGTCTGGGTGCAGCTCTGTTGCCACGGTAATTGGGGATGATGGACAGCCGGAGCTTTGGCTGAAGCTGCATAGGGACTGGCCCAGAATGACCAATGTAGGAGTGTGTGTGAGTGTGTGTGTGTGTGTGTATCTTCGGCTCGACTAGGGACTGTGGACATGTAGAGATGAGAGGAAGAGATAAGGCTACAGCAGCATAAGTGTATCACAAAGCACCTATGCAGCAATAAAATCATTTGTATCATCCTGTGGGGTAATCCCTGCCCTCCTCTATTGCTGCCATCATTTGCTTTATCTCTCACTCCCTTTCCTTCTCTCCTTCCTCATGCACAGACAGGAAGATAGAGTTACAGTCAAGAAGACAAGGATGCTTTCCCCATCGTCCGGTCTCTGTTTATGAATGAGGGAGGGCTATCATTGATTGTTTATCTTTGCCTGGACTTCCCATGATTCTGTGCTGCAGCCTACTGGGAGGAAAGCTGATTGCATAACAGTGAGAGTTTCTGTGTGCTTTGGTGCTGAACTGTGAAGGCGTGCGACTTGAAAACACTCCCTTGGGATGCTGCATGCTTTTAGTTCCTCTTTTGCTCAGTCCACTGGAATAACAGGCTCCGGGCATCCGTGCGTGCTGATGAGTGTGCATGTGTGTTTGTCTGTTTGTTGTTAGTTTATGAATGTGTGCAGGACTTGGCTGTGCTCACTGTAGGTACTCAAAGTGCTTGTAGCAAAACCGTGGTATCAAAGATAGCGCTGATAGACAGACAAGGCATCCACTTTCCAGGAACAGCATCTCAGTTGACTTTTCAGTAGAAGTCATGTCTTACCTTACCATATCCCCAGCATGATGATCCTCACCAGCACCACATTGATCTTTGCTCCCAAAGACTGGTCATGGTAGATCTCATTCACCTGGAAAAAAAAAAAAAAAAACCCACACACAGGACAAAAGTTTCAGACGCAGAAACAAACGACAGCTTAAATTCTAGCTAACGAGTAATTTCATAATTCTTTTCCAACTTTAGGCCAACAAGTCCAAGTCTAAATCTGTAGATGTAAATGTTAATAAAATGCCAAAGGAATAGTTGGACATCTAGGGAAATATGCTCATTCGCTTTCTTGTTGAGAAGATCAATACTGCTATAATAAGCGTATTTTCCAAAATGTCAAACTATTTCTTTAGAAAAATGGGTTTTGGCCTACAGTTCTTTTCCAGGAGGAAATTAGTTGATTGGAGTGATTTTCCTGATGAACATAAGAAAACTGGCAGGTTGGAGGAGAATTAACACCACAGCACCAAAAGAAGTTTTATGCTTATAAAGGGTGGCTTAATAGAAAGAGCAAAGTAGAACACAAAACAATAAAGAGAGAGCACGATGTGGATAGAGCAGCAGAGATAAGGGAGTGCGAAGAACTCAGTTTCCCATGAGCACAGATGGAGAGGAAATGAAGGAAGAAAAATGCAAAGAAACAAGGTAATGTGTGACGAGGGAAACGCAGAGAGCGCAGGTGAGCACCGGCAAAACAAACACACAAGCACACACAGACACAAAGCGAGTGAGAGAGAGAGAAGGGTGAGGGATGTATTGGCACAGGAGTTAAGTCCTGCTGTCCTCGGTGGCCGTGTGCGGTGCCTAATGAGGCAAAGGGATGTAAAAACAGACAGCTATAATGAGAGGGCTGATGGACACGCTGCAGCGAAAGACACACAAATACTGTACACACACACACACAAAGAATTGAGATGAGGAACAAAACTGCAAACGCATCCAGCGAGAGAGAGAGAGAGAGAGAGAGATTGTGAGAGGGAGAGACGTGCAAAAGAAAGTTAAGGAACGCTGCAAACAGAGACAGAGAGGCACAGGGACAGAGAGAAGGAGCTGAGCAGAGAGGGGGAAAGGAGCACAGAGGCAAAGTGAGAAGAGAGAAAGCTTGGAAAGGAGTGGAGACAATGAATTCTTAGACAACAAATGCGAGAAAGAGATGTGGAGAGAGTTTTTTTATAATAAGAGAGGGGGAAAAAAAGTGGAGTAAATTATAGCTCTTTTCCATACGCAGGGTAAAGATGGAAATTTCAGCATCTTAATAGGAAAAATCCAGTGAAGTAATGTTTAAGACAGACTCCCTAATTTGTTAACCACAAACTCTGTGGAAAACATTTACTGACACATTTACTCGGCTACAGCACAGCAGCTTTACATGTTCTGAAACATTACAGTAACTTCATGTTTGCTTCTCAGCATTGTGTGGCTGGCAAATAATCGAACACACCAAATAACCTTCTTGACTTTACAGACGCCGCGCTTCTAATCTAACTTGCTGATGTAATCCCTAAAATAAAGTTCATGGTTTCAGTTGAAGCTGAATTTTACATAATGAAAGTAGCATCTTGTGGGGAATTACTCTGTGGCAGACTGTGAGACTTGTAACCTTCAGCTGTGATTGGAAGACTGCATTAGGGAATAATACAAAGCCAATTTCCTGGGACTAAAATGTAATGAAAACTAATCATTGGAAATTGTTAATCAGCTTGAAATAAGATTTTTCTTTGTATTTTCATCGAACAACTTAATTGTATCTGGTAATTACGAGCAAAATTTGAGCTTGAGTCATGTTTAGCACTGTGTTAAATCACCTTTCCTCTTGATAACACAGTGTTTGGAAACTCGGGATCTGAATTGTTGCAGTTTTGCAGGTGAAATATTTTGGATAGAAGACTTTAACTGTTCAGCAGTCTGTGGTTGCCATTGTCTGATTCTCCTGTTCACTGTACATTTTCAACAGGACACAGATCTGAACGACAGTCAATATTGTTTTTAAATTCACTGACTTCTTGAATTCTCCCATAAATTTGGCACAAAGTGACAGTGACCCATCTTTTCTTGCAATTAATTGGGTTTTTGATGGATTCTCCATCATGTATACTCAATGATACCCTCATCCGTCAAAAATGAATTCTGTTAAAAATGTGTACAGCTTTGATTGAGATTTAGCAAGTGATGCTTTTTGAGTACAACTTCACTTCTTCACAAACTAACAAAGACTAATACGCACAACGTCTGGGGGACACTAATATATAATAATAAAGTGTAGCTTTGGACTGGGAAACTTGTAACATTCAATAATGGGCTTCTGAAATAACCTAAAGGTTGGAAGAACAGATAGGAATAATTTTAGCGTGTGGGACACAGGAGAAGATGGGAAAGTTGTCCTCCTGTGACCTTCAGCTTCATGTTTGGATGCTCTTTTCACACATTAAAAAAGATGCTGAGTTGCTAAGCGACCGCCAAACAAAGACAGAGAGTTCTGTTGTCTTCTCAGTTTAACCCTGTCTCAGACTAAGTGTGTGTGAGAGACTGTGTGCTCGTGTCTGCAGTTTTTCATCTTGCCTGCCTGTCTGGCTACCTACTGGTACGCCCGTCTCTCGTTTGGTAACATTTGTCACACTCCCTCATTATCTTGGCAGGCTGAAGCATATATTAGGAAGTGACACACAATGACTCTGTGCATGCGTGTGCGTGGAACTGTGTTTGTTTGTCTGAGATGAAATGGACACTTGGGTGGGTCGCTTCACACTTGGCCTGATCCAGCCCGTTTCCTTGGCAACTGTTAGGCCAATTAGGAGTGGTTGACTTCCAGGTGACCCCAACACCACAAGTTCCACTCTAATGAGACACACATTCACACATACGCTTGTGCACACACACACACACACACACACACACACACACACGCACAGGGGGCAGCTCAGTGTCCTTTCAGACCCAGTTTCAACTTTATGTATGTCACTCAGTCAGACACTAACCACACAGGACAGGTATGCCATTCTTAATCACACCTACAAGATGTAAAAATTCTTAACTTTACAATCAAAGTATATTTTAACATGAATATATCCACAGTGCTTCATACACTAAAGTCATGTGCGTTTGGTTTCTTATTTTAATAATATGCATTAAAAAAACACTCTCAGCTGCTGATGAGACAAGACTGAGTCATCTCGTAAAATCTGGCTACAGTGCTACATAAATTAGATAAGACTTTGGACAGTTTTCTACATCTTTTTTGTCAACACTCATGGGAATATTTTAAAAAACTGAAACCCAGAATTTGAGCTCTCAGTCTGACAGTGCTCCTTACATATCTGTGACACTTCCAGCTAACAAGGTGTCTATTATTACCTGGACTACCTCTCCTTTTCCAGCTCACCCTACGAGTTATTGTTAGGACATTTTTTTTTTTCCTGTGCTTCCAGGAGCTTTGGTAAAGACAAGACTGAATAATCTGCACCACTTCCAGATGGCTCCGACAGAAATTATGCTTATACTGAAACACATGGAGCAGGCAAAATACATCTTAGTGTATGAGCATGCATTATCAAGATTAAACATGCAGACACACACACACACACACCCTTCTTATCAGCATCATATTCATATCCTCTGAGAGTGTGATTAACACTTTGCAACACCTTTCTAAAGGTCTCCATTAATGGGAGAGACAGACAGGTAGACAGACAGATCACCGCTGGCTACTAAATTGATCACCACAATGTCACCACAGGAAGTTTACTGCGTAATGGCCTCCACTTGGCATTTGGCAAACAGGATATTTTACAGGATTTGCTACAACATTGTTGCTGCAACACTGTTTGTGGAAATCAGCTTCATTGTATGAAAAGAAGTGACCTACAGTAAAATGTGCTGGTAGACCTCCATGTTATTCCTAGTATGGTTTTAATGTTCGAGAGAGAGTGCAGGCACACTCTGCTGTGCAAAATGTGGTGATAGCATATGGATGGACGTGATATTGTGATTACAACACAGCATATGGTGCACACTGGTACTTTCTAATAAATTAAGGATAAACAGTAGAATGAAAACAACAAACCACTCAGCTCCAGTCACTAAAATATCCAAATAATACTGTGACCTATTTATCTGTGTATTACAGATCTAATAAAGAGTTTGTTTAGTAACATGAATATTAACAATGCAAGTGTCAAAATTTGAGGATAATTTTTCTTTTCAAATACTTTAGTTAGAAATTGTGATTTTGATTGGACATCGGTGATATAAACTGAGTTCTGGTGAGTAGATTGTAAACATAACTGGACATAAATGGTTTCAGATGGTTCACACGCAATTCAACAGAAAATATTTTCAGCTTTCATCTTTGTCTTATCGTTTTTTATCAAAAACTTGAAGAAGCCTCCAGTTGTCCAACTTTAATCCATGTGTCTCCCCAGACAGATTCCTTAATATATCTTCAGCTTTTTAGTTGAATGAGTGACAGGAAAGAGGGGAGATTAGAAAATGCTTCGGCTTTTTTTCCAGGTCCATTAATACCTGTACCAGTTTAAACCTCTGGAATCTACTTTTCATGCATATGCTGTTTGAATCTATTGCGTAGGTACTTGAGCATTTTGCATCTAGGTTTTCATCCCCAGATGGTGTCATATGGTCCGACTTATTATAGGGGAGGTAAACACATGCAAATTAGTGGGAAGCAGAATTACCAGAACACACATTCAACCCAGCAGGTTACATACACATGTACACATGTATAGGTGTTTTCTATGCGAGTGCTTTGATGTCCAGCAGACATCAATACAGCCCCCTATTCTTCAAATAACATGCAAGATTATTCACCTTGATCCATAGTACACTTTTACAGTCATTCAGAGAGGGAGATGCAGAGATTAATTACAAAAACACAACCGATGTTATTAAGGTAATTTTGAAATTGATGCCTTTCCACAGCCTCGTAGCATCAGTGACGCAGGCTTCTCTCCTCTTTAGTCTGGAAGACACTGTGCCCATGTTTCCCAAACAGAACGACCAATTTCGATTCGTCTACAGAACAGTTTTCCAATTTGTCCACAGACCTTTTTAAATGAGCTTTGGTCCAGAGAGGACGCTGGCATTTCTGGGTGATAGAGCTTTAACAAACTGTGTTCACAGACAATGCTTTTTGGAAGTCTTCCTGAGCCCATGCAGTGATGCCCATCACGGAATCATGCCAGTTTTAAATGAGGCGCTGTCTGAGGGCCTGAAGTTCACCGGTTTTTAATAATGAATATCAGCTTTGTCCCTTGCACACAGACAGATTTCGCCAGATTTGATGATAATATGTACAGTGATGTTGATAAAGAAAATACTTTAAATACAGTATTTAAAGTCCTTTTTATGTTGAGGGACTTTTTTTTTTCTTACAATTGTACTTTTTCTCAGTTTTAGATTCAGATTCAGTTTTTAGGCAGATTTTAAACAAAAGTGTACCAACTGTTGTGGCACTGTGGCTGTAATAACCTTTTGTACTGAAATACAAGTGTACTGCACTACTTATAATGCTGTAACGAAAGACAGAAAATGACTTCATACACTCTTCATAAGGAGTAAACATGAACATCTGCGTGAAAAGGCAGATATCAGAAACACTGAATTCAGCCTGGATTAATGAGGGAAAGACGTGGAAAATATTGGAGAGGCAGAGGAACAGATTTGAGGTATGAAATAAATTTGATTTACTGTGTCAAAACAATGTCGTTATTATGGGGTTGGCGGTAAATATAAATTATAGTTTAAAGCTAAAATAATCACGGTCATTTACAATTTATTGTACCATTTAATTAGATTAGTAAAACACTACTCCCTAATACAAAACAAACGAATGTATTTATTCTTTCAAGGAACAACGAATAAAGGGAAGAAAAGTATTTTCTGCCACGCTTGAATAGAGGTCCAACGTAGAGGGCACTCAGGGCAAATATAGCTTCCAAAATCTCTTCTTAATTTAAATTTACCTCGTACAGTTCATATTCCACTTACAGATTTTTTGCCCCCAGGTGATGATTTGTTGACATACACTACCCAAGACAGGCAGGACTAACAATGCAAAGGAGCTCAGTGTAGCGCGAGTCAGTGCTGCTGAGCAACTGGGAGAGTGAGGGAAAGACAGAGGGGGAAATAAAACAGAGAGAGAGAGAGAGAGAGAGAGAGAGAGAGCACACCCAACCTGAAGTGAGCAAAGCAAACTTTCAAGAAGAAAGTCGCCCAGATGACACGCGTGGGAGGCAGCCCTTATTTATTTATTTCTGTTTATCTGGCTGTCAGTAATTTATTCCGAACACGCTGTTTAAAATACTCCTTCTCCCTCTGTCTCTCCATCTCTTCCCCACAGATTAGAGAGGGGCTGCGACAGGGCTACGCATTTCTTTCTCCTATATTGTCTGACAAATATCTAAAAGGGGAGGCAGAGAGCACAGAGGCTCTTGTTCTTTCCCAAGCGCTGAGCTGAGACAAAGACGTGCGGTAGGATTTGTTGCTGTATGCTTGCACCTGCTTAACAGTCGGAGATTGGTTCCTTGCACAGTGGGTCGCAATACAAGCAAAAGCAAACAGGAGCGCGCGCACAAACAAATGCGCACACATGCAAGGGTGCACACATGCGAATGCACGCAAACAGTGCTCTCACCCCAGGTTTAATTTGCAAAGATTAAAGTCTGCAGTGTGTTCGGTGCCACAGCAACACACACAAGCCCGTGTACGCACACGCACGCACACATACACGTAGAAACACCTGGGAGTGTGAGTGCTTGGCTAAGTGTTGCTGTGGCCCGGAGCATAGTGCCTGCTGTTTCTGCATCTTTCTCCTTTTCTCACAGCACAAACACACTCACAATGAATGATGACATGACACAAAGCCTGATGAAATGAGCCCCTTTAGAGCACTGGGCTCACCCAGCACACACAAACACACACACACACACACATGAAATCTCATCATATTCAGATCGAGAAGAAAGGATTACCCGCGGCTGATTGCTGGATGAGAACATGTAGGAAGGGAATTGAATCTTCATTCAGTTGGTGCTCTCTCTGTCTCTCTCTCTCTCTCTCTCTCTCTCTCTCTCTCTCTATCTGTGTGTGTGTGTGTGATTGTGTGTATTGCCCTCTTTTTGATCTCTCTGTGACTTACTTTCTATTTAAATCAACAGAACTGTTTCTGTTGATTAATAATTTAATTTTTAAAAGGTGGTTAACAAATGTTACTTTTGGGGATTTAGAAATTTGTGTATGATGCATTTCTATTAACATGGATTCAAATGCAAATACAAATGATGTGGTACCTATTTCAATCTACAGTAAGTTCTGAAACAAAGCTTCCAGACTTTTATTAGACATACTAATCTACTGCTGTGTGTGTGTGTGTGTGTGTGTGTGTGTGTGTGTGTTTGCACCTGTCTGGGCCACTTACGATGTTCATGAGAGTGAGCAGGTATTTCTGGACGTGCTCCTTCCCGTGAAACTGGACCACTGAGTCGTCGACACCTAGCAGCACCTCGATGTTGTAGGCCCTGTCCAGGCTCTGTCTGCGTGTTCTTCCTGCTCGTGTGTGGTTGATGCTCTGCTCCACACCGCGGTACAGAGACTCCAGGTCCATCAGACCACCAAGATCAGCACCTAGAGTTGGAGAAAGAAAGTTTAACTTCCTTGAAGTTCTGTTTTCACTCAGCATTTGCATTCCTTTACTTCTGCTTTAGCTAAAGCGTGTCTGCTTCTCTCTGTCACATTACAGAGTTACTAACTCCACCGTCATGCATGTTCACATATGCACTTTGTATGTATTTGAGCAAGTGCATGTACATGTTTGTCTCCTGTCCGCTTTCCAAGACACCAGTTGACAGAAGTGAGCATGTGTGTCCTTTGTAACCGATGGTAACGGTGCGGTTATCCTTTACAGATCCTCTCCTAATCAACCAAATATTTCTACTCCCCTCTGAATAAAAGCAGCAGATGGTGCTTACTAAACACATGGATTAAGACAGCTCTCTCACACAGGGGCTGCCCACCCTGCTCTTTTCTTGGCTTGTTACATGGTGGAGAAATTGTAAATTATACAAGAAACTCAATTTGAGGTGATTCCAACGGAAAGTGTGCAACCTACAGCAGCCCTGTTCACATCACTAATTACATCTCTGGTTTTGCCTTCACAGGTATGTAGGAGTGTGTTATCTTGTTTGGACATTTTTGGATAACTCACTCTTCTGGCTCCCGTGTTAGATGTCTGATCCTGTTTTCTTTTTTCCCCCTATTTTAATCAGACACGGGGTGACAGTCAGTGAGGATTCAAAGGATAAATTGTCATGTCTCCAGAGCCAAGGCCATCCTTCCTCTATCTGCGGTCCATTCTGCATCCTCCCTCTCTTTCGCTCTCTCGTCTTCCTCATATGTAGACACAGCATGGCCTTGTTTTCTATGGAAGCCATCGAAGGCCAAGTCATGCAGTTTTGAACATGTGCTCTCAGTGGATTCAATAAAGCACTATCCTCCCTGACTCCAGCCAAGGCCTCCCACAGCCAAGGATGACACACACACACACAACACAGTTCATGGAGAGGTGTGTGCACAAATGTGTGTGTGTATGCAGCTGCTGGTGTGTGAGCCCTGTGTGGACAAACATTTCCAGTTGGGCTATAAATCACTGTTCCAACAGGAGCTTTAATTTAGTTGAAGTCTGGGTGTGGGGCCAACTGACTGTAATAGATATGCTGTGTTTGACTGCAGAGCTCTATGTGGAAGTGCTGAGTGCTGAGTTGATTCAACATGTGGCATGATGGCACAGCTGGAGATCCAGTGTTTTGACACACACAGTTCGAGAAAGTGTTGAGTGGAGAAAAAAGAACAAGAAGCAGGACGAAGATACAGGATAGACGAGGGGAGAAACAGAGAGATCTGCCACCTTGTCTCCCAATCAGCAAGGGGCATCCCGCTTTCCCACTCCCTCTTATGCAACGTTTCCAAGGCAACGGGCTCATGGGTAAAACAACGACCGCATGGCTAATATTGGCTCCTGAGTTGCTAGCAGAATGAATCTGGAAGTCTGAATAAGATCCCATATCTGCCCACATTCCAGTGAGTGACAGAGTACCCACACAGAAAGAGTGATAAATAGGAGGTGGGGAGATAGACTAATATAAGACAGAAAAAGAAACACAAATCCTGCAGCACATAATTCTGACACAACAAAAAGTGAACATTTCTTCTCCTTGTTAGTAAAGGGAGCCGGATTTGAGACTTCACAACACAAGTCTTGGCTCTCCCTAGTTATAGCTGCCTTTAACGAGCCTGATGTCATAACCACAGCATCTGCTTTTTACCTTTTTCCTTATATAATGTTGAGGCTAAACACAGATATAATGATATTGTGATCTCACTTTTAGCTCTGCGCCTTTGCAAAATTATAGTGGCCTGAGACCTGCAAATGAGACAATGCGGGAACCTTGTGTAACACAGGGTCACAGCTGCATATAGTAGTATAGGATAACTCAGACTGACAACCTATAGTGTGTTTGTGTGTACAAGTGGAAACACCTGCAAAGGTTGTAAGGTGTTCGACCAGATGCCGAGCTCTAACTATTTAAACCTCTCCACTTCATCCTACCTCTGTCCTTGCCTACACTTGCTACAACGCTATTTTTTTTCCTCTCACTTCAGCTGTTTTGGAGCAAGTTTTCTCTGAGAAAACTGTGGAGGAATAAGGTGCAAGAGGGACTGAGGGAGTTGGTGAGGGAGGTGAGAGGTAGAGCTGAGGGGTGTGATGGATGAGCGAGAGAGAGAAACAGAGAGAGAGAGAGAGAGAGAGAGAGATGAGAAGAGACCAGAAGGACCTTGGGTGTGGAGTTCCGCTTCAAGCTCCTGCAGTGATGGAGAATTTGGCTGTCTCGTAGAAGATCCGAGTCTGTCTGTGTGACTGCAGGCAAAGCATTAGGGTGCGCTGCCTGGTTTCTTATAGCAATAGCTTACATTACCACTAAAACCAGCCTACAGATAACCGGTTGGTCATAACAATGTTTGTGTTTTCTTGCTATACAGACCATCATTTTCACCCCCAAAACGTCTCCTCCCACACCTCTTACCTGCATGCATAAACCTTAACCATAACCCTTCACGTCTCTTCCTACCTGTAACTTTCTCGTTTCTGTCCATTCCACTCACCTCAGTCCTCTTTTCTAACATATTTTCAATCACCTGTTTATATTCTCATTCAGGTGGGGTGAAGCGCACAGCCTTACTAGGATAGAAAGGTTCTTTGTCTTTTGATCGCAGCAAAATGTCAAGAATTTCTTCAGGTGGAGAAGAAAGGGGGGGGGGGTGTCAAGAGAGCAAGGGATTACACACCCCAACAAAGGAGAGAAAGCGAATGTTGACGATAATTCAGGTCAAGTCACATCATACTACACAGCAGCTGTCTTTGGTTTACAGTTTGACGCATTGTTCTGCTCCGTATTCAGGGGCTCTACTGTATAATTGCTGGCTTTGACCTTATGATGATCACTCTGGCCAGACTCAAGGTGGACGTACATGCACATGAGAGAGTTTGTTTGTGTGGAAACAAATTGCACGTTGCACCATGTATGATTCACGCACCACGGTTCCTAACTGCCAGGATTCTGTAGCACAAAGCCTTATGAATAGTCATTTATGCAGCCAACCAGATTGAGTAAATACAGTATTTACATCCAGGGTAATTACAGTATGGTGAATAACTCCACCCCCCACACCCTCAACCCACACACGCACTACCACATGGCGATAACACACTGCGATCATAAAAGGTTGTAGGAGTAATGACAGATTATTTGCTGTGGTGGTTGTAAAGATGTGGACAGTTATTGAGAATATTTCTGGGTCGTACAGTGATAAAAAACGTGCCTATTATAAAACAGTAGTATGATATAAATAACATCGGGATTCACAGTACACTCCAGTGACTCCAGAGGGTGTCTACCTATATGCACTCTTCTCTCAGGAGTATATACTTTTTCTATTAATCTAGCACAGCACTTGCTTTTGAGTGGCAACAGGTGGGAGGGGAGACGGTGAACTTGTTATCATCCACACATAGATGAACTAATTTACTTAGCTACATAATAGCTCAAGGCACGGACATTTTGTCTCCCCAGTGGCATCTTTTTAAGGTTGTCACAGTGATCAGTGGTGTGGACAGCAGACACCGGTGCTGGAATCTGGGCAGGTAGCAACATGCCACATTGTTCGACACAATGTCCTCATCCTGAATGCTCATTATTTTCACACAGTGAACTATGCTTCCCATAATCATACGGCTTTTAATTATTTAGGTTGGCAATCAGCAATCTAATTTTACATGGACAGCTCCCTAAAGACCATAATAATTATTCAAACATCAAGCACTGAACTTTGCCCATTTATTAATAACTGCTTTAGGTTAGGGCTGCTTATTTTTAACATTCATTCCTATAAGGCTGATGAGAGGTTTTGAGTGGTTGAGGCTTAGATTTCGGGTTTGCACATCATATCTCTCTGTGAGTGGAGTGGAGGACCATTTTTAATATTGCATAAAGCGGCCTTTATAATCAGCAGGCGAGAAGGCCACCTATCCTCACTGCTGCTCGGTGTGTCTGTGTGGATTTCTGGTGGTTCAGAAGACAAGGCAACCTTTAGCTCTCCCCTCTTACATAACTGTCAGAATCACACAGGGCTGTTGCCTGCTGGGGAGGTGCTGTGGTGCACACCAATTCCCCCAGTATCCTGCTGTACCACGGTTTCATTAGCAGTCATTTCTTCTCTACACAATGCATGCACAGTTACCTACAAGTACATCATGTAAAACCACAAAATGAAATTAGCTTTACTGGTTTGAATTGGACAGACTTCACGCTCAAAAGGAGCATTAAAACATTGAATCACAAAACAGATTAATCCAATATTCGACATCCTTAGATGCAATATTGTTGGCAAAGATCAATCATGTCCACAAACTCTCTCTCCGTTTTTGCTCTGGGGTTGGATGTATAGAGCTCGATGTAAACCGGAGAGTCTGTCCAATAAGACAGCAAAGCCAGGCTGATATAGAGCTTACCGCAGAACTCATCCAGTCTGAAACTGACTTGTCTGAGTGCCTGTCTGTCCTTCCCTGTGTCTGTCTATATCAGCCTCAGAAAGCCAGACATTTATAAAGGTCTCTTATGAAATCGAAAAGGAGGAAAACATCTTCTGCCATGACAGGGATGCGAGGATAAACACAGAACAGCACGGGTGTGTAGATGACAGCATTCGCAGGCAAGGTAAATTCTTCATCTACATCTCTGATTATTGTCTTACCAAGCTCCACTGGCCATGTCTCCGCTTGAAGAAAATGTGTACAGCTATAGATCAATCTCACCGGGAAACGGTGTGTGCATGAAGAAGAAGATAAAGAGAGTGAGGCTGACAGTGAGGTGCAAGGTTCAGAACACCTATAAATCTCAGCAGAGACAGGCCCCTGCTGGCTTGAAGAGTTTGTGGTCCCCTAGCTGCCTCTCCCTGTAACACTGCAACCCCTCTCTGCCTGTCATCTGTCTCCTTCTGTAGCCTCGTTGTCATCGCATATGTATCAAAACTGACACTTAAAATGATGCTAACATAGAACTAATCAGAGGCGTATTAAGCAATGTATCTCAGCAATGTTTGATGCCTAAGTGTGGGTTCAGCACTGTTACTGTGTGTAGTTTGATCCTTAAACTACTTTCAAATACAGTATTTAGAAGCAGGTATTTCTACATCTGCATATGCTTGTATATTTTGCTACTGCCTGTGTCCTCTAGCATGAATACAACTGTACTAACTGGCTTGTCAGGCTGCAATGGATTGAAAAAGGTGTTACTGATGCAACGGGCTGCATTTTCACTCTTACTTTACTGAGAGGTATCTATTATAGGTAGGTTGAGAGCTTTGGCAAAAGGCATTATAAAATCAACTAACATTAAAACTCTTGTTTTTTCTGCACATTTGTTCTGTCCTCCCTGCGTCTGTCCTCATTTCTCCTTCCTTCACTTGTAGCCCCAGGCAATGTCCTGTCCTGTCCTGGCTGTGAAGTACTCAAAGAGCAGCCAGAGCCAGCCACCTGAGACATCCAGCACCACAGTTATTATGACAGGCTAGGCCAGGCAAACATCTGTCAAACTGAGCACTGCGGGGACAGAAGGAGTGGAAGGAGAAAAAGATAAAAGGGAAGAAGTGGGAAGATGATGGAGAATAGATAGAAAACATGAAGTTGTAAAAGGGAAAGACAATGAAGGTGGAATTAGAGATGTCGAAATATATTGATATATTTTTTCACTGTAGAGTATATATTTTTTTTATGACTAGGTATCAAATCATTGATTTCTTTACATTTAACATTTAAAAAAATAAAATATTGCTGAAACCATGTAAAAGTCTGTGAACTATGTAGTACTGAACTGTGAAACACCAACATCCTTTAAGCATCTCACCTACATTACTTGGCATGTTAAGCTAAGTGCTTTAGTTATGTTACTAAAACGATCCAATATTGTTCATTAGCCAGTATTTAGCGGCAACCTTTAAAAAAAACTCCATTTCAACAGGAGCCCCAGGTGTTAGCAGGCTAAACATCGCAGCTTGACAGAGAAGGCGAGTCCATGTGTGAGTCGACGGGTGGCAGAGAGCTTAGACATGTCTGGAATAACAGCAGGACAGAGACGACTGAATGCTGCAGACATTTTTAGACAGCAGAGATTACAGCCAGAACATTGGAATAACAACTTCAGAGGGGAGCGATGGTGAGTGTTATGAATGTGGATTAAAAACCATCCACTTGACGACACGTCCCCTGCGGTTCAGAGCAAGGAGTAGTGCTTGATTTCCCTGACCTGAAACCTGATTTTATGAGCTTGCCAATTTTTTCTAATCATTCAATTTTGACTGGTTGGTTGATAACACATTTCCCTGTGATCTGACAAAGTCAGAAAGTCATATTTATTATTGCTTCCCCTAAACGTCAAGTTTTCAACATAGCAAGCAAAGTACAAAAGCATGGGGTGCAATGATAACCCGTTTCTAAAACACTGATATTTTAACTGGATTACTATTTAAAATATTAAATGTTCTCTTGCTTGAATCTCAACTTTAGACATATCTATACAAAACATTTTATGTGATACTGTTCTTTTAATAAACAACAATAATAAGAGATAATTTATTAATCCCCTTAGGAATATTTTTGTTGAAACCCACTCCTGAAAGCGCCAGGAGTGGATGGAACCACCAGCCACTGGGTTTATAGATGACAGTTTTTTCAGTTCTACATTTGGCGGCGGCATTATTTTTCTTTCAATAATTAGCACCTTGTGGCAGCTGGTGAAGGCGGCTGATTTGTAAAAGTTTTCTACAACAGGCAGCTGATACAACAAACAGACTATTAACACACTGACTGGGACTCATGACAGGCTAAAATATATTCGGGCAACCTGCAAATGGCAGTGACTTGGTGTTAATGCTTCAAACTGCCAACAAGCAGTGAAACAGAACTGTCAAACAAGGTGTGTCAACAGTTGAGGCACTATTTTCACTTCTCTTTGAGATTATCTATATCTCTCGACATCCGTCTTTCTTTTTCTGCCTTTTCATGTATTATTAGTTTTCAAGTATGCTTCACTCTCTTCATTCTTGTCAACTCCTGCCTCCTTCATTTCCTCTTTTATTCATTAAATGTACCTTTGAAAGTGCTTTTGAAAAGTGTAGATATGGAGTAAGTGTGGGTGAGAGAAAGAGAAAGTCTATCTGAAGGTGTGAGACAATATGTATGCAAATGTCCTTTCCAAGCAGCTCCCCAGCATAGCAGAGCCCGACTACACCTGCCACAGGGCGGTAGTATGAGGATTTATCATCCAATATCACCTCATCATAAATGATAATGATAAACACATAAGCCAGGCTCTAACATAGTTATACACCATCTCTAAACCACCTACCTAAACAGAGTAGTAAATCAGCAGAGATTACATTGCAATATTTTAAACAATTAAGGCATTAAGAATTCACCGAGCACTTGGACACAGGGGCACGGAATAAAAATAAGTGTTTTGGCATTTGAAAGCTGGCATGCTCTTCCACCAAAAAATATTACTGCCTAGTCGGCCCACAGATGCACAGACAGTTCTTTTCAATTGCACAGTGCTTGAGCCGGATGGGAAAGAATTAATAAGCCACTACAGTGTATTGGTGTTACTGTTGTTTCATAACAAAGTCTTTCAAAGCACTAATCAATTAGAAACAATTACAAGAGCCACTCATCGTCCTTACAAAGCTGGCTCAGTACAGCGAACAACAGTAACAGAGATGCTGATAACATGCAATGAAAGCCATAGTCAGCTACTGCTCTTTGACGAGGCTAATGCCGACAGAGCTGAGGTATGTTCATGTAAATATCACACCTCTGACTAGCTCCACTGGACAGAACACTGTGCACGTCTGTCACACAAACACATGGCCACCAAAGCAGTATCTGTGCAGAAGGAGTGACAACAGGGGAGGAAAACAGGACAAGAACAGGTTTAAAGTCAAGCTGTGAAGAAACTTCAAAACATGACAGAGAAATCACAAAAAAAGTAAAAAAAAACAAACAAAAAAACAAGTGCATCTTTAGGCCCTTGGCAACTTGCAGTTCAGCATGTGTCTGCGTTAGTAAGAAGCCATGTGCTAGTCATTCTGTGCGCATTCTGTTGATGGACAGACCTACTTTCCTGGAAAACCATCGCCAAGACAGTGCTTTGTTGGTAAGCAAGGCAGATAGGATCTTAATGCAAAGATGCACTAGGGGGAAAACAGGCTCTATCTCTACATAGAGTGTGTCTGTGCACATCCCAGCTTCCCCAGCTCACAGTCCCCGAGTGGCAATCAGGATGGCACGGGGTGAAGCTACAACCTCCCCATTATCCGAGGCATATGGCTGATCAATCCAGCGTCTTCCGTGCAAAGGTAACTCTATACTCGAGCTGGGAGGATAGGGGAGCTACCAGCGTAGCCTCCACTGTCTCTCCATCCTTAATGAACCTCTCAGGTAATCAAATCACCATACACACAGGCAGATGGCCAATAAGGGAGCAACCATCAGGGCTCTCTCTTAAAAAAAAAGTTTTTAAACTTACCAATAAGTCAGTAAAATAGATTGAACATGCTACATTAGTTTAAAACGCTCATGGTCATTTATACCTGTGTATTTTGACATGTCTATAAATATGGCTGAAGATGGATTTGCTGGACGGGAATAGAACTTGAAGTTGCAGAGTGGGAAGCATCTGGACTTTCTGGATATAAAAGTAATTTTATAGACCAATAGTTACAGAAAACATTTTGTAAAGCAGTGACATGATTAACAGCATTACTACTACTTGCTAGATTGTATGTCAATAACTGTTGAAAGAGATCTATCTTGAATGTTATTGGTCCCACCAGTGCTTTCTGACAAGTAAAAAATGTCTGATGTGAACACCATCTCTGTTATAAGGTGGACAAGGAGGAGAGGGGAAATAACTAGTGACATCCATCAGAATACTAATCTAAAATATGCACAGTCTGAAATTCCTGTTTCCAAAAGCGGGCTTAACAAGTGGTTTAAGAACCACTGGCACTGACAATGTTAGGCCACTTGCAGTTGAAGCCATTCCAAGGCTTGGACGGGCATTAAAACGTCTCTCTGTTTAATCGTGAGTACAGAGGATGAGCAGCTGCATCCGAAATAATCAGGTTCTTTGATTAGAAGAAAAAGTGTGAACATGAAAACTTCAGAAGAGACGAGTTAAGTTAAGTGAAGTAACGACGACACATCGTGAATTTGTAACAGCTCTTAATCGCACTTGTGTCTTCACCATAGAAACAGTCTTTCAGGCCCGAGTGTATCGTAGCGTTTAGAGCCATTCACCAGATCAAACAGATGGACAAAATAGTCCTAAAACTCATGTAACCCTGTACTGCAGTATAGCCATGAGAACGTCCATAAGGAAAACTCACAATGTGAGTATATGTAGTGGAAAAAATACTGCAACCTGTAGGTATTTCAACTTACATTACAATTTAGTAAAGACAAGTACTGAAAATTACTCATTCTTTCCTAGGAAACTATTATCAGCTTTATTTTGGGACAAAACTAATACCGTTGGCAGCTATACAGGCGACTGGGTCAGAAGGGGTGAAACAGGCTGTTGTATGTCGTCCAGCTAGATTTAATAAACGGAGGTTATTATAAAGGAATATTTTTCCTGCTCTCCCAATCTAGGAACTGGCAGCAAGACCTGTCTCATTCTCCTCGCTCTGCAGAGCAAGTAATACCCACTAATCCTAGACACAAAAAGAGATTGTGGGGAACGATAGAAGAGAGAGAGATAGATAGATGGATGGATAGATGGATAGATTTATGTTAACTGATTCCTCAGCCATGTGTGTGTGTGCACGTGCATCAGTATTTACTTGTGTTCCTGCCTGTGTGGTGTGTCACCAGAGCAGGGAGGAGAGGGGATCTCTGGTTTTATCTTATTCCCCCTCTCTGTTTAAGGGAGTAATATGTCTCTATCTCTGTCTATCCTATTGTAATGGAGTAGGTCTCACTACGCTGCCTGAGGAAATTGCCTTATAGTCCCTCAGCCCCTCTTCTATATGTGTACACACACACACACACAGATAACACATACACTCTCGTGGTTGTGGGCCCAGTGACACTGCTTAAATATTAATGACCTGATTCTCTCTCATTAATAATAGCTGCAGCGCTGATTACTCTGTGAATACCACCGTGCGTGTATGTATATATATATATATACGTGTGTGTTTCCAAGCATATGAAGGTATGCCTAGTCACCATTTGTGAGCCATGTTACACTGTGAATCACTCCAAAATGATTACTGACATGAGGTAAAGGGGAAAAAAAAAACAGAGTAACAAAACTCTGGGAATGTTTGGTGATTAATATGTGATGAAGTCCATTGTTTGTTTCTGCCAGTTTGTGTGTGTGTGTGTGAGAAAATTAGTTAGGACAGGGGGCCTATGGATAATATGTGCAGACATGCTCACATCACACAAACAACCATAATTAAACACGGATAAACAACACACACACACGCACACATTCAAATGCACAGACTTACAAATACGCAGAAGCACTCGCATAGACAGACATCCACTCAGTTAAGCCACACATGAAGCGCTCGAGATGCAGCTGGCTTTAGCAAGCTTAGTACTACACATGACACATACACAGTGAGGGCCAACAAAAGTAGACGCCAGCATGCATTGGGTTGTAATGAAGAACTCTGCATCTCCCTGCTAAGAATAGCAAAAACGGCAGCTAGACATGAAAGAGAAGAGAAACAGAGGCTGTGGGTAGAAAGAGGAGTGTGATGTGGTGAGCTGTGTGTCCTTTAGTAACAATGAGTCAGCGTGTTACAGTAGCACACGTGTTAAATTAAGAGCAATCCAAGGTAAGGTGTTCACCAATTTAAAAAATCTGTATGGACTGAATAAAAGCTTCTGTCATCACTAATGCTACTGTTTTGTATGTATAGAAAGACGGTGGCCCATTTGTATGTATGTATGTGTGTGTGTGTCTGTGTGTGTCTGTGTGTGTTTATGTGACCAACGACTCCCGGAAAATCACGGTTCCTGTTTCCTTGATGAATTACGCTGAAGTGGACTGAGACAGGTGAGGAGAGAGAAGGAGTGAAAGAAAGAACTAGAAAGGGGAAACAAAGAGAAGGTAATCGATGTTTCCTAACACTGTGATGCAGTTACAGGATAGATGAATTTGCTTAGAGGCTGAAAAGAAGCAATTTTCAGTCATTCACTCACACGTTCAAACACGACGCACACACACAAATAGGTCTGCCATTCATGCAACACATGCTTCATCATCCTGCTTTTGTCAGTCTTTAATTTCCCCACATGACTGGCACCCTTCTCACCACCCAGCCCTCCTCCACTCTTCAACCCCGCTGCACACCCACCCTGGGTCTCTCTGGCTATGTGTGTTGTTACCTGCATTGTCTGGGTATGGCTCATGGAAATCGTCTTATTAGCACAGTGCTAATGTCTGCTCTGGATTCCTGGGACACTCCAGCTGCCCCTATTTTAATTGGCTGACTCTATTAATATTTAATTCATTTTAATACACCGTATCACCTTTCCCTTCGCTGACTCTGACCCCGTGGCTCGCTGCTCAGGGTGTCAGACTGGGAATATAGATGGGGAGAAATTATTTTCACAGTTTCCTGATGCACTCCTGAAGTAGAGGAACATTTAAAATGTGTTTCAAAGATGAACCGTACAGTATGTATGGATGGTGAGTTTCAGTAAAACTTTGGGAATGAGAGGATTTTCAGTTTCTGCCTGTAACCTCAAACTCATCATGTCCTGATTTACTACTAATCTACATGTACTGTAATTTAAGGAATCATCAAACAATGTTCTCTATATAAGAAGGGACACGTGTCAAGTGTCTGCATGTCAAGTGACCTTAAACAAACTCTCCTTCCAAACTGCTGAAGTTTGAAGAGATAGATTCAGAAATACAGAAGTAGACAAGTCAAAATACCAGGGAGGCACAAACGGGATGATTCATGGACAGAGAAAGAACAATTCATCTGAGATGTAGTTACACCTGGGCAGCACAAACCCCACAAACTTTAAAGTAAGAAGTGGATTCGCTGCACGCTTTCTGTAGAAATTCAGGTGAGCACGTTGCTCACTCGGAAATACACAGGTGCTCATTCACACACACACACAGGGGTGCGCGGTTACATGCAAGCACGTATGCACACGCGCACACCTGACAGCCCCGAGGCTACCTCCAGGACAAAATGGGTGATGGAGCTGAAGGAAGGAAAGGAAAACACAAGGAGGGGAACGCGCTGAGGGGGAGGGCTGCAATAAAAAGACAAGAGAAGGAGAAGAGACACAACAAATTGAGGTAAACCAACACAGCTCATTCTGTACCTAATTTACAAGCTGTACTGTCATTAAATGCATAATAACATCTTTCTGATCAACTGTTATTTTGTTGGCCGTGTTGGTTTTTGTGGTTTAACAGCAACAATAGACTCTTCCATCATGTAACAGTGAAGTTATGAATTTTTTTGTCTTGCTCTGAATCAGGGATTATCCAGACATCTTCTGCAATCATCAGGTATTGCAGTATATATCTGAACAGAGCCAGAGGTCCTGAAGTGTTCTTCCAGTGTAATTTTGCAGTTAAAGTGTGTTATATGTGTGTTAAAATATGTTAAATAAGACTGCTTTTTATTTTAAAAGCAGTCTTAGTCTCTTAAAGTGTGACAACGAGGAGAAATCTGTTGAAAAAGACACACTGTTTGTCAGTCTTCGGGCACATTACTAAATAAATTTGTGGGTATAGGGCTGAGCCTACCAAACCTCTGTGGTCTGCTCCTCCGTTGCATTTATTTTGATCCTTTTTTCTTTTTGGCAAAGAGAACGACGAAACCAATTTTTATTCTTAAATTCTTCTTCACCAAAATTAGGGAAAATACTAGGTTTGTAGGAGTTCCAAAACTGAGACCAAAAACCACAACACATGGCCCGCGGCCTTGTGCCACAGTTCGATCTTCTAGGACCGCTCCCCTCTCCACCCAACCAGCTGCCAGCCTGTTGGCAACAACCCACCTAGCTGACGGTGGAGTTTCACAAATATTAACACTCCCTGACACCATCTGATTGAATCCAATGCACTGGAAATCTGATGAATCTTGTTGTAGGAGGTCTAACCGCTCGCCTTTGTGTCTTTAAGCTAAGAAAATAATTTTGTACTGAGCAGTATACATGTATGTAGTATGTCACATTTTTTTTTTGTTTTTTTTGAAAGATCTCAAACTCCCAAAATTAAAAGAAAAACGATGCACAAACCAAACTGAAGCTCACATCCAGCATACTGCACAATAAATTGATACAGATAGAAATGTGCAGCTGGAGAGTTGCTGGACCATTAAAGAAAACACAGCGGTTAGGGGCATGAAAACATTACTGACTTTAAAAGTAAATCTGAAAATATCACCTGCTTCCTTATTATTGAGAGTTGAAAAGAAAACTAAGAATTTAGCACATTTGAGATTTGAGGTCTCCACTAGAATACGAGGGATGATACCTTTGACATGTCACTAGACTTTCTTTGGCAGCACTAAAGGTGAAAATTGGTGCTAGGAGGAAAGTAAGCACAGGTAGGATCGTAATGTGACAACTTTGGCAGCGAGGGGTTTGTGCACACACACACACACGTGTGTGAGTCACGGCTCCTGCAGCCTTAGCACTCAGTCATCTGTCAGCCATTGGCTCGCGCGCACACACACACACACACACACACACACACACACACACACACACACACACACACACACACACACACACACACACACACACACACACACACACTGGATATTTTGACAACGTGCCACCAACACAGAGTGTGAGTGGCACATAAACACACACTGGGTCCCAACACTGTTCCCTGATTAACGAGATGGTTTGTTCTCTTCCTCAGGCTCGGACCAATCATGCATGAGGACACAAATCTCTCCCTGCTGGTGATGCTGAAGGCCACTGGCCACTATTTATTGGCAATCTCAGCTCTAACTACCCAGACAGAGAGAGCTACACGCATGCCACAGGCAGACACCACCACTGTCTCTTTTCTGTGTGTGTGTGTGTGTGTGTTTCATGTACTCCCCGTAAATTTTGCTAGGGGTAATAAATATGCCCACTAGTATTATGAAATCCATCACACAACCATCACACAAACTTACACAAACACACAACAAGATAAACTGAGGGATCTCCTCATTTTCAGACTGTGTGTGGGTGTGTCGGTAGAGTAGAAGCATCAGAGCTGCTAACATCAAAGCTGTGATTAAACGAGATTAAAAATCCCAACAAAAAAACCCCAAAAAATTTCTTCTATCTCAACAGAATTAGTCCTTCTTTCTTACCTCTCTGGACTTAATTAGCAGGATTTAGCAGGATTGGTGCTTCGGCAGCTCAGCTACACATAAATAAAATAGGCTGTGACAGTGTGGCAGCAATATTCCTATTTCGTTTGCTCAAAACTGAAAAGAGCTCCATGCGGCAGCTTCAGTTTTTTCCAGAAAGTCCTTAAACAGTGTTCCCAGGAGTTATTTAAAGACGTTTAACTTTAATTGTTTACAATGTTTCTCTTTTTCACGTCTTTAACATCATATAAGTGGCTAAATTACCCGTAAACGTTACCATCGGAGGTTTCAACTGGAGTGAGGAGTAGATTAATGATAAAGCACTGTTCTTCTCATTTCCCTCCTCTTATCTGTCCTCTACTCACTGGCTTGTTTTGTTATCTTGTATCTGGTTCATCTCTAGACAACAAACATAGACACAGGACATTAGACATATACCACAAACATCCTAGGTGCGTATACTTATCATGCTTAACGTTCCTAAACTCAGGAACACATTTTATAAGACGGAGTTGGAAAGTCAGCTCTGTCTACTACACACTCGATAGTGATGCCATACAAGACTTCAAATGCAGAAAGACGTAGTGGGAGGAAATGTGGAAAAAGAGAACAACCGAACTTGGCCACGTATTCCGTACTGTAGTGTATGTGAGTCATTCTTTGCATAGTCAGACATGCTGTAATAGCCAGTTTGGCTCAAAGTCATTACAGCAGGGAGGCCAGAGGTGTTCCAGGGCAGGAGAAAGTGAGGAGTGTGAAGATTAAAGTGGATTTTACAATTCTTTTTTGCCACTATTCAGTTTTTTTTCAGTAACAACTATTCACCTACATTCTGTAATTACCTCAGTGCATGAACCTAATAAATTTCAGCAACAAGGAAGCTTTCCAACTCCAATGCTTTGTCCTTTTACTTCCTGTTTACACCTGAAGTGGAAATGTGTTACTTGTGTAGGTGGACATCTGCTACTAATAATCGCTTTGTGCCTACATTTTAGCAAATATCTGACCGGCTTCACAACACACAGTGTTGACGACTGCCAGAGCTGGAAGATGATGATACTGTCCATCATATATACTACTTGATCGTAGTCCCAGTCTATAGTGTTTCAATAACAGTAGTTATTTGACTCCACCCCCAGAAACAAGGCAATATCACATTCACCCTCCCACCTCCGTCTCCACACCCGCCTCCTCATTCTCTCGCATATAAATACAAAAATCAACAGTCACAACAGTGGAGAACATAGAGCTGTATTTTGTGCTATATAAAAATTCATAAATACAAAGGTGGAAAAGGAGGGAGAGAGCAAGAGCAGCGAAAATCAGGACGGTCTGATGTAGCGGGGGAGAACAGGGAGGAAAAAACAGAGGAATAGAGGTCAAAAGGAGAAAACAAATGGGAGTAAAGGGAGGGATTAGCTACTGTGTATCCGCAGGGCAAAACACACACACACACATTGATGATCACAAGCCAGAACACTGGGGTTTGTCAGCTTGACTGGGAATCCTTTCAGAAATCTCCCAGAGTTTTAAGCCACAGTAGGAAGTCTGGAGAAGGAGACAAATCACAGGGGGAACGTGGGTAATATGCCAGAGAAGTGAACTAACTTTTCTCTGGCGTCAGCACATCTGCTGTGGAGGATGATCTATCTCCCTCTCATCGCAGGACGACACATATGGCAGGAGAGGAAGAATTTGCACATGAACTGCTCGGTGACAACACACACACACGTGCGCGCTGGTGCAAAGAGCACAGCGGTGAAGACATGCCAGCGTGCTCGGTAATTGCCTCAGCATTGTGACCGGAGCTGCAGAGGACAAATTGCATAAAAGCAAAGGGGCTTTTACAGTCAGTTTTAAGTGACTTTGTAAAGCAGTGGCTCAATTATATCTACTGTACACTCCGCAGATGCAGAGTGAATCCTCTAAAACCGCCGACCCCTCTTGTCTGGCTCTGCCATCAGAGTAAAGCTAACAATTCAATCTGAACCTGATCTAATTTATATAGATTTTGATATGATTGTTAGGAGTTGATCTGCTTAGTTCTCACACAGAATTTTTTTTCATTACTAAAACTTGCATTATCAAATACATTTTGTGTAATGCAATGACGGACAGATTAGGAACCCAGCTGCTGGTGCACTTTTAGCACCAGTCCCAAGCCGGGATAAGGGGGAGAGGGGGTGGGTGGGTGCATTATGAAGGACATCCACTGTAAAACCTGTGCCAAATGAAATATGTAGATCATAAACACGATTTCCATTGGAGATAGATGATCCATAGTTGCGACCCCTAATGGAAGCAGATAAAAGAAGACAAAGAAGAAGAAAGCCAGACGGATTTGTTTTTCTATCAGCATAACAAGGAAATATTTATACAGAACACATCTGCAAAATGTGCACTGTGAATGGAAAATGTTCATTCAGCACAGCATTCCCTGTCAGATATATTTCATAGCCGCTCCTGGCTTTTTTAAAAATACTTCTACATCTTGCTCTGCCTAAGTGTACCTAAGGAACATTTTCTTTTCTGAGCGTGTTATTTTTGTCCTCAAGAGCATCTTAAAGTTCCTGGATGTGAAGCTGACTGAGCACGTCGCCTTTGTGTTTTTATGAACGATTTCATGGTCATATTTAAAGTAAATCAAACCACTTGGTTAATGTCAGGGAAAGATTATGATCTTTCTATAAAGTAAATGCACGAGACAATTAGATTATAAAATTACAAACTCAATGTGTTGAATGCAGCAGGGAAACCCTGGTGTGTGGCATCAAATCCCTGTGTCAAGCAACTCTAAGAAGCATTTAGATGTAATGCAAAATATGTTTAGAGAAGCTAGTTAATGGTCTAGACACAGGAAAACATGTGGGTTTACAAACTCACTAGTATTTAATCTTTGCTGTAATATTTATTATAACTCTATAACTCTGTGCTAGAGTTAATTATATGTAAAGAAACAAAAATTTGAACACACTCTTATTCATTTTAAGGTAATTACAGTAACTATGGATGAGGCGTATATCTCTGCACGGCCTTTCAACCACCAAAGACTAAATTATATTGCTGCAGCTACAGTGGGCCAGTGAGACCAGGAAAACACAATTAAATAATATCATTGGATTACTGTAGCTTTGAAAAATGAAGACTAATATCCCAGTGCCCTATCAGCACACTTTGTTACTATAATTGCTCCACACAAGCTGACAATTAAAGATCAGGAATCAACTTTGTATGGACACCACAACATGACCCATCGGGATTTGACAGTCACTCTGATTCATTGGTTGCAGCAAACAGCATTAGAAATGCATATTTTCAGCTCCTCCTCTTCTCGATCCTCCCGTCTCTGCAGCCTCTCTCCTCTTTTATTTGAGCAAAATCTGAACACAATGCTGCAAGACATAAGAAGGTAAAGATAATTGGAATTTATTTTTCCTCCATCTCCTGCTCATCTATAAAGATCCATCAGAATTATAATAAAATTCACTAAATACTAATATGCTGCATCCATTCAAAACCTGTCCTGCCCAGTGTTAACCTACTGTCTGTCTGAGACTTGAATTAGTGACCGTCTCGACGCTCATGGCAAGTATTACAGACATCATCAAATGAAGAAGCACAGAGCTCTGTTTTATTCAATTAAACTTCCCTAAAGGGCGCAGCGGCAAATGAACTGCAGCTTAACAAACTCACACCGCCACCCATCACTCTGCTAATCAGACAGCAGCCATGAGGGGCACACTCCACTTTGACAGTTTCATTGTCACTACAGCACATGGATGACTTGAAACAGATGCATTATTACATTATTGTCATTGTGCAAATAAAAACATATCCTGTTTTTGTGTGAGATAATTAAAAATAGGAAATTGAGCAAAAGACCATCGCCTAAAAATTAAAGAGTGAACGATGCTGTAGATGCCAGAACCTACATTTATTATAGTTTGAAATGCTAATTATGTAGTAAACACACTTTTTCTGTAAAAACTGTTTTAAATGTGTTTATAATTACTGTATGTATGTTGTATAGAGAACACTGAAGATTTGGAGTAATTATCTGATTTATTTTCTAACCATATATCTAACTGTAAAACTAATGTTTTGTCATTAACAATGTAAATATGTACAGTTTAGTTTAGTTTTTATTTTCAGACCGCTTAAGAATTTCACCACTTTCCTGCCAAACAAACCAGTTTTTTAATTTGAACCAGCACTGGTTCAGACAGAGATCTAAGTACAAGTCGGTTGAGAAGGGGAATACCACGTGGCATGGTGAGAGCTGCTCTTAAATGTGTCTCATTCTTGACTTTCAGTTAAATTGACACTCTGGAGTTTGCTCTTTCTTAGTCTTGTATTGGGCCAGAAATCCATAATGTTATTCCCAAGTTATTCCGATGCTTTTAACAATATCATCTGATCCTCATCAGCATTTGGTTTAGTGATCGTGTAGATTAAATAAAGACATCAGGTCAGTTGCTATTACAATTGTATCCATAGCTGTCAGGGCTTGTAATGGTTATTCTACTGGACCCAGAAATGAACAGACACCACAGATAAGTTTGAGAAGATTATGGAACAAATGAACACGTGATGAATGTGGAGAGACTTTAAGAGGTTTGGCTGAACTTGGTGGATAAAGTGGACCGGCAGGTAAGTAGGGTCACTCACAAAGTAGAAAATCCTCTTTGAATCAAACATCCAGAATCCAAATCCTCGTATCAAGTCCAAGGTCCAAAGCAGAAACAGAGAGCAGACTTACAGAAACGAGTGGCGGGCTGAGGTAGTCAGGAGCGAAACAGTGATCAGCAACACAGGAGATCAGGCAGGAGAGCGGGATGGAGAGTGTGACAACTGAGTAAACGCAGTCCACCGATGAAGATCATGTGATACAGTTCAAACATGATGTTGAAAATGCAGTTTGGGTGGCATCATATTTCTGGGTTTGGGAGAGTTGTTCATAAAATGCATGTTGAAGTGGAGAACTACTACACATGCTGAACTAAACTGCTCTAATAGTGCTGAATGTATTTGTGTCTCTAGAGTAATGACAGCCTCATTCACACGAGAGGCTCCATTAACCTCTGGATCTACTGCCATTGTATTACACCCTCTTTACACACACATCACTACGTTAACCCACATGGGGTTTAAGTGCCCATACTGGGGCCCATTACATTGCATTTTGAAGGCCCTGTGCGCCCACACAGGTGTTTTAGTTATTCTGGCTGATTAGGGCTCATTTCAGGTTGATGTTAGGTGGAGGTCTGCTGGGAGTCGGTCTCTGTGTACTGAAAAGAAAACAATAAAGGTGCAAATTGTCCTTTAAGTAAACAAACAAGAGATCACCCACATGGTGCCAAGGAGCCGTAACCACGCACAATAAATGAAAACATCTGTGTTTTTCCATGTAGAAGCTTTAACATCAGAAACCAACTATGTCAAAAATTTTTGTTCAAGCGTCCACGTCATCGAATCCTAGTCAGCGATGGCATTGGCTCCCACACTTCTCTGAGGAGTGCCATATTTAACACAGCATCTTTGCGTGTGCGCCAGTGTGTATGTGTATGTAGTATGTTTGTTGCACTGTGACGATAGTGGGAGGAAGGAAGTCACACGCCATCTCATCTTCCATGAGCTTCTGTCCCTTAGGTTGACTGGTTACGTAACTGATGCTAACACAGAACACTGGTCACCTCCAGGGAGGTCTGTTGCATGTAATTGTGGTCTCACTGCTGTACCTGCTGCCGTGTGAGAGCCCTGCTCAAAAACCAATATACATGGAAAATAACTGAAGTAGATAGCCTCAAACTGAGTCTGATTCTGTTTGTTAAATCTATAACTTAATGTTTTTTCAACTTTAGAGTTTGAGTAAAAATGCAATACCTAGATATTTATATGATTTTACATTACAAAACGGTGTTTTCTAATTTAATCAAGCTATGTTTAAGGATATGTTTATAGGCAAATAAAATAACTAAACAGTTGGTTATGGTTAGGAAAAGATTTGAAAAGACAAAAAAATAAATAAAAACAAAAATGAACCAACAAACAACAACAAAAGCAGGCTATAGTTGAGGGTTGTGGATTGATGGCAGGTCTGTAAGCAGACACAGAGAACCATCAACCGGACGGCCACATGCCAGCTTACATGTTTTTGCATATAAAAACGTCTGTGCACACCAGGATGAGACTTTCACAAAAAAGCACATAGTTGCATATATATCTTATATATGCTGTATATTTCTATTTTTAATAATCTCCCAGGATACGAACCACCCCTTTGCTGATCAAAACCTATGTCCTAAAGCTAAGTTGTACAGGATGATCACTGTGCATCATAAATATAACAATACAAGGACACTGGCTTCGCTATGCTGTAGTATTTCAACATCAAAAGTCCTATTCTGAAAATATGAACACCACATCAGAGACCGCACCAAGGCTCAGGAAGGTGCTAATCTTGTCAAAACACTATGATCTCCATGATTATAGCTGCACTCTCTCAATCACCGAGGCTGTAATAACACTACAGCCCCTGCATACCTCCAAGGCTTTCCTTCTTCTCCACCTCATCCTCTCCTCACTCACTCTCTCTTTGTTTTGCAGACAGACAGAAACCCACACTCAGACACAGAGTGTGGGTCAGTGCAGCAGGGGTGGCTGCAGACTGGAACAGAGGTTGGGCCGCACCCTGCTATTATCCCCTGAGTCCTGCTCTGTTTAAAGGTAGCACCGCGGCACACTGAGTGATGGCTCAATGGACGGCCTGCTGAGAGCTTACTAGCAGGTGAGGAGTCAGACAAGTCAGAGGGAGGACACACACAGAGTGACACAATGTAGACATACGGACAAATACACACTTACACATCAGTAGACAGACTGACAGACTGCTGTCAGTCAGTCGTGAGTGAAACAGGGAAGAAATAAAACTTGTAAATGCGATGAGGAAGCAAACATGCATGCAGGAATGCATGACTCCCTGACACACACACACATGCACATACAAACATGTTGAGTGTAGTAATAAGCCAGCCATGCTCTCCAGGGATAGAGCCAGTGGTCACAGAGCGAGAGAAAGAGGAAGCAGCTGGCTGCTGAAACACTTCCCCTCCTAGCACTGCAATTTCCTCTCATAGGCACACCTGGGCCAGGACTCATTCACACACATACAGTATACTGTATCTCTCTCTCTGTCTGTGTGTGTGTGTGTGTGTATACAGTGCACATATATCTGACTAATTCTGCACCTGTACATGTGTTTGTTTTTTTTATACGTGTATGTTTCTGGTTGGCTGCATGTGCACATGTTTATGCAGGTATGCGTTAATGCACACTACTGATTCAAACACCGTCCCTGCTGCTCAGCAGAACATAAAAACTTCATTGTCAATATTGCACCTCAGCAAAAAAAAAAGGATTTACGTCGGCAAATTCGCTTCTCAAATTCAGAATTCCTGTGACACAATTAGAAGGATAGAGAAAGCTACAAATACAGAGAAGGTCTGTATGGTTGCATGTGTAAGTCCATACTTTATTCCGCTATCTTGAGCTTTGCAGTGCATTTAGAAAAACATTGAGTTTCACTGAGGTTTCCAAATTCTGCTTAACTTTGGGTTTTTCCCACCAAAAATACTCAGCCTCAAGCGTTGGCAGATGACATTGTATACATAGGTTATATATGGCTAATGCGTTTTCCTGTTAAACCAGTGGTTTTAGATAATAAGCATCCTAAAGACTTTCAGGTCACATGACTTTCATTCATGCCAGGACTTAAACCATCTTGCTTTAGGGTAAATGGGAAGGTAGTAATGCAACTGGGTTATGCTGCTTTAGAGAGGTTAAAAAAACGGAAAGAGAAATTCATCAATCTCCCAGTTTGAGGAATGATTACAAGTGTTTTTGTAACCCGAGTGTGTAAACGCAATGTTTTTGTTTTAAGGTGATTAATGGACATTTCTTATTTATTACGTGGTCAGACAGAACAGCTGGAAACAAGTCAACAACTTTGTTTTATTCTTTTAATCACTTTATTTGGAAGTAAATATTGGTAATAATTCTTCATTGCACAGAGTATGTGAAAGTTGAACTAGAGGTTTTTTTATATTTTCCACCTGTGTTTTGTGTCTTCCAATAAACATTTGGAAAAACCTGGAAGGTGTAAATTTGATTTACACCTGCTCATGTTTTTTGCACCACCAGACAAAACCACAAAAAAAGAAACGCTGTCCATTTGTATTTACACCTTGTGGATGTCAAAGAGAAGAGTGTTTAAGGGATGTTCTTGGCACTTCATAATGACGTCAATAGTAATTTGTGAGGGTTTTCTGGTTGCCTATTTAGGATTGCAAAAGGACACACTCTGTACTTCATAGTCTCTGCTGGGATCCCGCTAGACACTAAAGATGAGTTCAGGCCATTTATGAGTTCTGTGTGTGCTCTCACATCTCTAAGTGCTTAGTCACGAGTCTCCTCCTAAAACCTTTGCACCATATGACTATTCTCGTGTCGCACCAGCAGAGAGAGCAGTGAGCGAGATACGGAAAGAGGGGGAGAGAGAAAGAGTGCGATCCCTCAGGAGCCCCCTTCATTTTCTGGATGTGAGAGGCAGACATTAAGCTACAGTGACGAGCACCATTGGCCTCTGTCTGACCCTCTTTAACTTCCTCTGGCTCGGACCGAGGCTGAAGCGCTACTGTCAGTGCTGCACAATGTGGTATATACTAGCAATACAATAACAGTGACCTAACAACAAGTCAGACCAGTAAAACAACAAACTAAATCCGGCTTTGTGCAGATGCATGGTGTATGGTGCCTCAAATCTCCACCTAGTGTTAACCTACCAGCTAATTGCTTTGCACTGGCGGCTGCAGGGAGTCTTTCTGTCTGGAGAACATCTCTGAAGTTTCAATGAAGGCATTTGCAGATGACTACATTTATTTTTATACCAAACTACCAAGGAATAAAATAAACAACTTGTTGCTTCTGTAGTGCTGAAAATTTGATTTACATAAGAAAGATAGGTAAGAAACGATGTCTTACTACTGCTCCAAACTGGCGGCATTTATGCAAAATATTGTGTGTTAGGTAAGTCTAGATGGAGGAATAGGGGAAGGGGATTATGGGAAAAAGCCCTCTGGTAGTCCATCTGTCTGAGCATGTCTCAGTACCCTGGACACAACACTGCACCGGCATGCATACACATGCTTGTATACACCCAGTTGAAGCAACAAACCTACACAGCCCTCCTAGACAAAACACTAATATCCACCCTCACTGTCCAGCCTCTTGTAGCCACAAGAGGAGAGATGGGTGAAAGCAAGACGAGGGGCAAAAAGTAACAGAAGACACTAAATTTAGAGGAAAACAGAGAAGCGGGGAAAAGGAAATAGAACTAGTAGAACAGGAGGTCATTGATCAAAAACCACAGATAAAAGGAAATACAGTAGAATAAAACAGTAACTGAGGAAATAAAAACAGATTGGACGATGTAGCTGTCTGTCCGCCCAGCAGAAAATGAATGTCAATCCTTCGTTTTTTATTGCTGCAGCGATTAATTGACAAATGTGCCACATTAATAATAAAGCTCGCTCTCTCCACTTACGACATTGATTCACACCTCCTCAGCTTATGGTGTAAGAAACCGATCAATCTCGCTCCGTCTTCATCTCTCTTTCTCTGCTTCTTGAGCTCCTCTATTACCTTGCTAAATATAACTTCCTTCCCTCTGTCTTTAGCCAGGAAATGAGTCCAACATTTAATAACTAGCTATAAATTAAGCAGGCTTGGTGAAGGAAATCTCAGGAAATGATTGATTGGTTATTAATTAATTCGCTAATGTCCACGATTGATCTACAAGGGGGAGTGATGGTCTGAGAAAGAGATCATAAGGGAATGATTCAGTTTTAACTGAGCAGAAAAAAGAAGCATGTAAAGGCAGAAGGGTCTATAACGTGTCCATGTGGCTCTGATATTATAGTGATATGATGTACCAACTGTTTACATAATGCTGTGGTCAAGAATAGCTAAGACAAAAGATAAAAAGCGAAAAGAGAAATGAAACAAAGAGCGAGCTCCACAACAAATGCTGCTGGGAACAGAACATGTCTGCCTGTCAGTCAGTCTGTCTGCTCAGCCTTGAAAATCCCAGCACTCAAAGCCAGACGACCACAGAACTCTTGCCCACGCCGTATATGCAGGCACACAGACACACAAACGCAAACTGTGGCCTGTTCTATCCTACGCTATTGATCCGCACCCCACTCTTCATTAGAACGAAGGATTCAACAAGGAGCAGCGAGACGTGTGTGTGTGTGTGTGTGTGCGTGTGTTCAGAAGTGTAAATGTACGATCAAAGGAGTTGTATAAGCTGCATGTGGTTACATCCTGTATGTGTGTAAGTTTCCATACAGGCTTATATGTGTGTGTGTGTGTGTGTGTGTATGTACCACCAGGTATCAGTAACAGTGGGAGCAGATCTGTGTTACTCTAATGCAGTCTGTCCTCACTGGGTGTTCCTATGGAAACTCTCTCTCTCTCTGTATATTATTAGACATTCTCGAGTCAACTGCTCAGAATAGGAAGACACAGATCTCATACACGCGCTACGCCAACTCGCGAGACTCGCCGTCTTTGAGAAGGTTTTTGTTTTTGTGATTAGTTGAGGTGCAGGCTCTTACACTGGTTGACTTATAGGCATCAGATCAATTACAAAGATTGGACAGCCACTTGTACTGACACAGGCCTGAGGCATGCATTGCAGTAATATTTTCCCAGCCACGTTCTTAAACTCCTGACAGGGCAGCTCATATTACTGAATATCCTGTTTTCTAGGAATAACTCTTTTTCCTATTTGTCCTTTCTGTTTTCTGTTTTTATTATTTCTTACCTTTCATTTCAAGGTGCAACACTGTTTGTGATTACAGTAGATACTGGACATACTGTTGAGCTCTCTGGCCAACACATTAACACTGTTTATCTTGTATTCTCTCTAATGAACACTTGGTTCTACTGGCACTGTATTCATTTGAGTTTGAGAATAAGAATGTGCCACTAAGTGCAAATGTTATGAAAGGTCTTCCCATAGGTCTTTACTTGCTAGGTGCTGCAGTGGATCGCACCGTATGTGTTGTACTCCAATCTCAACCATAATTGTTTCACACCCAGAAAATGAGTGCAACATTTCCACCCAGGCTTTCCACTAATAAAAGATTCTCAGAGCACTTCCTTTACATACATCTTACTGTAGAAAGTTACTTCAATGTCCTTTAGAAGGTGAAACATTAGACTACAGACTATTATAGATCTGTACAATCAAAGATAGTTTTGGTACAACTTGTCTGCTTGGGTAAAATAACAAACATACACATCTCCCAGCTCCCAGATTGACTAAATGTATTATGTTTTTTAACTAAAATATTGAAATAAATTCACATAGCTTGTCGACATGATATGTCAAATTCTATGTATTATATTTTCTGAAAAATAATGACCCTTTTTGTTGTTTCAGTGGAAAACTGACTTGACAAGAAGCCAAAAACTTCAGTGTCATCTGTTAATTGTTAAGGCAGCCGAGGCTACATAGACTTCGTTAAATGAACCAGAAGGTGTTATCGTGCCAATCGAACACGTGTCTCCATATGTCACTCCTTTTTTGCTGCAAAATGAATGCAGTGACAGGAGGATGTGTTTGAGTGCATCTAGGTGTAATCCTCTTGACAGAAGGGTGTGCGCACAATGTGACTGACTATCATACAATGGTTTGATTTGATTACATAAGCAGAAGTGTATGAGAGAATAGTGGTTTTAAGATATTAATGTGTAAGTTAATAATGACAGAAAGTGAAATTTGCAGGTCTATAGGATAAATCACATGTTGATAGTTAAATAGAGTTTGATGCTGTAGTGTGCATGAGATGCAGAGTTAGAAGTAAAAGTGGACGGTGGTGCAGCAGCACCCACAGACTGACCTCTGGAGTGGTAGTCTGCCGCCTCACTGTTGACGGGCGCTTTCTTTACGGCTGAAGAGCGATAGACGATGTGTGTCCTTCCTCCTTCTCCCTCCTTCTCCTCTTCTATCACTCCATCGCCCCTTTCCACTGGCTCGATAAAGAACTCTTCTTGCTCAGTCCTGATCATACCAGCCTGAAAGAGAGTGTGGAAAATGAATTGGGAAACATGGATACAGGTGAACTCTGACACCGCGTTAATGCACAGCCATATAACACCCAGGTGTTGCTCCTTCTTTTAAGCCTTTCACTCTCTTCTTTAATCTGTCCTTCACTTCTTCTCTTGACCTAATATTTTAAAGAAAAAACCTTTGCTTTACCTCACTGCTATGTTAGGGGTATGCTGAAATAAAAGAGAAGAGGAGGGGACAGCAGTGATCTCTCCTGAGGCCCTGTGAAGGGCCAGAGTGACACCTGGCATCTAAAATGGCCAACGCAACAGCAGGAGATGAGACTGTCCCGCTCCCATCCTGGACTAACACATTCTGTCAGGTAATTCCCCACGCCTATCTTACGTACACACTCAGACAAACACACATCGTCTGTGCACAAATGCAAACTCACAGGAAGAGAAGCAGAGGGGGAGCGAGGAGGAAGCCTGAAAGAGACGGCCAGAAGTGAAGTAGTGTGCATACAAAACACGCATGCAAAAAAGGAGTTGCGTGCACATACACAGGGAAAACAGGCGCAGGGAAAATTGCCCGTCACTCTCTCTTATTCCATCTGTCTGTTTAAGACAACTGGCAATTACCAAGGCAACACACTGCTGTAGAGGAAAGCCATGGGGGAGAACACATAGAGAGAATGGGGAGGATTTGGAGAGGAAGAGCGCAAAAAGAGAGACAGCGATAAATGAAGAAGAGAGAAAACATCGATTTGATCACCGCTTGTCTGTATCTCCCTCCGTTCTGACAGGAGAAGGAAGGGATGACGAATGAGCTGAAGTGAGGAAAGTGAGCTGATGATGCAGCAGGCAGCTGTTCTGATAATCCCACTGTACACTACCTGCCCAACACCAAACGGGACACACAGAGCAAAAAAATTAGTGACTAGCTAACACACTTTTGGAAGAGCTACATATTTTTTCAAAGGAAGACTTTCCAGAATCACAACTCTAAAGGAATGGTGGAGCTGCCCTGTGTCTGTCTATAGATACTAAGTCCGACAAGGTCACAGTGCATATAGTATGTCACTGTTGGGGTGGCCACTTGTTTCTGCTGTCATATCTCTATTAGCAGAATCACACAAAAGTAAAATTTCCTTTATGTTTTTTGTGTCCTAAGGAAAATTATACTTTTAATGGGTCCAGCACATAAACCTATCATTCACACATTTGATGAAAGGCAGCAGGAATGAGATGAAGAAGCTGGAAAACCAAACTGCACTGTGAGCACTGCTCACAGAATAGTTTACGTTTGTTAATAAATAGAGATTGAGACATCCCCTGAGTGTGCTGGAATTTTTACTATGCCATTTGGTAATTTTCCTGCTCCGGTTGAGCACCCTAGATGGATGAGGCTAGAGTTGTGCACAGGATTGTAGTCTTTCGTCATTGTAATTAGTTTAACTAGACAGCATTTCTGTCGTTGCTTGTGTTTTTTGCTTAGCGTTTCTCCTTAAGAACTTCTTTCTTAAGTTCCAGTGAGCTGAGCTTTCTTATTCACTGTACTACACACAAAATGTATTGAAATTCTCTGAAACATTGCATTATTATTTTTAGTTTCTCATGGGGCCTATGAGAAACATCATTTCACTACTTGTATCTAAATTCATGAGCTCCTTTTAGATTTGCTCTGCTTTCCATAAATCTGATGAGTTCTGAACGTGTTACTTTTAAAATATTGCTACAAACTGAAATAAAATAAATACAACTAAAAACATCCAGACTGACTGCGTAGCATAGCCCGTCTGTTTCCAACCATAATTATTTCAGGTAAAGGACGTAGAAGTAAATGGTTCAAATGTTCAATTCCTGTTTTTCATATAACAGCAGCCTATGTGTATTAGGGAGTGTCTAAACAAATGTGTTGTACAGTACTGTTTATTAATGAAGTTTACTGTTGATCTTTGTCATCAGTTTTATTTTCACACCACTGTTGGATGATTTCCTCTATCACTCATATGTACAGTGTGTCTGAATGAAGCTGTGAGGACCACTAACAACATCTAATAAAAGTGACCAGTGCCTTGGTGACAGAAAGCAGCCGCTTTTGCAGATTGATAAATTCAGCACCATTTGTACGTCTCCCACGTCTGAAAAGTCCTATGAGGACTTGAAATATAGTAGCTACACGGAGACAAGAAGATGAAACTAAAAAATATGGGACCTGATTTATTTGATCTATTAATCTATTCTTTCGGACACACTAATGTGCACACTGCTTACTGGATCCTTTCAGCTCTAAAGGAAATAAATTTGACAAATTATCTCTTGTAATGAATATTAGCTAAAGCGATCCCTGAGAAATGAAAAAGGCCTCTTTTTTGCCTTTATTTTCTTCCTCTGCTCTCTCTACCCCCTTTCTCCCTGACAGCCAGAGGCTTTAGTCCCGGAAGGACGTCGACAAGCCGCTGACCTGCTCACTCTCTTCCTCTTCCCTTCCCCCTTATCTCTCTTTCTTATCCCTCCATTTCTCCGAGCCATGGTGCAGCATTCCGATCGGAGCTGATGGATCTGCGATGGTGCATGGATTTCCACTCCAGAATACCAAGCAGTGGGGAGAGGGTAGCTGTGTCAAAGAAAAAAGATGACATGTGGGACTGGGAGACATGGTTGGATCGATCAGAGCTGGTATAGTAGGGGCGGAGGGTTAGAGAGAGGGGAAGGCGTGAGGGAGCAGAAGAACTGGACGTGTCCTTTGAAAAGCCGAAGTGAATAAAGCATCAAAGCAACTGAACACATTTCCATAGTGAGAAGCATTGTCTTCAGCTCCTCTCAAGTGGGAGCAGTCAGGTCCTAGTTGAGGGGATTACAGAGAGGCTTGTCCAAACACTGTGTCCGGAACAGCGAGAGAAATTCAGATTCATCGGCGCTACGCCACCAGCCTTAATGTGCCAGCATGAATTTGGTTATTCAAAGACAGTGATAAGGGCCACATAGTGATACGCCATAGATAAAAAGGGGGTGCAATTAAAACATATTATATGTCTCTTTAAAAAATAGATTCCTTCGTATTGTTTCATGCATCTGTTTTGGTGTTTGCACTTTTGTTCTCTTTACTTTCACAACAAGCACATCATCCGCAGTCCTTTTTGTGAACAGATTTAACCATCTATCTGTGAGAAACACTTTTAATTAACAATAGCATAATAAAGCTCTATTTCAGGTCATATTTCAAATAAACACTTCCTTGAGTAAATCTCCATTATAAGGAATAATGATGCAAATTACGTCTGAGTGATTTATCATGAAGATAAATGAGAGCGAACGTTAGCCCGTTCTGGCTCAACATGAAACCAAACAGCCACACATGCTCGTGTTAAGTCAACACGTATCACCGGGTTATTAGTCGTCTCATGGCCATCGAGCCGGTGACACTAACCACAGCCTTCCCTCTGTGACCTGAAACCAAAGTGCAGGATCCAAATCTGGACCCTACACGCCGAGTGTCCAATTACAACTGGAGGATCCTCTGTGTTTGAAGCTCTATTTGAAGATCTTAAAGGGGTAACTTGAGTCCTGGGTAAGTGTCCTGAGGGGCACGTGAGACAGACGAGAAGCAGAAAAGCAGCGGTGGAGTGGAAGAGCGGATGTTGTGGTGAGGATCAAAGTCACACCCGGTCGGGGCTCTTCAGCTAAGTCTAGCTCAGGCAGTTTGTGTGTGTGTGTGTGTGTGTGTGTGTGTGTGTGTGTGTGTGTGTGTTTGATGTGATGTTACTATGTGTGTATGTGCGTGTTTGATCTGATTCATAACCCTGCTACTGCTGGCTAACTTCACACACAGTTGCACACATGCATCCACGGGCAGGCAGACAGTCACACACACATAGCTTTGATAGTGACTCACTCATACTGTGTAACCCTCCAATTCATTCACCCTTTGAGTCATGAGAGAACCATTCTCGTACAATAGTAGCGCTGATTGGAAAAATTAGACACACTTCAGGAGAAGAGATTATGAGGACACATCACCGCAAAAATTAATGATGTTTTATTTAATCACATCAACGGCAAATGTTATCTTTACACTCCCCCACCAAGCTTTTGTGTTTGGATTATGATTATAGCTGTCGCAAAAATGTAGATGTATCTGAAATTCATGAAGGTAACATGAAGCAAAGCAATTTAAAACATTACGGTGAGCTAATGTTTTAAATACATAAGACATTTATGACTCTTGGCTAACCTTTCGTCTCTGCTGCTTCTCTCTGGCAGCAGGAAAAGATAGAAAGCAGAAGAAGCAGGAACAAGGAGAGAACTGCAGTTAAGGTTAAGTATTAAAACTGATTCATTAAGAAAACGAAATGATTCTCTTTGCGTCCTGAAGAGCGAGGTGATTGCCCAATTATGTTAATCAGAGATACACAAAAAGGATGAGGAGAATAAATCCAACGCTGCAAACTAATTTATCAAAGGTAAACAAGAGAGAGAGGAGGGAGGACTTGTCATACTTAAACCTTCTCACTCCCGTGTTGCTACTGTGTCCCGTGTTGCTCAAAAACACACTTACAGTATGTGCACGCTCGCACACACTCACTGGTTGTGTAAACCTGTGTGTGTGTGTGTGTGTGTGTGTCTCAGATGGTGAAGTGTGCCTGTGTGATTTAAGCTGTGCAGGATTTAGCAGTGGAGGCCCGTCCCTGTCACCCTGCTCAGCTCATTACATAGAGTGGTCTCTGAAAAAAACAAAACCATGTAAGCACCTACACAACCTCGAATAAGTACACACGCATGGCAGCTCTGTCCCAGTCACCCTTTATTTCTCTTTCCCTGCTTTTTCTACCTCATTTGCAAATTGTTTGTCATCTTTGACCTATATTTTTTTTTTTATCAAGCCACACACACTCACACACACACTCTCTCTCTCTCACACGCACACGAAGACTGGGTCATTTTAGGTTTTAACTTTCCACTCAGGCTCACACACATCAACTGTCTCCAAGCCCTGAAAATAAAAAGGGACCATTGTGAAAATTACACCAGTGAAAGGAAGAGGAAGGGCACGAATAAACAGGAAGGGCCCCTCTCCAAGTCCACCACAATGCTATGTCTGGAAATATCTTCCCTCGTATGAGTTTGACCCCACAGTGTAGCTTTTTGGTTCAAACAGCTCTCCTTTGTTCTTCCATTGCTCTCTGCAATCTTCCTTTCTGTTCCACCTCCCTTTTTGTTTCTCCATCCTTTTTTTTTTTTTTTACTTACAATTCCATTATGCTGCCCTCGCTTACTCCACTTCTTTCCGTTTCTCATAATACTAAGTGGTGGAGGCACTCTAAATGTGTGAGAGTGAAGACAGGCCCAGGTGTCGGAAAAAAGCAGACAGACAAACGGCAGCAGGGCGCAGGCCGTATTATTTAAACACACTGGATGGCAGGAGCCTAAGAATAGCAGTAAGATGCTAATCTTGGTTAGCCTGACTAGATGATCTGTGGAAATTTGGTTCAGGGTGGGAGCGCTGACACAGACAGAAACACAGTCACTGACAGTCTGGCAGACAGACTGCGAGACACCGTGCCAGCCAGACAGACAGTTTGCAAAGGAGGCTGCCTCAGCATCCCATTCTCGCTTTTGAGCTCTCTCTCTCCCAATTCCTGTTGTTATTCATCAGGACAGAAGCTCCCTCCCTCTGTTTTCTGTCCAAACAGAGATTATGAATCAGCAGTATGAGGAAAGGGAAAGAATAGGAACAGTATGAGCTGAGGGGTTAAAGCAGAAGCAACGTGTGATAACCAGCTGGGAGCTGATGATAGGTTAAAAAAAAAAAAAAAAAAAAGAAAAGAGGTAGGTAAAAATGAGACAATTTGAATGTGACAGGTGAGAATTAAGACGAGAAGGAAATTAGAGAGCAGAAAAAGAGTGGTAAGAAAAAGCTGAGAGGAATTCCAAGACTGGGATTCTGGACATGGAAAAAAGGAATAAATATAAGAGAGAATAGAGAAATTAGGGAAAGTAACGTGGTCCATAATGAGCACTTGAATGTTTTCTCACTTCTCCGTCGTCTCAACCCTTCGTTCCTCTTCCCTCTGCAGTCTGACAACTTTCCCAGACAGCCAAATGTTCTTGGCCCGACTAACACAGAGGAGTCAGGACAACTGTAGGAAATGTTTTCAAGATCATCAAAAGCGTCCACACTTGGTCTCCACGGTTGTTCTTTCACAGCCTGTGCCAGGTATTTGCGAAGGACCTGTACTTTCTATAAAAGGCAGCAGGTTTGCTGCAGAGGGCCCGATGCTGTAGCTACAGTATAAAACATAAAAGTGGTAACGATTCAAACTTAATACAACCCCACAGGAAGGTTCACTCCATGAGCTGGTGTGTAGAGAGTGGCCCCTGTTGTGTTGCAATTACAGCATCCTTAACCATGCCAAATTGCCATTAAGTAAAGCTCAGACTTCCAAATAGAACCTGGGGCAGAGAAACCAAAGGCGGTATCTGAGGAAATGCATGCCTACAAGGCTAAGTGTTTGTTAAAGCCTCGGAAATCCTAATTTAACTTTTGTAAACTAGGGAGCATGCATACGCTCTGAGCACTGAGACATATTCAGGAGTCAGGCAAAATCAGAAATCACAGGTTTAGGGATATGCGAGTCACAAATGATTTAAAGAATAGAATTAAATGATTTAAATTAAATGATCTGGTCTTTATGGTTTTGCAAAGACACAGGGAAACATCTCTACCAAGACAGGAAATCAACATTTTGTAGGCCAGATATTTTGACAGAAATAATATGCTGCCTGCAACATAAACATCTATTGATATGTTAAGCATCGATGTGTTTGCATCTTGTCATTTGAGTTCAACATAATTCAACACTTAATTAGCTTATACTGGTAACTTGTTAGTTAGCGAGGCCCACTTAATAGATCTTTACTGAGATTTCCACCACGTGGTCTTCCTGGGTGGATGGAGTTTACTCAGTTGCCATGGTAATTTTATAGATACATAGATTGACAGCGAGCTAGGCGGACAGAGTTGTCTATATGACAACTGAGGTGATTGAAAGCTGTGGATAAAGATCATAAATGGAGGCTGAGCTAAGACTTTTAATCACTACTGGGTGTGAAAACTAAGGGAATATGTCAGAAAAGGTGCAGAAATACAATTTCTTGTGCCACCCAGCTATTTAGTAAGTGACAAGAATGACCCACATTTGAATCGACTGGAGGTTAATGTTTACAGATCTTTAGCCTTTGTGTGCTCCCTGCCCTCACTGTGCTCATGCCAGTACACCCACACACACTTTCAGACACACACACACACACACACACACAACGCACCAGCCGAGCGCCCATCAATCCCTCTTACCGCCCCAGCCAAGCCATCGATCAGCATGTGTGTGTGTATTTCGATGGATTCACATTTGTGTGCGCTGTCTTCCAGATTGATAAATGACCCCGATTAGTGGTGACTGACCGCTCTTTGATCGCAATCTAAGCGCAGAGCAACAGCCGTACTCAGAGCAGTATTGTCTAAAGCGGTCCACTATTAATACAACAGCACTTTAATGAGTTACAAACCAACCACAGGCCTGGGATCTGCTGCTCAGTCATAATTATACCACTACTGAGAAGTTCAGAAAAATATTTTATCTCAATCTTATACAAGTGTCCTAAAATGAATAAACATTTGTGTTTCCAAACAACTAAATCGAGCAGCATTTTTCAGATTTGGTCCTTTGCAGTTGTTTGAATAAGCTGTCGGTTCAGATGTTGGAATGTGGACAAATGATCTGTATGAACAAGAATCTGCACAAACATAACAAATCTGCTTTTTTGTCTTCTTATTCAAAAACAAACCCCTCTGTCTTCCTCACCCATCGCTGTTGCTCCACTCTTTTTTTTTTCCCCCACTCTTCCTTCCAGCTTCATGACCCTCAGTCATGGCGACCCCACCCCGGTGGTGACAATCCCTCCCCACACAGATCCATGCTCAGATCCACACCCATCCTCATCTGTATCTCTACTCCATCTCCACATCTCCACATCTATTGGGTATACCTGTAACCTAGCAACAGAGCAGAGTGAAGACCCTCCCCTACCTGCTCACTGCGCTGACTGCTGGACCTGACAGCCAATCAAACTGTTTCAGGGCAGCAACAAGAGCCAATCAATCAATGTTTGCTATAACTGGTAGTTGCCCCCCGGTCTCCACCCATTTGACCCAACATACGGGCAAAGAAATGAACATGTACTTGCACACACAGCTTTCTCCAGATGCTAACACATACACATGCAAGTGTCTTAATGCCACCATGAGAGATCACAGGACTGATCCCTGTGTGCGACCGCTGGCTTCCTGCTGTACTATTGTGGTCCAAAATCAACATGCACCCGTCCTTAAGGAGCTGGTGTTGCTATGCGCCTGCACAACGTCACAACCTTTTAAGTTCAAAGCCTTGATGCAACTTTTCTCACTCTCTCTCTCTTTTTTCCAGGTCACATGGTCCATCGTGGAGGAACAGAACATTTCCTTGAGTTATTTTTCAGATAATTTTTAGATACAGTCTGCTGAAGCCAGCAGAACCTCTCATCTCATTGTGATGTGCTTGATGACTTAAATACAAATAATAATAATAGAAATTATTCTTTGCGACTGTACCTCCTAGTTTCATTTCATACATACTTTGGATCTTTTTAGGTCTAATAGTGCCATAGAAAAAAATTAATTACAAGACATGTGGAGTGAGATAAGATAGCAGGAATCAACTTTCTCTGTAGGCCTAAAACAAACTAGATGAATTAATGCCGGCTTGCCATTAAGCAGACCTACACTGTACGATCCTCTGGCTGTGTCATCATTTAATTTTCTTTTGAAGCTCTCTTATAAAGCATTTTGTCTGTGTTGATTGTTCTCAGACAAGATTAATCCTTCAAATATATAAAAAGAATATTTGCTTGAAAATTACTGAAACTTTTCATCAGCTCAAAATAGTTGCTGAGGAATTTTCTTTTACTTCCAGTAATCGACTAATCGTTGCAGCTCTGCATGGCAGGCAGGTGAGATTTTCTCCTTAATGTATCCATCCCTTTTTCATCTCCCTCTATTTTTAGAGGAGACAGTTCCTTGTCTACATGGAATTGTAAAAGCTCTCTCTCTCTCTCTCTGCTCTCGCTGTGCTCCTTCTGAGGGGAGTGATCAAAGCAGGAAAATTGTGAGAATTCATCAGACTCTTGTTGGACTGATGGAGAGGACGACGAGAGACACAGCGAGAGAAGAGACAGTGAGGCAGAGATGTCTCCACCATTTTACACCTCTGTTAAATTTACGCATCGGCTATTTCAAACACTCCTTTCGCACGGCTCTGTCTAGATCCACTTACATGGGAATACAATCCACACGGAAATGATCAGCGCTGAAGTGTAATCAGAGCAACAAAGTTACCCAGTCCCACAACCGTACACGTGAGAAGTGAAAGAGTCTGTGCCACTTCCACCTCACTACCTGGGTTATGAGTGTTATTTTATGTTGACTACTAATGTTAATACATATGAAGTAATACATATATGTTCGTGGTTCACTTCAAACTGTGCTTTGGGGACAGGCCAAAACTAGTGCCATTCCTGGAGACTGGGGCAAAGCATGGTGACAGAGATAAATTATAGTTACATCTTAGCTTGATCGAGCAACATGTCAACTAAAACCTTGATCAGACTAGCTATACTACACTAGGCTACACTATATTTCATGAAATCCCGCAACAAGGTTTCAAGCCATGTCTCTATGAGATGTGAGCGCCACCACCAGAGGGCGACACTGTGATGTTCCAGGCCCGTAGGAACTCAGTGGGCAGAGAGGTCTGCAAGGTCTGTCTGGTGGGCAGAACAGAGAGAGGAAGACAGGGACGGGGGAAAGAGGCAGAATGTGTGTGGGAGAGAAAAAAAAACACTAAACAGAAGGTGAGGCGAGACAACTGAGTGGGGGGCCATGAGACTGAGATGTACTCAGAAGGAGTATGTGTGTGTGTACTTGAGGATTATGTATGAGATCTTGCATAAGCGCAGGTGTCAGCAGGTGCATTCAAGCACTAATACGAAGTGGTGCATTGGCATCTGTGTGTGTGCATGCGTATCTACGTGTGTGTGTGTGTTTGTGTGCCTAAGGACAATACTGTTCCCTCATTACCCAACTGTTTCCTCCAGTCCAGCACTAATGAGGAGTCTCACCGTCACCGTGGTAATCAAGGTCAAGCCTAGGCCAACACACAGGAAGGGACCTTCACGCAGTTTGCATAGTCACAGTTTGCAGGTGTATGCATGTCCACAGCTGGGATTAGCAGCACATTTACAGTCAACTCCCTGCACTATCCAAATATTTTCAAAGGAAAGATGTTAGTGTGATATTATGTGGGACATGTTATGTTATTGCGAGGTGAAGCCAGAGAGACAGAAGAAAAACATGATGGAGAGGATGCATGCATGAGGACAGGTAGAGTCAGGTGGAAAAAGAGGAACAGACAAAGAGGCATAAGGATGAGACACAAAAGAAGGGGAGGGAGAGGAAGACAGGGTGTGATATACAGGGGAACAAGGCTGGGAGGAGGGATAGAGGTGAGGGGAAAGAGAGGGAGGAGTAATTAAATGAAAAGAGCAAGAGTTAGCTCTTTAGTCTCATCCCTCAAGACCAGCTTGACACTGCTACAGCTAGCTAATGTCATAGCAACAGGGAGAAGAAAAGTCTAATGGGTGCGGCACCGAGTGGAGGAGGAAAAGGCAGGTGAAGGCGAGAAAGAGGAGGCAAGTGAGGAAGAAAGTAAGAGGAAGAAGGATGCAATGATGGAAAGGAAAGAAAGTAGGAAGGAAAGAAGGGGCGAAACAGGTATTGCGGACTTCAGACTCAAGGACAGAGACATCAGGGTGGGAGTGATGGGAATGATATAAAAACGGAAAAAAGGGAATGAAACGGGAGGGGGAAGGTACAGAGAGTGAGAGGGCTGGCAAGGAGCCAGAGCAATAAAGGCCATATCGTCCCCCCCCTTCTCACTCGCCATTTCATTTCCCCTCTCTCGTCTTCACTTGTGCAGCTGCATCTGTGTTTACTATTGTTTCTATATCTAATTTTCCTGTCTGCATAATTCACTAGAGAATCAATAATTCAGCTTTAATTAGCTAAAAGTAGACCCGACTTAAAAACAGACAGGACCATCATCAAACTGAACCGAACACAAACACGGGGAGCAGTTTAGTTTAGGGTGGCCTGAAAAAGAAGTAGCACACATGAAATAAAACCAAATTTCAAACGGGGCGTTGAGACAAAGTTATTAATATTGCCTAAAACTTAATTTCTTAGCAAACAACATACTTGGACAGCAGTTCAATAGAGCTGCATTTACTAAAATACTAATTAAACGTACCTTACCATCTGCCAAATGACTAAATGTAAATGTAAACGCTGTAGTAAGGTTAACTGCTACCTACATAGACACGACACCTATGATGTGACCTACGTTGTGGCACAAGAAGTGTCACCTCACCGTCACACAACCTGAACTACTGTTCGAACGTGGCAGAGAAATTGATCTGCAGTGGTCTTATAAATGCAACAGACGGCATCCTGCGCTCAAGCAGGCTCCGGCAGTAAACAACACTGTCACTCAGACTCGTGCACTCCCCAGTGCCTTATCAGTAAACTGGCAATTGTTCTCTTTGTTAAGATGTGATGCAGGACGCTGTCGAGGCGTGCTGAACAGTTCATCTGAGAAGTAATTTGTGGATCCAACACGACAGACGGAAAACCCATGGATGAAAACATGTCTGCTCCGTTCTATGCATGTCGGGGAGTTACAGAACTGGAGTCACTCCTGGTTTGGATTGCACTGAACACAACTACACAAATTGCACAACATAATGTTATTTTTTTTTAATTTAGCATTATGCTACATGGGCTACAAATTCCAATTAACCTGATGATACCTGAACAAGGTCGATTTGCTCAGGAAGGCTTTTGATGTAACATGATCAAAAGCCCCAGAAAAAGCTAATGAACTGAGTTTGAAATATTTGTGTGTGCTTCTAATTTAAAGAATGACGCGACCTGCTCGAGCTTATTCAAGCCTGTTTCCCCAACACGTCTCTGAAGCTTCATAACATTTTTGATGGCTAAATGTATTTACATAAACATTACAAAAGCTTTATTATGAAGGTAACCTGGTGGATTTTAATAACTAATAACAAAAATCTCTAGTTACATTGAATTTTAGTTTCTGTCAGTTTTCAGAAACACCAAAACACCAATTCTACAGAATTTAAAACAATTGTTTGGCAGCGACACTAGGAAACACACTGCCGGACATGAATGAAGTTGTTTGGGCTTCTGGACATTGAAGGAACTGTGAAAGACTCACACCCAGCAATGAGCTGACAGGTTCATATCTCTCTCTGTCCCCACCACCTCTTCATCTTCTCCATGCTCTCTGTGTCTTTTTGTGTCTTTGTGAATCACTGGCAGTTTAAGCGCAGGAACTGGGACTCTTAAAAGGTGCCTGTTTTATTCAGCCACTGCCTCAATATTTTCCAGAAACACTTGTTCCGACACATACACACTTGCACGCACACATACCACTCATACACAGACATCCCCACAAATGCATCTATGTGGTACAGACAGATTAGCAACTAGGACCGAAGCCACTATAAAAGATTCCTAGAGCTTATGACTCCGTCTGTCTGTGTATGTCTGTACAGTGGGTTTGTGTATGTGTGTGTGTCAATGTTCCAGCCCAAATAAAGTGTACACCAATAAGATCTGCCTCTGGATCGATTGGGCTCAGACTGTGCCTCAGCTGACAGCCCGGGCCTGTTGTTCTCTTCATTGATCCAATTTGTGTGTGTGTGTGTGTGTGTGTGTGTGTGTGTGTGTGTGTGTGTGTGTGTGTGTGTGTGTTAAAGTTGCAGAAACAAAGCAGAACATAAAAAAAAAAGCACATGATGAGGTTATGGAAGAGTCATAGTTAAACAAAAACTGTTGTTGTTTTGAGATCTGACATGAATAAGTGGTACAGAGCCACCCCTAGACAATACCCAATGTTTTGTTAATTCCACGTCAACTTCCTCTCAACTAATCGCTCTGTGTGTCTCAGTGTCACCTGACCTCACCTGACCTCACCTGACCTCACCTGACCTGTCGCAATCACCACAACCGCTGAAGAATTGAATGTTTTGTTGAGTTTCAAGTGTTTTTTTTATTGCTATTATGCTCCAAAACACACAGGGACAGAGGGGAAGGAGGAAAATAAAGTTGAGAGAAACAAAAGAATGAGAAGATAAAGCTGAGAAACAGAAGCAGCAGGTTAGCACTAATGGTCAATGACATGTTAGCGCAGTGGCTGGGCTTAGCACGGGCGCCTGAGCTGCTGAAATATTTACACGGCTTACAGAACGAGAGACTCGTTCACTTCAAATCAGTCGGAGCAGAGAGCGAGCGAGAGAGCTGGGCCACTTTCCTGCGTCTCCTCGCTGCACTGGGGTAACAGCTCACGCAGTTCAAATGGACAGCGCCGCATGAATAATGTGCATGTGTGACTTTTTGTTTTACTTATTCATTTTTGCCCCGACATGTTGGACCTTAGCCTCGCTGTGTTTACAGGCGAAGCTTTAAAGATGGAAAGTGTGGAGACAAACTTTTTTTTTTCTTCCTGATTGCTTTTGCGGTGCCTCATCTGAACACAGTTGTTCTTCTGCTCCTATGACGCTCACTGTGCACCTGTACAATCTAATGCAATTCAGCAGCTCTGCCTCTCACTTCTACTTTTCCAGGTATCCTCTGCACTCATTCCTCCAACACTACATCTGTCTAAGATGAAAACACTCTCCTCCTATACTGAATGACGTGGACGTTTAAGACAGAGAATGCTCTAAGGTCCCAATCAACTTCGATTTCAGCACTTCCATGTAAACCCAACTTGCCATACTAAGCCTGTGTGTGTGTGTGTGCTGGTATCCCTGTGCATGTGTGTGAGCCTGTGTGGGTGTGTGAAAGTGAACCATCCAAATTCCTCAGTGTGTTTTTCAAGCGCTTGTCAGCTTCAAAGACGTGGGTCACACCAACAGGCACCTGACACAGGCTAACTTCACTTACCGCTGCCATAACAACAGAAAACAAACAGAAGACGAAAAACATACTGCATTTTCATAATGGCAGCTCAGTGTCTCTCTCTCTCTCTCTCTCTCTGTTTCTCTCACAGACTGGACAGATGACGGGTGCGAAGGATGTGGGAAGAGACAGATCTCCGTCACTTGTGTTCTGAACACTTCCAGCTGACAGCTCCGGCTTAATATTTAACCACTGGACAGGCATGCACACACAAATGTGCACACCTATGGACTGCAAATACGTGGAGAGGGATGCATTAACAGACACGAGCAAACCAAACTCCATCTCAAAGTTCAAAAGCAAAATAAAAAGATATGATGGCGGCTGGGATAATAAAAAGCGGCAGCTGTCCCTCCAGGAGAACTTTCTGTGTCTTACCTAAGTGACGGGCTTTTTGGCAGAACCCATGGGCTTTAACATGGTGGTTGCTGATGGCAATGCTAATGACAAGTTATGTTTTCAGACGAAGCTGCATGAGGTTGTCCATTATCTTTCTCCCTACTGGCCTCTTTCTCTCTTCCCTCCCACTCTCCCCAGCTCCCTCGCTCCCGCCCCCTCTTGTTCTTTCTCTCACTTTTCTTTTTAATTACCTGATGTCTCCTCTTCTGGCCCAGACGCCAATAGAGATGTGAACGGCACCGTCTGCACTGAACCGTCTGTGTATATCTGATCTCTGATCTTTCCTCTGTCTGACTGTGTGTATATAATATGTGTGTGTGTTTCCCTAAGTGTGCCTATTATGTGTCTATCTAGACACAACCTGTCTGTATTTTCTGTCTGTGCATATGATGGTTTTGAAATCATTTATACAAGCATGTCTATATACAAATTACTGGCCACATGTACATCAAAACGAAATATTTAAATATTGAAATATATTTAAATTAATATATATTACTATTAAATAACCTAAGACACTTAGCATAAACTGTTTTTTTGTTGTTTTTTTATGATACAATTGTTTCTCAACAGATGCAGATAAGCATCAAATCTGCATTTAAATATTTTGGGCTTTAAGTGCAAACAGTAATCTGACATATTAGACTGCCTGTTGGTACCGATTCGGGTTTACATTATGAGAAATAGACAATCATAAGATAAGAGGGATTAGAATGGAAAACAATGGGAAAAAGACAAAGAGGAGACAAATGGCAATGAGAACAGAAAATAGGATTTGGAATTTGGGAAGATGATCATAAACTACCTCGATTAAGCTGACAGCACAGAAATACTGACTCTACACACAAGTGACACTGATGCTCAGACGGATTTTGGCAAACTCTTACAGCTTTGACAACGAGGTGCTGTGTGTGTGAGCCATGTCTTTTTTCCTTTCTACATGTCCGTGTGTTTGTACTCTTTCCTGTTTCCTGTGGCCGATCTCACAAGGATGCCCCTTCTCTCTCCTGATGCCAAGCTCGGATTCCCCATCTGTGTCATGGGTGAGGACGGAGGCAGCTTGTTGCACTTCAAAAGCAATTGAGAAGCCTCTGGCACGGCAGAGGGGACTGGATACTGAGACAGGAAGTTACCTGCCAATAGAGCCGTGTCTGTGTGTGTGTGTGTGTATGTGTATGTTTGGCAGGAGTTTAAGAGCCTTCATTGCTCTTGTCATCCTTGGCATGAGAAAGGAAACATGACGCTGGGGTTACATTGTGATGTGTGAAAGAAAGTATTCCTTTGTAGCATCTAACTGCAGTGGACTGGACAGGTGGTTGTTAACATTTGTACAATAGATTAAATATGTTATTTACAAATGAAACATGAAGTCTGTGGAGGAAAATCATTGGAAATCTGAAGTTGTGCCCGAGTGCAGGTCTTCCACCACACCGGGTGACTTCGGCCTGTTTAAAAATATGTATCCCTGTATCCCTGAGACACATGCTAGATTCAACAAGAAAAATAAAATCTAGAGGATATGGGATGATAAAATCAGATCTCAGTTTCCACAGGGAGCATTTGGAGATGGAACAACAGCCTGCTGACAGAGTCAACAGACTCTGTTTACAGTGAGCAGGTTAGATCCAATCCTCGGAGGTCTACAGAACTTAAAACTTAAAAACTTGTTTTTATTTAGCTGTGTAATGTGCAGGAATAAATGACTCTCAGGGACAGCCAAACTACACCTTTCAGTGTGAGAATCACTAACTTTAAATCAACAGTATGTGACTTTTTTTCACATATTATATGAGTCGAGGTGTCAAAACCTCCCGTGACACGGATTCACAGCAAAGAGATATTCACTAGTTTTTTAGAGAGAGATGCCCCTTACTAATGAGTCGGTGGTCTAGAAATTATTGTCAAGTACAAATAAAGCATCTTGATCAAACACACAAAGATATGTAAGAAATAAAGAGGTCACAAAAGCTAATGCGATCTCCCTCTGACATCAGGCTACAAGTGAAACAGCTTCAAATCACAAGATGCTGTATTCAAGGATTGAACTAGATTAAGTACCATGACTGAGATTTGGACCGGTCAAATAGGACGGCTTCTGATTATCAGGAACACGAGAGAGAATGAGAGTGACAGAATAAAAGACTGAGTGAGATCAGAGAATCAAATACTCCATTACTGTCAGCGAATTACACATCGCATCAGATTAATGATTAAGAATATGCCGATGAACGCACTGGCTAAATTGTTTTTATTTACTCGCAGCTTGCTGATGGGGATTTAGAGCTTAATATTTTAACGGTGATTAAACAGCAAACTATACTCTGCAATAACTTTGAATTTTACACACAGACTGGTTTAATGGCGGCGGGATAGCAGAGAGACTTGATCACAGCATTATGTTCAAGTGATGTTTTTATGTAGGTACAGAAGAGCTGTTCTGTGGAAATTTATTTTATTTATTCATTACTCTTCATCTTTGTTTACTTTTAAAGAATCATCTTAAACAATAATCAGTAGCTTGCAGTGTTTTGCATATGAATAATCTAGTCAATGTACCAATTTCTGCCCTGTCACCAGACAAGAATGTCAATAGTGGACGATCAGCAGTCCCTGGATTATAATCCACTACCCTGACCTCCACCCTTATTTTCTACCTTCTGCACTGACAGTAAGTTTAACTGTTCCCCTCCAGCTCATCCAACTAATCCAAAATTACTGCAATATTTTTTCATGTTTACCATTGAACCATTGGACATTTAAATGGTCATTTAGCTTTTAGCTCCGAGGTGAGCAAATGCACTCAACAGCACAACCTTGACTACTCTGCTTCTGCCCTCATCAGCCGTCACAGTGTCTGTGGTCAAGCAGGCAATCAGAGTGATGAATGACAAAAACCATTACTATGATGAGGCCCGATGCAAAAGGTAGTTTAGAATTCGTTCAGCAAAAAATGCATCCAGTTCGTGTTGTTTGTGTCACATTTGGGTTCCGTAAACAGGAAAAGCTGTGAATACTGTATCATTTCTTCGTAAGTAGGCACACGTACAACAATTGCTTTACTGCAGTTCTGCTTAAACCTTTGCTCCATGTCTTTCACTGATCAAGCATGCACGCATACACACTGGCACAAACACACAAGGACGCTGGAGGTCAACTCGTCTTTATGCCAGAAACCTTGTAGAAGGCCACCCAGTGAATAGCAGCCATAACAGCTCTGCACAGCAGGCAAGACACTCGCGAGAAGGGCACAGCACCCACAGTACAGATATCAGTCAGAGCAGCCGGCCTTTTGAAAAGCGTCACTACATTTATCAGCTAGAATGTTGTGTAGTCTGTGTGGAGGAGATGCTTCAAGATGTGTCAAGGAAAGGACAGTGGTAATGCTATTGATATTCCTGTGAGCTATGAGGTTACAGAGGGCTGCTTTCAAATTAAACCAGCCTCTCTGAAAGGAGTCTATTTAAACACTAAGAACAGAAACATCGAAATAAAGCTGTTTTTAGTTTTTACAGTTGCACCGTTGGTTTTGAATGGGCTGCAGATGAAAGCGTGGATAAAGGACTGCAGCCTTTCAAAGTAAGTATCACACACCAAGAGTCCCAGGGAACGAATGCAACATCAGTACACTCGGTGTTTAATCACTCCTGGTTGCTATGGAAACACGGGGGTCACTAGGTCAGGAATACATGTGGTTTTGCAGTTTATTGATGGAAGTCATTTCTGTCACACACACACACATACACACACATCTGTGTCCGCATCTATCAAACATCCACAATGACCTTCCTCGTTAGCTGGAATTAGTCTAATAATGCCTGGAAAAGGGAATGGGACTGAAAAACTGCAACACCCTCTTAAATGTCCTTACCCTCAATGGGTCAGGAGGCAGAGACGAGTGAGACGGAGCAGGATCAGACCTCAGGGGCTTGATCTGGATGGTGTAGTTATGGAGACAGGAATATGGGCCACAATGGAAAACAGTTGCATGATACGAATAAGTGGAGCATAACTGAATCAACTGACCATCCTTCCACTCACATCACCTTTTTTATTTGTTCACACATACTGCACTTAATTTGCAACACGCACGAACGGCAGAGGGCTCAACCTGTAGCAGCTTCTGTTGCCATCACGATGCTGTGCCATGATAACGCTAATTCTCTGTGTTCTAATTGGAGGATTCGTGTAAGTCATTCATCACGCTGAGGTAATTTCCTGACCCGTGCTGAATGTGAATACTTCATCCAGCTGCACTTAGCTTAGAGGTGCTGAATTCTGACTATATATCTCATGTCTAAAGACAGTTTTCTTAAAAGAAATGTAAAACACATGATTATACCATTTCATTTCATTCACTGTATTCATCCCTGTGATAAGAATTTACCACATATTGACAATATAGTTACCTGAAGACACGCTGTGACACCGGCCTACACACAAGTCAAAAGACACGATGCAAATCAACACTGCTGACAGGGAGAGGTTCAAGTGAATGAAAAAAAACTGAATCACAGATATCGCTGTGAAAAGTCTGTAGCTGGCCGCTACTTCTAAGTTATACAAAGTTACACTAATTCCATACAACTATAAATAAAAAATACTATAAAAAGTCCTCAGTAATTTAAAAGAAGTTATGATGATGTCTCACTACTCATACCTTGTGTGGTTTTAGGATTAATTTACGCCCCTCACTCCGCCCTCTCTTGTTGCCCTCCTTTGCGTTGCCCTCTCAATGCTGTGATCCTGTCTGGTTATTAATTCATAGTTAAATCTAAACCATCACTCTCACAACCCTTTTTATTTTACGCTTGGGAGAGCCACCCCACACAAACTAATGTCTCACAAACACACATGCATGAAAAAAACATCCGGCATGTCTGCACATACACATGCTCTCTTTCACGTGTACACATGAAGACACATTTTTCTCTCTCGTTTGTATACATCGCAACCGCCTTGTATATTAACATGAAAGTCTCTTTTTTCCTTTTGGCCCTCTGAACTGCGAGCAGTGCACAGCTATGATCATCATATTGTTTGGACACTTCACAGAAAGCATGTGAAGTATGCCTATACTTATGCAGAAAATGTATGAGCATTAGCATAGTTTAGATGCCATTTTCAACAAGTCATTCTGCTACCACGGTCTCAAGTGGCCAACTAACTACAAATCTGTACACAGGTCCACACTCACTCTTCCAGCACGCTGCTTCAAAGAATATATTCACACACGCTCGTGCACACACAAACACAGCTGCACATGCACACACACCCTTGCTGTCAGGATAGTGATAAATTGCAGGGAAAATGAAAAGAGGGAGCAGTAATCTGACACCTCCAGTGCTGGGCAACCAGTAATTAAATCCCTTCATTAGGTCAAATATTTGATTATGAAGAACCTGGGGGGGATCTAGTAATGACCTATTTCTCCTGAGGGGAAGGTGGGAGGAAAAGAAAAGGAGGAGAGGAGATGGGAGGATAAGAACATCAGTGAGGGTAGAAAAGAATAAAACTGAAGTCAGAGAAATAAAGGTGAGGAAGATGAAATAAAGGTATCTACATATTGCCTGTAGTCAGTCTATGTTCTTCACACCTCCTCCCCACTTTTCCCTCTGTCTCTGGATAGTGTCTGCGTGTTTTTGTAGTAAGTCAAAAACGCTGGCCATAGCATATTGCTAATGTGTTGATGAAGGCAGCCCAGGCCAAGGGAGCCTCTCTCTATGGTGGAAGACAGACAGTGTGCGTGTTCGACAGACGAGTGAACATCGCTGGCCTCCGCCTCAACCCTCTCTGGGAAGCTGTTAGCTTCAGCCTGCATCTCCTCCACTCTGCTGTGCTCTTCCTTGTACATTAGCCAGGGATAACACGAGGAGGGATTATGCACATTAAAAGGCAGGAGTGCGGAGGATTAGCACAAAGTGGCAAAATGAAAAGAAAATGTCAGTTAATGGTGTTTGTATACATTATTTTTGGCTTTCACATGTTGTCTTATCAGTGCTAAACTCAGAAAGTGAAAGACAAATAGGGTGGCTTAAAGAACTAAAATGTAGCTTAATGGGGGGAAAATGCTGCTGCGCAAAATACTTAGAACATTTTACAAAATTAGCCGAAAAACTTAAGAACTGGTTTAATTTATTGGGCCCCAAAGGATATTGCAATTCAAAGTTTTATCTGCAATTGCATAATGCTTGCACTGTCTAGATCCAAATGCTAATTTCTCTATTGATTGGCTTATTATCCAGTCCTAATAGCCTCACAAATATAGAATTACTGAGCATGCCGAGGATGTGTAGCTTTTGAGATACAGTATACTGTACTGTTGATAAAGCACAATTATTTGGCCATAAATCACACAGAGAAGGGGCAGCCCCTGTCTCGGTGGCCTCACAGGCCCACAGGGACAGACATGAACACACTTTATAGAGTAGAAGTATATAAACTATGAAACACTTAACAACCTCTCCTCTCATAAGCTGCTCGCTCCTACAGTTAATTAATAGATGTTTATGCAACAGTGTACCTGAACTTAGACAATCCTGTTTCATATTTCAACACTTTCCCGCAATCTCTCCCCCTTCCCCATCTCCCATGTTTGTGTATGTGTGTGTGTGTGTGTGTGTTAGTGTGTGTAAAGCTGCTCGAATGCCAATGCCGTCATCAAAGGATACGTCAAAATGAGGGCTCTGGCAGCGGCTGCTATCGGGATCTCAAACATGCGTACACATAAACGTGCCCATGCACACACACACACACACACACACACTGCTCCAGTTATGCTTTCATTTCACGCCCTGGCAACGCCCACTGACTGCAGCATATCTCCACCGGTATCACCAAGGTTACCAGCAGTAGCCAGGGATACCATCGGAGCCGCCTGTGAAAATGTAGAAATTGGGTGTGGCCAAAGTCTCGTCGGTCAATCTTTACATCCTACATGTCAGAAATTGTTCCAAGATGTTTTTATATATATGTAACTGTAACTGCTTCTGCTTCCAACTGATGTTTTATTTACTAAGTGTTCAATGATAAAGTAGGTGGAAGTTAATCCACGTTAATCATCAGCAAGTTTTAATGTGCAAAGCTGCTTTTGCTAAACCATTCAGTTTCTTTTTTACATGCAGTGAGTGTAAGTATGTCTCTTTTTGAAGTACCAGTTAGCACTTTACCTTCAACAGTTATCAGTATGCTGTCTTTGCCACAATACAGGTGCATGTTATTAATAATCCAGGTGTTGTTTTGATCCTTTGCACCTCAGCATGTCTTATTCTGTCTTTTTGCACAGCTCCTGGTTCTGGCAACGTGTACGAGAGACAGTTCAGATACATATTTATACCAGGGTACATGCATTAGCCAGTCAGTTAGTTAGCTGATGTGAGAGGCTTGAATTCATTGGTTTAAGGAGTCAAGATTAAAAATTGGTGTTTCCATGACAAAGAAGGGCTTCCATCGGCACCCGTGCATCCACAGCACTCACACATAAATTGAGAAAGAATATTCCCAGGCATGCTTCAAGCTTCACTCTCTGCCTGAAGAGGAGTGTGTGTGTGTGTGTGTGTGTGTGTGTGTGTGTGTGTGGCTGGCTGTATGTGTGTGTGTGTGTTTGTGTCCCTGTTGGAAGTGGGGAGCAATAACAAGACTAGCGGAGACTTCAGTGTAACTACAGTAACTTCTGAACACAAATCTGAGATGATGCGTTCCCCACAATCCTAGCACATCCTTGCTTACCCTATGAAAGTTGAAGGTGAAATCTAGCATCAAGGAATTTCAAAATGGTTATAAACTGCAACTAATTAGGCATTACACTGGGTCTGGGTCCATTTACACTGGGTCTGGGTCCATAAATACAATTATGGGCACAGACTGCATTCCCAAAGTGTATGATGATAAATGAGTGAAATAGTACAAAGGACACAAAACACACTATTATGTCTAGTTTTACAAAACAAACCCAGAAAAGTCAAGAAAAGAGATGTGACTTACTGAAGAAGGTCAAATAATCTCGCAGCACTGTTGTGCAGCTGTCACTGGAGGCACTCGTTAAAAGAACTGGCTTTGGGGATAAATGTGGAGAATGGTGAAAGCAACTTAGTAAAATTAAAGTATGATGCTGAAACTTGTAAAGATGTGTTAGAATTTTTGCTTTAATGCTAAATGCAGATTGATTGCTGGCCCCGGTTTCTAAATTGATTTTATGTGTATTTGATTTTATTATGTGCAATAATGCTATGTGCCAAATATTACAATAGAGGATTACAATCTGTAACTGAAATACACTATGCCTGGGCAAAGATACAAAGGGGACAAGAATGAAGGGCTAAGGATAAAGCCTGAGCCTGTGTGAGGGTGTGAATGCATACATAAGTCTATGTTGTACTGCATACATTTGTGAGTGCCAATTAAAACACTGACACGTCTTCACAGTGTCCCCATTCCAACATCTGATCCGGAAGCTTTTGTTAATACAACATGTCAGGTTGAAAACAGACATCTCCAGTCCCAGATCGGAAAACGAGTCCAAACCCCGTCCGCACATCGGCGCCATTATTCACTCATACACACAAGCAGTCACACAGACTGAATAAGAGATTTATACAGTTCCCTCAGAGAAAACTCGCCACCACAAAAACAAAAGACGAGGCAAGCTATCAAATTGACAATCGCTGGGGAATCCCGCCACTTTCAAACAAATAAATACAGGCGTGTGCATCCATAAACGCCCACAGACACGTTCTACTGCTACTTGCACACACATGCACAACGGCACACATGTGCATCCTCATCTCCCTGAGCGGAGGAATACAGACGATTCACACCCGGTCTCAGCTGAACCAGAGATTTCATCTATCGGGAAACACCACCCTCCTCGATGGCCCCGACTTACTGGGGACTGGAAGTGGCATCAGCTGCCACAGGTTTACACCATCACATCATTTTGGAGAAACTCACCTGCTTGTTTTTTTTTTTTACTGGTTAAGTTAGGTATGGCTGGCTGGGTCTTTAGCAGGGACATACCTCAAATAATTCAGTTCATGTAAAGCTATGACTTAGCTCAAACACACATCTTAATCCTGAGAGCACAAGTGCTTGTTAGTTTACAAAAGCGTGTGTGTGTGTGTGTGTGTGTGTGTTTGGGGTGGGGGATTTCTGCTATCTCATATTGCCATTATACATCACAGAAGAGCACCAGCAAGTGGCTGTGTCAGAGGGCCTGCCTTCCTCTTCGCCATATCTCATAGTTACCTCCCCTAACCATATTACCCCTCCAAACCCCCGCCTCACCCACGCCCTTCTCCTGTAGACTCTGAGAGATGAGCTTCAGAAACAGCTGCCTCAAAAAGACAGCAGCAATGTCCAGCAGCATCAGAGAAGAAGTGAACAAACCCACTCAGGAACTAAGATCTGTGTCTGGCTGTCCTATTTCTACTGCAAATCAAAAGCCATTTAGAAAATGAATGGGCAACATTTTCATATGTACACTTGTCCATTTTACTACAGTTTCTTCACGCGCACTGTAGCAGCTATAGCCGGTTTGTGAAAGCTTTTCCGTTCAGTTTAGGTCCTCTGGCACACAGAGAGGCAGCAAAGAGCATTTTGTTTGAAATGAGCACACGGATGTGAACAAAGAGCTGACACTGCCAAGGAGAAAAAGAAAAGACATCCACCTCAAGAACCAACCTCACTCTTCATTAACAAACAAATACGCAAACAAGCTGAGAAAAATGACAGCACAGGAGAAAACCTTCTATTGCTGGAGCAGTATATATAAGCACCTTCCTACTATTTACAAGTGACCAAACATTACAGTGGATGTAACAGACAGTATTATATAATTATTAGGCAAGAGTGAAAAAAGAATTTGACTGTGTTTTGATGGCACTATATCCAGATAGCTCAGCCCTTTATTACTTAATAAACTGCTACTTTACAACAGACTGAAGTGGTACAAAGACGTACAACTGTGTGTATTTAGGCTCCTTATGTCTATGAATAGTACAAAATGTACTTCTGTACCTCTATTTGGAGCACAAACATGCATTACCATTTCATCTGTGGGGGTGGAATGCAAAAACGCTGCAACATCGATGCTTAACATCAAATATATCACCATCATTAAGGAACAAAATTAGGATGTGAGTTTCACCTTAATGCAAAAATGATGAATACCAGTCCATAGTTTGTAGTTTTTCAATCCCACCACACGCTTTTGCCATTTCTATGGCGATATTAAAGCTGTCCGTGCGTGCTCTTCCCCATGTGGAGCTTGAGAGTAATGATAAACTGGGCGTGCTGGTTGGATTAGCAGGTAGAGTAGTCAATGTAAGGCAACAACAGCTTGTGGCTCAGCCGGGGCTATGACCTCTACACTCTGTAGTGGGAGGAAGGGAGAGAGACGTGGAGAGGGCAAAAGAGAGATGAAGACGGATGGGCAGCGAGCAAGGGGAAAGAACAAAGCAGATCAGACGCAGGGTGCTCAAGCTCTGAGCACATTGCTCTGCAGCTCTCAGGCTCTACACCTCTCGTCCTACTGACACGCGCTGCTTGCGTTCAGTTAGAGGTTGGTGAGTTGTATTAACTTTCACTGTGCACGGTGACCAGTACCTTGTTGTTTTATCCAGAAATAGCTCCAAGATCCACTTGAAAAGGTTCCAGAACAATCGCTTGTCGCTTTCATTTGCTTTCCAACTACACCAATTTGGAAAGGAAACCCATGCAAGTGACAACCCTAACACTACTACTACGAAGACAGTGTGACTAATACAGAATCCTACAAAACATTTACAGGCAAAAGAAAAATTTCAAGCTGACTCATATTGTGACACTATGAAACACTTTTTTTCTCCCAACACCAAAAATAGAGAATTGTAATGTGGCAGCTGACTACAACAAAATAACAAGGTGTTTTTTAATATGAACGTTTAGCCTTTTTCAATAGACTGTATATCTTAATAATACAGAAAGACCAGTCAAGACGAAGCTTACGTCACTGTACAATAATTTAAATCAGGGTGTAGAGTAGCTGAGCACACTAGATTTACTACATTGGACCTAAAACGGTAATTTAGGCAATTTAGTTTGCTTCCAGGGCCAAGTGAAGCGTACATGCACTAACAGTCAATCTTCAAATATATGCTATCATATGCATGTAATCCCCGACATCTACCACAACTTGTTCCTTCAGTACAAGTGTATCAGCACTGTGACTGCCACTGTGTTATTATATCTGACATCTGGCCTGGGGCTCACTTCAGTTCGTTTGGCTCAAGCAGGATAACCACACAAATATACATAAGAAAAGGAGACTGTTCTTGGATTCAAACGGGCTACACCCAGCGAATGACTGCCTGCCTCAGTCTAAAATGAGAAATAGCTTAACCAGGTAGAGCTTCAGTTTAGCAAAGAGTGACTATAGAAAAAGCTCTTTAGAATAAATGTTATATCTATTGTCCCTCCTCGTCTTTGTCACTGCAGTTCAAATCACTGCTTGAAGAAAATAATATCTTCAATAACTTCTCAGATTGTTGGACTATGCATTCATCAAATTAAGACTGTACTCCTCTCACCCAATGACAGCTGGGATTTGCTCCAGCACCCCTGCAACCCTTTATAGGAAAGGTGGCTGGATGGATCGATTAAGTCTTCTTGTACAAAATTAATGTCTAAAGTTACACAGAGACATATTAGTAGTATATATATTTATATGTATAGACCTACACTCACACCATGCTAACAGAGAGACAGAGAGCTTGAGGGGAAGTGCAACGAGTCCCAGAAATGTTTTCCCTAACTGGTGAAAGCAATGAAGAGAAGGAATGAGAAAAGAGACAGAGGTAGATGGCAGTTTCACGCTGTCACATGCCAGCTAAGAGGACAGACAGGGGGGCCCAGTCACATTGCATTAGTCAGCTGCAGCCACACCTGCCCTGAGAGTATACACCCTGCTGCTGGGAGAGGAGAGGAGAGGAGAGGAGAGGAGAGGAGAGGAGAGGAGAGGAGAGGAGAGGAGAGGAGAGGAGAGGAGAGGAGAGGAGAGGTGTGTGTAGGAGCTGGTTGAAGTGGGGAGACGGTACAGAAAGGGAGGATTAGAAATGAACTGTGGAGATTGAGTACAACCTGACAATAAGTCTCTTCTCCCCAGTGTGTCTGTGTCTGAGCGTCTGTGTGTGAAAAAGAGAAGCAAAGGATTATCTTATGAGAAAAAAATCATTTCCCTTTGTGTTCGAAGTGATGTTGTCAATCATCACACTGTAAGAGAAGCTGTGTTTGTATGGATAACAGCTATAAGGATGCACAGTTAGGGCTATAGCCAAAACCAAAACAAAACAAAAACAAAGTCTGAGGCAGAGCTATGTTCCCATTTATATTTTGTCTTTACTGCTTAATTCTTATTTTAATAGCTGAGGACTTGAAGACACATAAGTAACACCACACACCAACAGGTCATCTAAGCAAAATGAACACATAAGTCTGTAGGCTGAAATAGTGGCCAACTGTACCAGGCCTTCACCATCATGGTTACAACAGTAAGAAGAAGAACGGTCACATCTTGGTTCAGGTATCGTCACAATAAGGGACAGAACGTGGTTTTGTGATTGGTGTTAAAAGTACTTTGTTATTAGCTGCTTGCACATATTTTGCACAAGATATTTTTAGGAATCATTTTTAGTTAAAGTCACTCTCCACACCCTCCTGGCATAGGCTGAACCCAAATGTGTGTCAGGAGTCGGCACAAATAAACAATCAAGCACAGTTCACGGAGAACAGCTTACTATTAGCATGTCTCTGTTTGTCCCTGTGCAGGTTTCTCTTTCCTCTTTCTAGCAAAGTCAGAGGTCAGGGGCTAGCACGAGCCACAGCTTGGAGCTGATAAGCCCTTTTCTCAAAGAGGCTTAAGCTGGTCACTTTAAAGCAGGTAACCTTGATTATGCTTTTATCTCGTCATTAAAAATGTAGAAACTTTAATATACAGTTCATACGTTGTGCCGATTGCCAACGTACTAATAACCTAACCCAAAAGCCAACAAAAACAAAGCAGCTTCAAACCAATCATATGGCAGTCCATCAGGAATGTACGGCCCCTCCGGCACAGCAGGGCTGGAGTTAGCTTTACACGCCACATGCCAAAGCCCTGTTGAAAAATCAAACAGGACTAGTCTAATGTTGCTTTAAGTCCAACATGATAGGTGACAACAGAGATACCAAATATGTCAATCAACATTATGATCTAATGATACAATGAAAGTGTGCTTGTACTTTTACAAGTAATTAGATTAGAATGAGCATCGAGCTCAACACCCAATAATTATTATTGTCTCTTATTTGTTTAGGAGCAAAGGACATGCTGCTGAAAACGATAAACTTTAATGAATGCAACAGACCCATGATAAACATATTTCACACTATCATAGAAAATGATTTAGACTGACATCATTTATTTAGTTAGGTCTAATTTGCATGTTTAGATAGTTCAAGTTCTCAGTGTCTACATTTCTTAGACATTTTAGATACAGTGACTTAACTTAGGTTATGATCAACACCAATATCAACAATATGACAAAAGAAATGTGCTAAAATATTTTTGGCCTTTCGCTCTTACTGTATCATCGTGCTGCTGTGAGTGTAGAAAAGCACTTGGCCCTGTTTCTGATTCAGAGGACACACTGAATCCAGCCCAACCATACAGTAACTCAATCTCACACGGAGCTATACATGGACAAGGTCATCTCAAAGTCTCCATTACATCTTGGCAAGCAGATTATATCATTTTAAGGCAGTATCCGAAGCTTTCTGTGTAGACCCTGGCAGACGATCAGTCAGAGTGATCAAAGCACTAGATGTGTTCCTTTGTTTCTTCTGCTTCACTCCAGCCCCCACAGAGTCAGTTATTAGAATACAATATATTATTATATAATATATTACATATGCTGGTACACTGACAATTCCCGAGGTCTTCATGCACTGGCAAAACCCCCCAAACATAATACACTGGGAGAGGAAAAAGTGATTATTTTTCTATTGCTGAAAACAAAAACAGGCAGCCTTAGTAAGATGAGGAGGGTGTGAGTTTCTGTAATGAGGTGCGATTCTTGCCTCTTAGCTGCCTCCTGCACCAAGCACCACACAAAATGATTATGAACCATAGATACTGTACGTAGACAGACGACGGTGCAGACAGACAGACAGACAGACAGACAGATGGCTCAGTTCCATTAAGTAACACGCAAACACAAAATACAAATGAGACAGCAAAACAATTCAACCCAGAGGAAAAACAAATAGAGCTAATTAGATCAGTCTAGGACAAAATGCACACATATTTTTAGTGTAGGGAGGTTTCAAGTAGGCGCTCGAGCAGTGAAAATGACTGGCTGACTTTAAAAAACTCCACAGTCAGTCAGAGGAGTGCACTAATTTCAGGAGACAGACAAGTGACCTGAGCTTCGACAGCAAGACAACAAAAAGCAACATCCTTCCTTCTAATCAAGAGGAGCCTCTCTCTCTCTCTCTTTCTCTCCGTCTCTCTCTCTGTCTCTCTCTCTCTCTCCCTCCGCCCCTCTGCGCTCCATCTCTTCTGACTGAGCACTGAGCAGGTGGTGACGGCTATGATGTTGCTGTTGTTCTTGTTCAGGTTTGGGCACATTAAGATTCCACCGAGCTGCGCCTTCCTCCCCCTTTTTTTTTTTTTGTGTAACTCTCATTTTCCTCCACCTAACCTCCCTCCCTCGCTCTCCTGCCTCCTCTCCGTCTCCTCCTTGCCTCCTCCTTTTCTCTCGCTCTCATGTTGTGTTTTGTTTGGGTGGATTATGTGTGGGGTGTGGGGGGGGGGGGGACTTCCAGACGAGCAGAAGCTTTAAGAGTACAAAGCCACCTGTGTGGTGACTGGGGGGTAAAACGGCGTGGCCACGGGGGACATGGGCAGGGTCAGCCAGGAGAAGGCAGGCAGAAGGCTTGTTAAGGCGCTGGAACACAGAGAGAATGTCTTATCCTGTTTTCCGAGATCCAGCACAGAGGCTGCTGAGGACCGGTAGCTGGAGAACTGCTGATGCGGCTAGCATCGATCAGTTTCCTGCATAGCCATGCGTCCCGCGGGAAGAGCTGGCTGACTGATTGAATGATTGACAGGCACACTGATGGTGACTGTCTGACAGACAAGAGAAACTAATTCCAACAAGGCCTGATCTATATTCTATTTCATTTCTTTGTGCAAAATAATGTTATCCATTTTGTACAGTACTCCCCTCTGGGCATGACTGGATCCTAATCTTATGACACGGAAATACCACATTTACTCTCCTCATTGCAACACTTGATTGCTTGAAATTTTAAAAATACTTTGAGCCTGAACTTGAAATTATTTGACATCCTTTGTGCTCCATTGTGCAGATGGCGACTGTGGTAGGAAACCCACAATATGTTTGCACCCAGTGGTGACGGCAGAAACTTACCAACATACAAAGACAAGCGGTCGGCCTTTACTGAACTTTTCAGAAAATATCTTTTTCCAGTTTGGAGAATCTGCACTCACCTAAACTTTGGGATGGAAATAATCATTGTCAACATGTTTGCTTGTGATTGACCCAGTTGTTTAAAAATACCAAGTGCATTTTGACAATGACAGAGAGCTGTGCACTGGTAAATGTAAATTCTGGAAACCTTCCATCATGATGACATCGCAGAACCTAGGAAACCAACATTTCATTGTGACATCACAGGTACAGTACAGTCCTCCATCCCCACAGCTTCAGCTCATTTTAGTATCATATCACAATAATCTGCTATAATCGTTACATCACAGAGGTGTTTCCTCGTAATCATTGGGGTTCCACTGCTCTATTTTCTCGGGTGAATCCTATTATTTCAACCACTCAAACAAACCGTGTGCTCCAAGCCAGCACTCTGCGAATGATAGAGAGCGAGAGGAAAGAGAGGCAAGGGGGCTGGTTAAGTGCACTGAGTGAGCGGCAGTAATCACAGCTCTGGTAAAAGCACTCCTTTTGCTTTGTATAGCGTTCCTCAGAATGGGCCTGCTCTCTGCCTGACTCTCTCTCCCCCTCTTCCTCTATTTCTCTGTCTGTCTGATAATAGCTCTAGATTGAGTAATTGTGTGTTTGAGTGGAGCTACACTGCAGGGTGGAACCTGCAATCAGATACCAAGAACATGTTTCCCTCTCTCGCTGTCTGTCTCTCCATTCATACTCTGCTTCAGCAGTCTGGCCTCTCCACACCCGGCCCTCCCTCCAGCCCTGCGGTTCCTGCAGTCGCTGCTCCACCCTCGCCCCTCACCGCTTTCTTCTTTCTACACACAGCCTCCTCTGCACAGCCAGCGAGGGCTGGGGTCAATAACAGCTGCGCGCCGTGCTGTAATTGATGTCATCATTTCAATTTGAGCTGATTACAGTTGAGAGCTGCTTATCGTGTGACCCGGGGTGGAATAACACACAGTAGGGCCCAGTGAGCTGCCACGCATGACCAAGCTTAACTGCCGGGGCGGCTGGACGGATGGATGGGTTAGCTCAGTCCAGAGCTGCCTTCTCTATTGACTCCTAAAGTGGAGGCAACGACCGAACGTATTCCAGGGGCGTGGCTGACACGACCATCCATGTTGCTGGCAATTAGCGTTGTTCCGGGGCTATTATTGCGATTGGCCTGCCCCTCTGTCAACACACTCACTGGTCTACTGAGCGTGTGCGTATTGTTGGTGTGTTTGTAATGACAAGTAACGTTAGAACAGCTCTGACTTAAGTCATTTTAAAATCCCAACATCATTACATTGAATTAGTATTATAATCCTGACAATGCTTTTTTTTTTCTAGTAGTTGCAAAGAATGATTTATTTTTAAGTACCCACCCTCAGAAAAGAAAAACCCCTGTCAGTGCTTTGGCATTTCTCCTTGCTGTTGTAGTCTTTTCAATGAAAGCACCAAAATAACACAGCCGCCTTTCAGCATTCCTGCTGTGCACTGCCAACACACATGAACAGGCTGAGGCACATACATAAAAATGGAATATGAGAATGTACAAAGGGCAACACCTGCACAGAGCTAATTATCTGCCAACAAAAGATGATGCCCATACAAATGGCAGGCACCAAATATCTTTAAGTTAGTAAGATGTGGATGTGGCGTCTTGTCTTTTTTTTAACGGCATAGACAGCGGGCATTACGCTTAACCCTCAACACCACTTGTCTGATCAACACTTGGGAGCAGAGCTGTTGCTAAAAACAGACAAAGACTCACTAAAGGAACACTGTCTCTCTCTCTCTCTTTTTTTTTTTTTTTTTGCCAGAGCTCTGAATCTGTGGGTGTTGGGGAGCAAAAAGCTGTCTGCCACATTCTTCTTCTTTCTCTTTCTCTGTCATTTCCCTGACTCTTTTAATACCATCATTAGGAGAGCTCTCCTGCCTGCTGCTACCGCTGCTGGCCAAGAAACACAAGACAGAGAGAGAGCGAGAGAAAAAGAGCTAGAGACGCAAGGGGTGGAGACGGCAAGAGAAATGTGTGCAAAGGTTTTTGTCATGCAGGGAGGTAAAGATGGTTCAGACAAACTTTGCTGTTGGCTGATGTCCATCCCTGCCCCGCATCTGAGCATTTGACGGTGCTGTAGGTGGTTCACACACATCGTCATCCAGGTGTGCATCCACCTGGATTTTAGAAGTAAACCCCAAAATGACAGGTCACGCACTTCCGCTGTTACAAACACGGAGACACGAAGATCACTTCTCACCCACCTTAACCTCTTTTCTGGCTTGCATCACAACTATTGGCTCCATTAACCTGTGTGACCCTCGGTTCCCACAGCAGCCTGACGTTGCCCTACCATTTGTCAGAACCTGCTAATTATAGTTGTTGTGACCCTTCTGGGAAATTGAAGCCTCGAGTTAGAAAATGATATGTGGATGTGCAACACTTCATGCCACATGTTCACTTCAATATGTAATGTATTTGCCTAAGTATGACTAAAGGTGGACATGTTTTCAAATATTGCACTTCAGCACAATGTAGAAGTACTTATACTTCACTAGGGTATTTCAATGTTGTGTTAGTTTTATATTACAGCACTACCATTCAGATATTGTATTGATTTGTTCTTTACTTTTCTTCAACAGCTTTAGTTTCTAGTTACTTCCTGCTGATGTACAGTACTGTGTAATGCTATGATGGCCAAATATATTTATTTCTCTTTTGCTGGAAATGTTCCACAAAAACCATTCCTGATCAGCTTGGTAGCTGGTTCTTGCCTGACTACTTCTGGTCTCTCAAAGAAGAAGCTTCTCATCAGTGAGTTTATTGTTGTTTACAATACAATGTTTTCTTAGTTGACATTAAGTATATTTTAGATCATGCTACTAGGGTGGTTAGGAAAAGTCTAAATAATTACAGGAATTTTGCTTTTTCATGCTTTCTGATGTTGGTCTATTTAACACTCTTCTTCCTTTCTCCCCCTTTTTTAGCACTTTTACTGGGTCACATTAGTAGATTGTGAGTTGGTCACATAAAACACTAATTACTCTCGACAGAATATCTGCTTCTGTCTCTGCTGTAGGCTGCTTTAAGTATAAGATTGATTTGTTTTTGTTTTTTTATTTCATCAAAATAAAATCTAAAAAAATAAAAGTGTTACTCTCACCGTGTTACAGCCCTCATATAACCCTTAATATGCAACCAATATGTCTCTATGTCGCGTCTAAAAATAGGCAAATCAGAAGCTCTGCTGACACACAACATTCCACATCAGATCCCAAAAAGACAGACAGGAATGCACCTGACCTCACACCCACATGTGCACAAAATCAGGCAAAGACATCAAACGGCCTCCACATCGCTGAACAAATATTATAGATGAGGAAGACCAACAGTGAGGCCAGAGGTTCAGCCATACACATGCAGAGAATTCAAGTTCAGTATAGGATTTTGTACAGGAATTCCCACCAAAATGCTATTTAAATTATACTAAGCATGTCTTTGAGTTAGGAGCCAATGTGTTTTTTAATGTTCTGAACAATAGAATATTGAAAGAAAACCACCTTGGTGAAATTCAAATAATAATATCACTATTGTAAATGTTTAACTTTCCGTTTGAAATAGCTTTTTTTTTAACTGCACAGCTATCCATCACAGAGCCTTAGCATCGTAGAACAATGTTCCTGCATCTACAACTTTTCACATGACAACAGCGCAGATTGTTGTCCCACACAGAATCTGTGTCAATGCATGTAACCATGGAGTTACATGCACTCATCACTTAGGATCAGCACCTTAAAATGATTACTTACAAAAAAAAAATAAAATAAAATACAGCGATTTGATCTAACAAGTGTGGAAAAAATACGGCTTGAAAGTGACGATGTAAAAGCCACAAGAACGTATTCACAGGCACACACCTACAAACACTACACAAGTGTTCACTCATGAAGTGGAAACATCCTAAGCTTATGAGTTTTTATTCTGATTGATTCATGCAGACACACATTCTGCACTTTGTACACACAAAAACAGCTGCGGTTTAATGTCATTTTGCCCTGCACCAATAAAAACCCATGGACACACGGACACACACACACACACACACACACACACACACTATCTAGTTCTCAAACTGCACAGTGTGCTGCCTCCTCTCAACCATCCAAAGAACTAACCAGCTGATCACAGCTTCTCTTCACAGAAATCCAATTCCCTCCAAAGGTCATTTGTCCATTCAAAGATTTTCTTTATTTCCCTCTGCTCTTGTTTCCTCGCTTATTTATTCTGGTCATTTGGTGCGTCTTGAAATCTTTCAATTTATCCTCTTCATCGTCCCTCCTCTACCTTGTTATCATTATTTTATTAGCATTTTGGTTTGAACCCTACCCCTTTTCCTGGCCCCGTTTTTCCCTTCATCATACAACCTGGATTGTAGCCAGAGGTTTTTGGCCGTGAATGGCACCTCAGGGCAGTAAAGGTTCTGACCAGGTGTCTGGGTCACTGAGGAAGTGGGCACAGCAGGGCAGATCTGGGCTACGTGGCTCTGTTAGTTTTAAAAGGATATAAGCAGAGCCTGACAGGGCTTGGCTATAATTCTTGGCATGCCTGAGGAGGCTGTTCAGAATTGATTAGTAATGACATGAGTTGTTCAAGAGCGCAGGGGAACAAATTAAATGTGGACAGAACTAATGTGATTATTAAATGGGTGTTTTCTCTTCTTCTTTTGTTAGATTCAGTTTTTGCACATAAGTTTGAAATGGTGCATAGAATAAGCCTATAGCTTCTTAACCCATCCAGTCACATTTACTTACTTACTTATTTTTTGATTCTTATTTCTGCACTTATATTGTTATTTTATGTGGAAAAAGGAATAAACTAAACTTAAGATTAGATAATGTTAAATTATCAGCTGTGAAAACAAATTTAATTTTAAAGGTAAAGTTCACATATTTTCAAATGTCAGTGAAGATTCACAGTCATCCATGTGAAGTCTTTCTTAAAACAGCCCCTACAGGTTTTGGTTTGTGTCATAATTCATCCTGGACATACTAGGCACCAATGAGATAGATGATAAAATGAATGAATTATCATTTTCATGAGAATATGGCTAATAATTTGCTCACGCTACTTTTTCTTTTTTACATTTAATTGAGTTTTCCACTGTACATTATATTTTGAATTAAGAAAAACAAGTGAGCCTACCCTTTAAAACTTGACATGTCTGACAGTGCAGTAAGTTACTCAATAAACTAGTAGCTGGTGATCTGTTATCTGTAACTAACTACACTTTGAGAGCAGCCTTTCTTAGAAATTGCCAAAAGGCCCGGGAATGACAGGTCAGAGCGAGCAGCAGCAGCAGCAGCAGCAGCAGCAGCAGTGTGTTGCCACTGGCTGGTGTCAGGCTAAGTGGGGATGTCAGGCCTGTCTTGTCCTGGCTCCCTGCCTGCTCTCTCAGTCCCCAGTGTCCTCAAACCTAAACGGATCCAGTTGCTGCTACTCAGCTCCAGTGGTGGGCTGATCTGGCTGACTAATGAACACTTCTCCTAATGACGGGAACTCCTCCCCGCAATCTCACCTTTCCGTCTACACATCCTTTGCTCATTTTTATTCCTATTTATTTGCCTTTTTTCCTCCACCCTGAGGCTTATCTCTCACACGTCCCCTCCACCTCTTCCTCAGGCACTGGATTTCCATCTTTCTGCATGCTCTCATCTCATCAGTTCTTGAGCACAGTCTTCACACTGTCTGTATCTCACTTCTCTGCCTTGCCGACAGCCATTCACCAACTGTTTGCCATCTCTTTTCCTTTTCCTCTATTCATCATCAGCTCTATTAAAAGCACTTACAATTCAGGCTCTTTGAGCAACTGTTGTGCAATAAAAATATTTTAAAGAGGCAGTTTCCATTTGGTTGCTGTGGCAGTGTCGGCTATTTATTCAGTGCTCTGTACCTATGTATATGACACTTACCAGTAGATCATATTCTAAAAGCTTTGGGTTATAATATAGTGAACATCTGTTTATGTCTCACCTTTAACATAAATAAACTGTCAGGGGCAGAGGTTAGACGTAAAGGTGGGCTATAGAGTCAACCTAAAAGATTAACCCCATGGACACCATGAGGGTCACCTGGCAAAGACTTTGTGCTTTTGCCACTAAGCTGTATTGTTATACCTCGACCGTCAACTTAGTGAACACTACAGCAGCCAGGAAAAATAAGAGCAGAGCACAGGTAACACATGTTCTCCACTCACCAGGCCATCACAGTTGCTGATAGCCACAGTGGCTCCTGGTGTGTCTGTGATGTCACCCACATACAAGCATTCGTCGTGCACTGGTTCAGATTGCCGGATGCTGTCGCTGTCATCATGCCACTCCATCTTGGCTCCGGGGGCCACCAGCCTGGAATTGTGATGCAGGCGCAGATGTAACTCCCGGCCGAAGACGGTGACGTTGTAGTAAAGCCTTTCCTGAGGGGCCACCGGCTCTTGGTCCTCCTCGGCTCCTTTTGGTCCTTCCCACTCATCATTGCCTCCTCCTACCTCCCTCCTCCGGCGCCTACGGGACTGCCCTCCTGCCATGCGGCCCGCTGAAATGGCATGTGACAGGAAGCGGCCCTCTGCATCCACACTGATTGGCCTCACCAGTCCATACTCCCCCAGGACATGCTGCAGGGAGTCTGAGGAGAGGACAGTTAGGGAAAGGGTGAGAAGTAATGAGAGAGGGGATGATGAGGCAGGAGCAGGTGAGCAAAGGAGGGAAATAATTCATGAGTAAGATGTGAAGATGTGCAAAAGGTTAGGAAAGAAGAATATTAGAGGTTGGAGGTAAGAAAAAGAAGCCACGGGATGGAGGAGTGCAGACGTCATAGGAGGGGCAGGTGGAATAAACAGTGGACAAGATGGAGAGTCAGGGGTGAAGGGTGAATAAGAGAATGGAGAAAAGGAAAAATGCTGGGGAATTATATACTCCTTATTCCAAGCTGTGTCACATTGAACATAAAAAAAGCAGCAACCTCACTCTCTCTCTCCTTCAAACACACACACACACACACACACACACACACACACACACACACACACACACACACACACACACACAATCACAGCCCCACCCATGAACCCAGAGGCGACCCCACTGCTCGACAGTGCGCGTTTGGAAACGGCAGCCTCAGCAGTGCGCGCTGCGCTCTTGACACCTTCCGTGCCCTTCCACCGCCTACAGGGAAGACAGAGCAGGAGTCCAGCCAAAAAAAAAATAAAAAAATAAAAAAATAAAAATAAAAAAAAGGGACACTCCGCCAGAACCTGATTGTCGTCCGCGGGAGCGCGCGCAGCCGGATCGCCCAGTGGATCTGCGCCTGCAGCTGCTTATTTCACCATCACACCGTCAGAAAGTGCCAACACTGTAGACTACATGAATCCCTGAGGTAATAGAGATGGTTTGAGGACATTTTAACTCTAACTCATTATCATGTAAAATGCTTCACATCAGTCCTCGGTCGTAACTGTGATTTTACCACTTTCTACACCTGTAAGACCAGTTTAACCAGTAAAATGCTGTTTTCTCATGGCCAAAAAATGATGACGGGGGTTTTCTATAGTTTCTTACTTGTGGGTTATATTTAAAAGAATTGTGAAATACCCAAGCCCTAAATACCATTAAAAGACCTCTAAAAGACTAAAATGCCCAGTAAAATTGAATTCAGTCTCTCAGGCAATGAGAAAACAGCATTTTACTGGTTATACTGGTCTTACAGAGGTGTAGAAAGTGGTAACATGAACTGGATGGTTTCTACTGCAGAGCACGGAGCAGAAAAGTCCCAGACTCATGAGAATTGTCTTATTTTATATGTGGTCCACATCAGTAGAGTAGTTTCAAGCTGACAAAAGCAGAACATAAAGTATCTGAAACACATCTGGGCGTAGGGAACCTTTAAAAACATAAAGATATAATAGTGTGTCGTGTTTAAACAGCCTGAGTCCTGGTTTCATGACACACAGGTTTAAATACATCCCAGATACGACCGAGGACTGATTTAAAGCATTTTACATGACAGCGAGTTAAAGTTAAAATGTCCTCAGACCATCTCTATTACCTCAGGGATTCATGTAGTCTACAGTGTTGGCACTTTCTGACGGTGTGATGGTGAAATAAGCAGCTGCAGGCGCAGATCCACTGGGCGATCCGGCTGTGCGCGCTCCCGCGGACGACAATCAGGTTCTGGCGGAGAGTCACTTTTTTTGGCTCGACACCTGATCAAAGTGCTAATTGCGGCTTTCTCACACTGTTTTCTCACTATCAGGGTGCTGATCCGAGAAAAATGATTTCCATAACCTTCGCACCGACTGTATTTAAAATAATAGGACAGATCTGACAACTGAAATTAACATCTCTGCTTGAAAAGCTTTTATTATAGTATAAAGCGCATTGGAATGTTATTTTTGCAATGATTTATCCGCAATCATCATTATCATTCATGATTATTACTGAATTGTAACTGTGCTCATGTGTGCACTGAATAAAAAGTGCATTTGAATTGACATCCAGTCTGAGACAGTTCTGATATTTTCTAGGAATAAAGATATATACATATGTCTTCTTCACATGTTACAGTGGCATCACAAATGAATATAGCATGCGATGCTCTCCGCGCCCACACACACACACACACACACACACACACACACTGAGCCAAGGCCACTTTCTAGTGTCAATGTCATGACAGACTCAGAGACAGACATCACTGAGTGTGGTCTAAAGCTGCACTCGGCATTATTAGATTTTGCTTACATGTCATTTATAAAAGTTGTCTGACTGAGAAAACACTCACAGTTAATATTTCTTAAGCCTCCATGTTGGAGGAATGATTTGATAATAGTGTGATCAATAAACTGACATCCGACTCCAGCGTCCTGTGACAGATCGATAGATGCGACAGCGGCCGAATCAGATAGTGTCAGGCTACTTCCCTGCAAAAGCCGACAGCACACCGGTGCATCACATGCCCCTTTACACCCCTGATAACATTATCCCCTGGATGGGAGGAAGCAAATCACAACACAGCCTGCCCTGTGCTGTGCTGAGGGACCTCCGGAAAAGTCCCCGCAAGCATCACAGCAGGACGCACAGAAGTTGCAAACGCGTCCTGCACTGTTGTTTTCATAAAGAAACTGCCAAAGCGTGGCAAAATGACACCCAAAGCAGCAGACACCGGACAGTGCATCGCCGCTGAACAGTGCTCTGAGCTCCACTTCCAGCGAGCGCGTCAAGAGCCCCGTGCAGCCCCCCTGCTGATGAGAGATCAGCAGATACGGAGGACAACATAAACACCAAGCACGCTCAACTGTGGGCTACTGTACGTACCAACGCTACTGGCGATGTAAAGGCCGCTGGTGTGCAGCAGAAAGGCCGGCAGAATAATTAGGACAGTAATTCCAGGCGAGAGACCCATGGCAGCTCCGAACTGCGCAGGTGAGAGAGTGGGACTCCGGGCTCCAGTGTGGTGAAGTTCCCCGCCTGGCGCGACCAGTCACGCCACGACAGCAACAGCACAGCAGCCCGCAACTAGACTGCCAAGTACGGAGCTCTCCTCCCCTCTCTCTCTCCTCCTCTCAGCCGAGGTCTCTCTCTCTCTCTCTCTCTCTCTCTCTCTCTTCCACTCACACACTCTCACTCAACTGTTCTCTCTTTTCTCCTCTGCGTCTCTCTCTCTCTCTCTCTTTCTCTCAACTCCTCTCTCGCGTTGCGCGCGCTCCCCCACTCTTTACCTTAGTGCTTAGACAACTCCCCGACTCCTTACACACACACACACACACACATGCATGCACACACACGCACTTTGCACATGCACGCACCGGGCATCGGGCGCCCACACACACACACACACACACTCTCTCTCTCTCTGTGTGAGATGAGAGGAGATTTCAGAGAGCGCTGTCCGTGCGTGCAGCGGACCGACTGGCTGGCTGAGTGACAGGCCCCGCTGACAGCTCGCACCGACAAGAGATGCAGTGAAATTAACAAGCAGGCTGCTTAGGCACACACGCAGTGCGTGGAGCGCCCGAAAAAAGTCCATTCTTGCAACTTGCACGCTCTTTCTGGGATCACAGGAACTGTTCCACTCTCAGTTCCGCAGGCCCGTGATGTGCTGCAAGTCTTGCATAAACTTTGAATATCCCGTCAAGAGTCCTGAGTCCGGTGAGCGGCAGCGCCCCGTGTGGCTCATTTGCAGAAGAGCAGCGAGTGTTGCGAGGCCCAAGGGTCCAATTTAGACACAGAAAAAAAAAGTCTTACTAGCCCTAACCCGCTTTGCCCTCATTTAACACATCATTTACCCCTTCTGACCACTAATCTGATATTGATGTAAACAATGATACGCAGCATAAGGCATGAAAATTATGTTTTTCTTTCAGAAACATTTGTTTTGCTTTATTTTTTTCCTTTTCCCATGTAATTTTAAATCAGTTATGAACATGCCCATTGTGTCCAAATTAGTAGTATGCTACTTTCAAAAATGCCCTGACTTGTTCAATTGTTCAAGGCAACACAAATAAATCAAATAGCGTCTTCGAAAAAGCAGGAGAAATAAAGCAGGGGAGATTAAAATGATTCTAATAATGACAAACTATGACAAACAGCATGAAATAATAATTACACAATGAGCGATCATCAAGGGTACAGCTTTTAAAGAGATGGATCATTAAGAAATCAACAAATGTTTAACTCATTATTTAATGTCAGGTCATCACATTTGCAATTAATACACTGTTAAGTGTTAAGTGTATTAATACACTGTTAAGTGTATTAATAATAGTAGAAATAAATTAAAAATGTTATGATATTGTTGGTTTTGCCTGACGTAAGAGTCCTAAATATTGATGTGAATCTGTTGTGCAGTCAGAGAAAATAAGCCTGGTGATGAAAACACAAACTAAAAGTATTAATAACTGGTACCGTTTAGTTAGCTTAGCATAATGCAGCTTGTATTCAGACTGTAGTACTTGTTAAGTGTTGACTGTGATGGTGGCCTTGCCATTGTTTGCTATATATCACTGAAGTTGCTGCTTCCTTGATGTAGCTCAAATAAAAAGAAAATTATTTGTTTTGATTTGTCAAATTACAAGAAGAGCTCGTCCTTGATTAATATTTGACTGCCAAGTGAATTATTTAGCTGGCTATGTAATATCATATTGACTTCATGAGTAAATTTTAGTAGTAGTTTCAGTTTCAAGTTTTGCACTGTACATTTACCACATAAAAATGTATATATATAGTAACTTCAATCCCAGCCATTCAAAGTTCTGAAGTTAAAGATGTTCGGAAACGTTGGAATAGTCTGATAAAACTGAGGAGTCAGCAAATATTAGTTAGTTAATTAGTGATTATGAGTATGCTAACATGCTAGCTTTAATAATTAGCTCACAGTAATGATGTCATAGGGGTCTCTGGTTTAAGGCCTTAACAAAATGTCCTCTGAGAAACCAGTAGTAGATGTCTCACACACAGTGTTCGCATGCACGCTCTGTGTGTACACATTGGTGTCAGTGCTGACTCAGATTTTCATATTTTCTGCGACGGCCACATCTCTTAATTAGTACTGGTTTCAAGACCTCCAGGATAAATTGAGGCTCCAGGGATTTCTCAATCGCCACATTATCACTGAACTTTTGCGAGAAGCTCTGGAAAGAAGAATGAATAAATGTTTTCACCTTTGTCTTTGCTGAGAATTCATCCAATATACACGACAAAACACTATTCAGGACTTAAAGTACATGCCAGCACCAGCTTAACTTATTTGGAAATGTAAGCAAATATATCTCCTGCAAAATGACGTCAAGTCATGACATGAAGTCTAACCAGACCTGCAAATGCTCACTTGCAATATGAGAACTGAACCCAGCGAACTGGTTGTCATTGTCTAACTTTAGCCCCCACACATTTACAGACGTTTTCGCTGCATCACAGTACATCCTGAACTGTTGGTGAATACACAGTCAATCACTGAGTGGCTTCACTGTCCATCAGACAGTCCTAGGGCGTAGGTAAAGGAGGAGGCAGATAGAAAGTGACAAAAAGAATTACATCGAAAGAACGAGATGTTAGTCAAAGAGGGAGAGACAGACAAAACAAGAGCAGGGTAAAGGTCAAATAGGAGAGAAGCAGACAAATGTACAAAGGTGGACATATCTGGGCCATGGACACGTGGAAGCACAGTCCAACAATACCTCGAGGTCTCTGCAGCACAAACAGTGACACTGACCCTCCACACAGAGAGTGTGCGTTGTACGGTGAAAAGTCATCTTTCACCAGGCACTGAGATCACACATGGGCTCTTGTACATGCAAAGAGTTCCACAGGGCTGTTTGGGAACACACACACACACACACACACACACACACACACACACACACACGACCCTCTAGAAGAAAGCCACACCCCATGCGCCTTCAATTCCTGTCGTCACGACACACACTCACGAAAATGTCACAGTGTTCTCAAGTCTGTACCCAGCATGCCTATCTGTGACCAGAGGACCCCCACCCCCCACCCCGGCCCTCCCTCTCCAATCACATCAACACCATCACCACCCCCATCACCCCTCTCCCCACCACCCACCACCACCTCCTCCCTCCCACTGCTCCTGGTCGCTTTGCTGTTGCCATGGAGATACCAAGCCCTGCACCTTGAAAAGTGCACTTGGAAGGAGCAGGGGAGAGACAGACAATATCCCTCCTCCCAGACAAACAGACACGCAAACGCTTGTGTTTGTGGAGGTTATTATGTCTGTGTGTACAGTATATAGCATTGAGTGTGTGTGTGTGCATGTCTGGGAGGTGGGTGTTCAGATGTCCGTTGCCTGTGCATGTGCAAACAGATTGTGAGGGGAGAAATAGAACTACGTGGTCAGACGAGACGAGTGGGGTAAAAATCTGTTGTGTTCTCAACATGTTGCAATATTTCTGTGCTGTATATGGCTAATATAGATTCTAATTATGATTTGTCATGTTCGCTAAGTGCCTTAAGTGTTTGTCCTCCACTTCTGTGAATTACAGTCACCACCATGTAGTGGCATTCAAACAGCTTCTTAGAAAACTGTTTCTACTATAGAATACGACGACGACAACAACACAGAACTAAAATAGAACCTACACACGCAATGTTATTCGTTTATTATCATCACCTCCAGTTGCCAAGAGCAAAGGAATGTCATCTTGTTTCTAAGGGATGCTCTTAATAAAAGGAGTATTGAAATCAGAAGAATTGATTCTCGTTGGCTTAAATTTAACTTAACTTTATTGGTCTAAGTGCTATAAGTGCTGTAGGTGTAGTTCACCCGAGCATTTTGCACCTTTTCACTCTAGCAACTTGCCTGAACTACATGCGTTAGGGACTATACAGAGTGAGCATATGCCACGTTGTGTCCTGCAGAGCCGCCATGGCCCGTCTCTCCAATGACTCCTGCTGTCCTAGCAAGGTCAGGCAGCAGGCCACCATGTGTCTGCATGTATTAGCATGCCTTATGAGTGCAAGGACAGGTGTTCTCAGTGTCTTAGAGCGGTTACATGATGAGGCATCAAAGTCTCATGACAGCACATCAGGCCAAAGCCATGAACCCTAACACAGGTGGCTACTGAAAGTCAATTCACATAGTTCCACATGATGTGCGATAGACAGACAATTGTAAGTGTGTGTTCAGAGAAGGACAGTTGTGCACAAAGCAATGCATATGTAAATAAACTGTGCATCACATAGATCATTATACAGATGCACTGTAGAGTTGTTAAAGTGGCGGTCACTGTAGATACACCCGAAACAACAACAACAGCAAATGCATTTGTATGACTGGAAAGGTAATTAACCAAAATAAAACAAATGTAGGAGTAAAGCTTGAAGGAGAGACACACGAGAAACAAGGAGTGTAAACTGGACACAGCTGAACTTTGTATGAATGTGTTAGACTGCAGTCTAGTGGTTCCTCAGAAAAATCTAGTGCATCCTGTTTCGGCCATTTTTATAATTATTCAAAACTATGATGCTCATGGTTCCATCGCCAGCTGCAAACATTAAATGTGTGTACAATAACTTTAATAGGAGTCCCTTAATACATGAATACATACCGTATATAAGCAGTGTGTCTAGACAAGATCCCATATATGAATTTACCACAATACAAATTGAGAAACATACAAAGAAACCTTTCTGAGAAAGGGGTACAATTCATTTTTCCTGTTTGCAACTTTATGCTTTCACAGCGAAGCTAACCGACTGATTCTGTCAATACTTTTCACTTTTCATTGGGTGTAGTACTGTGAAAGCCCATGGAGCTCAACCCTCAGGTCAATAGTTCCTTTACTTATTCACTGGCAATGCCAATACGTTGCCGTCCAATGCAGGGCCACTTTCAGACGAGTGTTTATAAAACCTGTTTCAAACACACACACACACACACACACACACACACACACACACACACACACACACACACACACACACACAGCCTCTGCAATTGACTGTTTATGTGTCATATGTTATCTGCTCTCTCAGTCGGTGCCGGTGGCCTATTTTCCTTTATGCCCTAATCTGATTGGCCCAGGTTCACTTTCTGAAAAGTGATCACCATGAATCTATAGCATGGAATCATGCTTGTTTCTGCATATCTATATCAATATTTAATTTAGCTCTGCATAGTAATGAGACTTGTTTCACTCGGCATCACTACACTATCGCTACGTAACAAATAAATATTTTCTAGTAAACCAGCCGATGGTTGAAATAAGCTATCTTGATTTCTTTTCCAAATTCATCTGTAGTCCGGCACTAAATTAATATTTCTTAATCTTCCACTCTTCTAAGAGGATTAGGATTCAATTTTTTATTTTTCTGGATGATGTTAATCTTTGTCTGAACCTGGTTTGTGCCAGTGACCAGGGCAATGGGCATCTGGATCTTCAACACAAAATGGGCCTGGAGGACGGATGGGCAGTCTGGCCTGTAATTCCAGCAGCCGTGCCATCAGAGGCAGACTCGGCTCCCTGACCTCTGTGGCAGAGCAACCACTGAATTTAACTTGACCACAGGAAGCTCAAGGTCCTGCCGAGAAATGAGTGCTATTGTTATACTGTAATTATTGGTGGGAAAGTGCACATCTGTGTATGTGTGAAGGAATAAAGTCGGCCAGAGAGAAAGAAAGAATGGAAGAAAGAAAAGGAGTCCATACCTATTGGATATGAGGAAGTAATGCAAAGACTGAACTAGGTTTGGTCACAGGATCAGGTCAGAGAGTGCACAACGATGGCACAGTGGCAGACAGGAAAATCTACCACATCTAAGTGTGTTTCACACTGATGGGTGTGAACTCTGGGAGCAATAATAATTCAGTGATATGAACGCTTTCTTTGGATTTGTGTGCAGACCAAGAAACTACACACGTGATCTGTTGCACTGAATCCAGTTCATCTTATTATAATTGTGACTGCTGACTTTGTCATAGGCTGCTTCCTCAGTATGATCCTTCAGTGACACCAACCAGCAAACCAACTTAACAGAGCTGGATCCTGGTGAAGATGTTGGTCTTCACACACACAAAGGAGGATGCTTTAGCTTTAGCTGATGCTAATTAATGCACTCATTCACTCCAAAAGCAACGCCTGGTTTGCTGTTGATCAGATGCCGCAACTGAGCTGAGTTTACACTATCATGTGTCCTTTACGGTGCAATTGCAAAAACAATTGCACTTCGAAGATCAAATGAATTATTTCTTACTGTGTTCATTTTGACAAGTCAGTGATCTGAATAAACACGCAAGCCATGAGCATGCGAGAGCCTGAAGGACCTGCAAATCTATTTGCAATTTTACTCTTTTGTGTAGCATGACACTGCTACACTGTCACCATTTCCAGTGCAAATTACGATTTATGAGATGTTTACAATGTGCTTTTGTGAAACGGGCCCATTTAAACATTAAAAAGCAAAGCAAGATAATCCTGAGCAGACAAGGTCTCATTCGGACTCAACCTGGTTTGTGTTTACACAAAATGCTCCAAATGTTGTATTATAGTTCTATTTGTACCGCCTGGTGTTCATTCAATAGATAGCAGTAATATTAGAAAAACCATTCAGATCTATTAAGATATTTAAAAACTGCAAGACAAACTAAACTAAAACCACACAGCGTGTGAGCTGTGCTCCATTTTCGTGTTGACACTGGCTGCATTTTATCACTTGTTCCAGCTTGTGAAAGCATGTAAAAATGGACATGTGGCTAACATTTCAATAAAGGGGACAAAAGGACTTTTAGCCACAATGCTGCTCACAAGGTGGGATAATCCCTCAGGGGCCTGTCCACCTTTCAGAAGAATGAGAGGTATGATAGCCCAGCCACATGCGCACACCCCCACACATACACGTGTACCGTAGGTGCATTATCAGTTCCACAAAGTGCAAGGGGGTAAGAGGGCCTGGTAATTGAATGGAATGAAACCTTTCTTCTCCTCTCCTGCATAGACTAGACTCAGGGTCGAGGCTGGCGCAGTCACATGTGAACCATTCAATTCTGGAGAGATTGAATGGTGTGACATTGGTGTTATACAGTAGCGACACAAGGAAAGGGCTTTTACTGATACTGCGTTACAAATGTATTAGCACAAGTCTAGTTTAAATGTTGCTCTAAGCCTAAATATTCACTTTACAATGAGAAATTAATAAAGTACAAGATACCTCAACAGAATATGATGAGATCTACTGCGACCCAATGGTTGGGGACAAGAAATTTCCTAATTTCACTAACATAAATATATTAATGCATATGAGTCTGAGTAAAAACAGAAGGAGTAGTGGGTGTTTGCTATGGTCTTTGCCCTGGTTTCAGCAGGGTCAGGCGTCGCAGGCCAAAGGGTAATGGAGCAAGTGTGTTAGGGTGAGCAAAAGAGGTGGCTGGCTGACAAATTAGGGCACCAGCGAGGGTAGATAATGATGAATGGAGGACCAGACAGAGGAGAGGTGACGACGTGGCTGAGATATGTAATGACCATGAGAGCAAGAGAGATGCAGGGAGGAGGAAAACACAACAAGGATGGGAGAAGAGGAAAGGTTTAAATTCAGCAAGAACTCATTAATTATCAGTTCAAACCAAGAGCGTAGCCTCGCTGAGCCAACTAACATTAAGATGGTCTTTTCCCTGTTCTGGCATTCTGTTCAAGCTAAGCCTGCCTTTTTCTTAATCATGCCCCCAGTTATGCCTACCCAGACAAATTATGAACACTTTTACGTAGCAAATACTTAAAAATGTTCAGTATCATTAAAACAGCCAAGGTGTTTACAGAGAGCAGAACCCAACAAGTAATACGTGAAGCAGTCCGGCTACTGAAGAGCAGAGAGAAGATGATATCACTTTAAAGATGATATGCCACTCAGGCCACATGAATAAACCCACATCTGTATTTTGTTGCACTGCAGGAGCCACGTCACGAAGTTGAGTCATAAAAGGGGAATGACCGCTCTCTCCTCCTCCAGTAGATATTTATAATCTGTCAGTAGGCTAATAACTTCTAGCATGACCAGACACTCCCCACATGGAATTCATCAGAACAGCCTCTGATGCCTATAATTATTCTCTGACACACACTTGCACTCATTCAAACAAACACACATGCATACGACTGCTGTAACTGACGTGACTTGCTGTTGCATTGGGAAAATATGGGAGAAAAAAAAAAAAAAAACCTTCAAAGTGGGAGAAATAAGAGTTACCACGAGTCTAACTGTAAATAAAAAAGAAAGGACAGCAAGTGGTGAAAAATACATAATGTTCCAATCCATATTTGTTTCTGTATTATAAATACTTATCCCAGGATTAACACAGCTAAATGTAAAATGTGTCATACTATTGTTGCTATGATAATAAAACATAATCACTGCACTAATCCTAATTAAGCTCATGATGTGTTTTGATACCGTTTCAAAATAGTGGAGCATTCACACGGCCCTCTGAGCAATATTTTGAATACCAGAATTTATGAAAGACATTAAAAGAGAAACACCAAACCCGGCAAACAAAAGAGCATTTCACAAGGGCAGAAGACATCAGCCAAACATTACAATCCTTGGTATTTACCAAACACTGTTGCTGTCCAAATATGGAGGGGTGATACTGGTTTGAGGGAAGAGCGGGGCTAAAAAGTTCCTGTGGATGATTCACATTGGAATTAATGAGTTTACAAATGCGAGAACAGACGACAGTTTGCAAACATGTTTTACCACTCTAATAAAGAAACGTACTGTTCAGCAACAGGCAAACAAGTCACAGAGCAGCAACGCAGAATCAGAACTGCTACCAGTACTTGAGTTGTGCCATAGTTTCTATCGTCTTTTGTAGTACGGCGTGTTTCCTTTGTGTGCACGCCTATGTGCAAGCGTGTCTATATCCTCTGCAGCACAGAAACATTTTATGCACCCCAACACAATTTAATTTAGTTTAATCTCAGCCCTTCCACTGGGAATGCAACATATAATTAAACTTTATGGAACTGCCCTGCAGCTCATGTGGAGAAGTAGATTGTCTCACACACTTGCGCGTGCTTGCGCACATACACACACACACACAAAGACTGAGGATGCAAAATAATTTGTGTCAATGCATAATCAAATCATTATATAACTTACAATTTAAAATTCTACATCTAAAAATAAATATTGATAAATCCTGAGAACACGGCAGTGCATAATTGAAAGAACGGCATGAATTACCATGTAAACCCATAATGCATATTTTCTATTACATGAAAGGGGCTGGATTTCATTGATTTGATTCTGTGCTTCATTACCTCTTCATGTATACAGGCAAACGCTGTGGCTGCAATAACACCAGTTATTAGGAATGATACACAGAAATTGGTTCTGAATAGATTTTATCCAACACTGTTCCTGTCTGTTCGTGCTGCTTCTATTAGATTAGGGGACATAACGTGGTCATCTGTTTATCTGGATGGTGCTTAGTGTGGTGAATTTGTATTGGAGTTTCCATGGAAAAAGGAGTGGTCAGGAAAGTAATGCCTCAGTAATACTGGGCTCAAAGTCTGAGGGGATTGTCTCTGAGACAGGGGGAGCTCAACCGAGCCTAGATGTACAGATCAGATCTTGTGTAACCCGCAGACGCACATGTGTTGCACCACGGGCACTGCCAATCACATGGGAGAAATGATGTGTCTACATGTGTTCATGCAGACACACACACTGGGTACCTGACGTGTTTTCCACACCTTAGGGAAAGGCCGGAGGCACTCTGTTGATGCATCTCTCTCTGTACCCACCTTCTATGTGGAACAAAGGCCTGCTCCACTGGGACCTCCTGCATCTCCCTCTCCTCTCCTCTCCTCTCCCCTGACCTAGTTTACCTGATTGATTTCTACCCAGTAGGCCACTTGAGCAACACCGAACAAGTCTTGCATGTGCGTGCGCCTACATGTGTGTGGTCAAAGAATTGCTCAGTGTACATAAACAAATCTAGGTTAAGGTTAAGGTTTTACTTTTTACTTACGCTCTTCTCACCTTTTCCCATTTTTCTTTTTCAAGCTCTCATTCCTTCGCTGCATCTTCATTTCTCCAGCTGCCCCTCCCTCTCGTAGTCGAACCCTAACTTCAACACAAATGGAGTTTGACAGCTTACTGCAACATCTTGTGCAGAAGTATTTTTCTAAAAGCATGTAGCAAATTCAACTTTTTTTAGGCAAGTCAATTTCCCAAGCAACACGACTCTTTCCTTCTTTCCAAGTAACCTCAGTACAGTCCATCTGCGTCCCCCCTCCACATACACACATGACAGAGTGTACTGCCAGTACTGCTCCTCACACCCCCTTCGTGTCCCTTTGGCCTTGCAAAATCTGTTTCTCACACAAGCAAAGTATTTATAAATTCAATTTTCTTTCAGTTTTGCTTACTCCCCGTCTCACCCTCTCTTCTCTGCTCTAGCCATGACTGTCACACCATTCCTAAATAATGATAAATTCCTCATATGTGACATTTATTCAATGCTGTTGCATCAGGCACAAATCAGAAGCCATTTGTGCGACACTCCTATTCCAAAGAAAGCAAACGGCTTTGTCTGCACAGCCTTGACTAGGAGAGGAGAGTTATGACTGCTCCTCAAACTGGCTTTGTTTCACCACTTTTACTGTTCAGGTTTGAGAAATTACTGGGAAGACGTGCCATCAGCAAGGGAGACGGAGGTGTCTAGGTACAACTGTGGTGTGGAAGCTGAAAACTGTATGCAAGAAAGGCGAGAGCAGTATAATTTCTTTGGTTGACACATCTGCTGATTCTACAGGTTGGTTGTCAAAGTCAGGAGTCTGGACTAGTGTCAAGAGAGACTTCCAGTTCTCATCTAAAGTTGCAGTGCAGACGAAAGTTAAGTTTGAGTTTTTGTTGAGCAGAAAATCAGGGAAGGGACAAACTGATGGAAATACTGGTTTATCATAGCACGGATCTTACGTTTGTAGTAAATTATTTGTATAAACAATAATAGTACTGTACTTAGCAAAGTCACTGCTAAAACCTGTTAGGCTTCATACAGAGGTGAAACCCAGGTGAAGAGTTAGTAGCAATTAATGCTTCCTTTCCTGTTAACACTTCTTTAAGATGATAATACGAAAAAATGTTAGTTTCCCACATGCTGTGAGAGTTACAGTGGGAAGTGGGTAGATAAAATACTAACTACAGTAAAATAACAACTTCTCCAACTTAGAGGAAGTCTTTAGACAAAAACACAAAATGCACAAACCATAACCAAATGTAGAAACCACTCAGTTAAACCAAACATTAAGAAAACGTATGTATTACCTCTTTTTTTCCAACATCTTTAAAGGATAGGTGACTTAACTACACAAGTCACCATGGCAACACCATCAAGCGTATCCCGGCCATGCCGTGTCAGTCTGTGTCCATCACTTTTGAGTGTCCCTGGAAACATTTCCACTGTCGTCTGTTCGTTCTGCAGCATTTCTGTGTTTGGCAGCGTTTTCTTGATTTGCAGAATTTCTTTCTAAATAATGTGTTTTCTCGATTTGCTTGTGCTTTGGCTGTTTGCGCGTTTCTTAAGTAGCAGCGAGCAGAGCTCTCAGGGCCGCTGTCAAATTAATCTATTATAATTCATAACATGCTGACTGAACAATTTAGTAAAAGGGCCTGTTTGTATTCCCGGTAACCGAGTGTCCATTGGATGCAGTGAAGTACTAGTGATGCTGTGGTCCTGGGTCTGTGCGCTCCAGATTGGTGTTTTCTGGGCACACACTCTGCCTAAGCCACAGGCTGTGAGTCACTGGATCAGGAGGAAGAATTCACAGCTAAACAAACGTAGGCCACCAGCCAGGCCAACCCACTCTGCTGGCAGGCATGCATGGACATCAGATCACACACACATATACACACACGCACACACACACACACACATATGCACATAAGCATGCACACATACTGTATGAGACTTACACACGGAGCAGCACATGCACACACCTAACAATTGCACACCACACACACACACACACACACACACACATCACTGCTACTTGTTCCTGTGTCAACTGTTTACTTGAGCACTGTTTTCCACTCACTCTCAATCTTTCTGATGCAGACTTTGATAAATTTGCCCTTTTTGCTGTTTGTATCTTTATCTCTTCCACTGGATTTTTCTCCAGCTGCTGTACTTATCGTGTTAGCATGAAAGATCTACAGTATCTCAGGCCTACAGTCTTTTTTTTATTATGTGAACATATTGCTTTAAGTCATAAATGGCTCACAAGAAGAACAAACACTCTGGTGGAGGGTCATAGAGTTCCTCAGCTATCATTACACCACCTCCACCACCATCCACAGCAAAAGGCAAAGAGCACATTTATCTCACAGACTATTATATATCTTCTTACTCTGTCCCTTTTATTCCTGCCTACTGACAACATAAATGCAGGCAATTTATTTAACAGGATTAGGAGATAAGGCTGCTTTCCACTTGACCAGGGCATAAGTGCCACAAAGAAAGCTCCCTTGTTTCATAGCCTGAGGCTAATACTCATGCTAACCGTTAACACCTTCATCCTAGAGACAGAGAGGGGAGGGCCACACAGATAGAGATGATCCCAGTCAGTGGGCCTGTAGGCCGGTTTATTTTTCTCATCTTCAGCCTGCTGCTTTGGGAATGTGGGAAAGGAGTAAGTGGCCACTGGGACTGAGCGTGGCAAAAATGCATGACAGAAATGCTCTTGGTCCTAAAGTGGATCAAATTAAAGAACAGAAAAACAAAGGAATGTGTTTTTCCCTCCACACAACCCAAATTTGAAATTGTAATCGCGCATATTCTAGTATGTGATTATGAATTAAAGTAATTCAAGTTGCATAGTAGCAATTTTAAAATCTTTGCAAACATGAACTACTGTATTTGTTTGTGTCCACACTGTGGACCACACCTAAAACGTGTGTTGACATCGTCGAACGGGGAAGTTTGAGACATGTTGAGATCAGCCAGACATCTGATGCCAACTCACTGCTTCCACCAACGAAGAAAACTAAATATAGTGTGTGAATAATAGTTACGTTGCTTATTAGTCTGCAGTACACCATATTTCCATGTGGGGGCGTGGGAGGGGGCATACGCATATAGCAGAAAAGAACAAGATGCTCCATCGCTGACATTATAAAAGATCAGGGAGCTCTAAAAGGTCACCGTTGCCATATTCTCATTCTCCGCGGTATTGACACTTGGTATTTCTCTGATCTTTTGCTCTAATTAAAAAAAGAAAGAAAACAGTTACCAAGGCTGCAATTCAAGTGTGTTTGTGAGCTGCGAGTGTCTGTGTTGCACTGTCTCAGGATGTGCGGTTGTGTGTGTCCGTGTGTGTTTATACGCCAAGGTATCAGGACTTTCTGACGAACTCTTCAAACGTATATCACCAAGTCATTCTATAAAACGTAACTTACCCAGTCTGCTGAGCCAAAATCCATCATTCCTGATCTAAAAGAATGGCCTGGATGATTAACAGTTAAAGATCTCTGCCTTGTGTGATTTAGTATAATGAAATGCAGCCTGTCCCTCTCTTTTAGATTTAAGTGACACAGATTTGAAATAATAGACAGGAAGTGTTAAAAGGAGACAGCCTTGTCAGCCACAGAACCACATATCATCTGTGGTATGCTCTCTGTCAGCATTAGTCTGACCCGTACTGTTATATTGTGATTTTATGGAGTCAGTCTACACTAGTTATTTAACACACCTGCTAGTCCTGAAGAACAAACTCAACTAATTTAAACTCAGAGTCATCAAACTACTCTGAAATCAGAACTTGTTGCCCCAAAAAATTAGTCAAAGTGTAGCCATGTGCATGTGCACAACACAACACAGTGTTTTAAAACCAAAAACACAAGACCATTCAAGGCACTCGCCCGGAAATAACATTTGCAGAAAGCTTAGCTATCATCAACTTATCATAACACCTAAAGTGTTACTGTATATCCTGAGGTATCCCAGCGATACCTTTGAGTTAGTTGTGTGAGTATCAGCATGTCCTTCCACAATAACTTCAGTGCAAGTGTTGAAGTCAAAGTCTAATAAGCACAGCAGCGTTGGACCTGTGTTTGTTCGGTGGCAAGTTCGGGCAGAGTAGAGTGAAGATAAGCTGGAGAAAACGGGCAAAGAAAACACAGGTGAGACGCATATGTGATGAGTTCAGTCAGAGTTCAGTAAGTACTCCTGACTTAGAAGCAGAGCAGTGCTATCATAGTCTGTAGCATGTACAAGGAGAGCATCACACACTCACACCAAGATGACTTTGAAACAGGTGACTATCGTGACAATAAGAAAACCTACAGTATTAAAACAGGTGCCATGTCTGTTAAACACCTCCCTGATTACACTCTGTGGACCACTGTATGTGAGACAAAAGGTAATTTAGCACAGGTAAATGAGGGAATGACACCGAGACTATGCATTTGATTCAACAGCTGAATGCAAAATATGTGTGAGCAGCTGGAATTTGTGAAGGCTCAATGCTTAGGAATTTGCTGACCAGATGTATTAATACACGTGTTGAAAAAGAATATTCCAGGCACACAACAAAGCGAAGCAGGTAATGACCTGTCTACTTTAACTATGGTGGGATTTAATCACACATCAGTTCCTCCCTTCATCCACTTCAACCACTGTGCTGCCATTTTCAAATGCCATGAAATATGAAGAAGCTGTAACATCCGCTGTGTGCAGTGATAAGTATTACACACCATTGTTATTGGATCATATTGATATGTCAGTAACACAGTGGGCCTGAATTAGAGATATGGTTTGCACCTGGTGAGGAGCAGGCTGTCTGGCACAGACACCTGACCTCCGGCCTTCTTCAATGATACACACCCACAGACACAATTGCAGCTGGAAATGGAAGAAATATGACAACATCAATATTTAAATCAAATTTGAAAGTAGAGCACCTCAAACAGGGGTGGTCTTGGTGTTTGTTGCTGGTCTGCATTCTTGTATTTGTGTGGTGTTTTTATTGCTGTTAAACTTTACTTATTCAGGAAACGTTGTTGTGCTTCACATCTTTTTTGCAAGAGATGCCTGGGAACAAAACGTTCAGCGTACATCCATTCATGGGCTGTGCAAATTGAAAAATAATTTATTCCACAAATCCCATTTCATTTATTACCGGAATCAGCGCCGTCTATTTGTGTAATGAAGCCAAACTAGGGTTGGACGCACGTCGTTCCTAAATGCAATGCTCTCCAGCTGTAAAAACACTGGATCAATTCTGTTCCTCATTCATCATGATCTACTGCTGCCAAAATACACAGAAAGGAGCCCAAAACACATACGGGACACAGCCACGACAGGCAGCAACATTCACACGATTGCATGCTCTTGTACATACTATACAGTAGTTCACCTCTCACATGTTGACGCCCATTGAGTTTTCAAAGAAGACCACTAAAAGATCTTAGATGTCATTGTGGTCTGGGGTTCCAGTCCTTAAAATGAAACCATTGACCATCAGGAGGGTTTACATAGTCTGTCAACATTTCACAAGCTATATATAGTGAAATATCTCCATTGACAAGCTTACTTTAAGAGGGACTGATCAATAAATGTTTGTCTTTTAATGTCACATGGACATTTTCAAAAAGAATGCCCCGTTATTAATTCAGTTAACCAGCTAAATAAAGACTAAACTTTAAAAGCATGTTTACTCTCTAACATCAAAGCAGCAAAAACTGTTTAATAGACCTTTGTAAACTTTATGTCTAGATTAATAAGAGAGAGAGAGAGGGAGAGTGAGTGGGAGGGACTTTTCTGGACTTATACAGGGCATCCTCCAGGTGTAGAAGTCACATGGTGGGTTGGAAGGAGTCAGTCCAGAACACCTGCAAGACTCCATGACAAATCATTCAGTCTACTAAGATATCGCGCAAGCATCTAGCCACCTAGATCAAATGCACATTACTAGCACAGAGCAGATACAGTGAATACAAATCACAACCTTGACAGGGCATCTGCAAGTATGTTTTCCTTTTCACAAAAACGCTGAATGTCTAGGTTATACCGTTACAAGAACAGACTCCATCGCATCAATTGGTGAGTTTTTCCATCTTTAATATAGTATATCTATATATTGCTGTACAGACCACAAAGAAAGAAATTACTCAAGCTCTCTGGGTAAGACGAACCTGCCATTATCCCTTAAAGATGTCTAGCTTGGTTACAAAAGTAGAAAATCTAACTCTGTCGATGCATTCATCTAATCTGGGAGATCAGGTTTGATTACGGAATGGACCTTCTGAAAACCTGTGCAGAAACAAGGTGTTTTGTCTGACTTAACAAGCAAACAAGGAGAACTCCAAGAGCGTGTACCAGGTTCAGGAATGCCATATTTGAGCATGTGATCAACTTCCTTACACATAAGCCAGCGCTTTTCAGGACTCAATCTGTAAGGAAGGCGTTTCACAGAAATAGCATCACCAACTTCTCTATCATGGCGTAGGACATTCATACATGTTGGCACATCTGAAAAGAGTTCAAAAGGCTTCTAAATAACTTCAATAATATTAGTACACTTTGGGGGAATCCAAATAATACAACTGAGCATCTAAATTATCCAAGGCTTTAGAAGTCTGTAACCTCCCCACACAGATTTCCAGTTTAATGTCGGTGTCCTTATCTTCAGAAGCTAAAGCAGTCAACACAGGAACCAGTTTCACATCTGAAAGTCTAGTGTTTTGCCAGTCAAAGTAAGGTTTCAGTAAGTTAAAATGGCTTAAGCATGTCTTGCACTTTTGATCTGGGGTTTTACCAAGTAGTCGCACTCACTAACCTGCCAGTCAATCACATTAGGTCCACTGTACTGAGCGTTCAAAGTAGACCCAGAAAGCAGCAAAAGTATTAGAACATTGTCTTCTGAAGAAAAGATGCATTGTTTTGCCTTTTACATATAAAATAATGAAGGTTTGTAGAGGATGGATGGTATGCCAACCACTATATAAGTAACTTCAGAGGACCCCACGCAGTATGGCAAAAAGTAACTGGGTTGAAAACCTAGATTCCTGGTTAACTTCTCAAGCTGCAAAGGGAAGCAAGGTACTCCATCAACCCAGTCTTTTCTCTGTGCTTTGGAAGTCCACAGTGTGGACATAAAAGTGGAAAAGGACTTGACCAGAGCCTCTGAAACTACTTTAGCTGTAATCTTTCGTAGTGGAATGGCTTCAAGTAATCGAATAGTTTCACACAATTGTTAATAAATACTGATTTTCAGCTGTAGTATAAGGAAGAGGACCATCACAATCATAATGTGCTCAAAGGGCTCACTAATGGCAGGAATAGGATGTAAAGGTGCAGGTGGGATTTTCTGATTAGGCTTTCCTACCGTTTGACATCGGTGGCATGTTTTGCAGTACTAGGCAACAGCTGACTTCACGCCAGGCCAATAAAAATGGCGCAACATGCGATTTGTTTTTTAGTTCCTATATGCCCTGAAAGGCATTGATCATAAGCCAAATAAAAGATGTCAGAATGGTAAACACTTGGGACAACTAATTCCTTACAAAATAGCCAATGAAATGGCTTTAATAGAAATATGAGGGTAGAGTGCCATGATAACTTCACCAGACACGCATGCATCAGCTAGAACTGCAGCTTTATCGATTGTTGTCACCTTTTGCTCATCGAGATATGTACAAACTGCATGAGAAAGGCAATTATTTTTTAATACTTCCAACAAAATCAGTTGTCTCAAGTTTTTCTTGGTTTCTTTCTTCCGACTCACCATCTATTGAAAAGATTCTTTTTTTCCTTAGCAAATTCAACACAAGTTTGTTTATCGACCTTTGTAAAAGCCCCTAAAGCATTGGCGGTAGGCCTCAGGAACTAGCTCATAAGCTTTCACAATGGCACTTTCAACTGTCTCATAGTCCTTGCTGTCTTTAATACTTAAAGCAGAGTAAGCTTCTTGTGCTTTCCCAAGCAAGACACTTTGTAAGGCAAGTGTCCAGGCATGCTTAGGCCATGCTGAAACAGTTGCCATGCACCAAAAATATGGAAAATATTTTTCAACATCCTTCTACACAAAATGGGGAACGTGCCTGATCACATCGAACCCAGATGGTTGAGAATCTGCAGAAACTGATAAAGCAGCTTGTTTACGTTCCATTTCTTTAAGAAAATGTTTATGTTCTAAAAGCATTTGTTTCTCTTTCACCTGCATCTCTTTGCGTTTATCTTGCAATTGCAGTTCTTGTTAAGCCAATTACTGTAATTTCAATCCAATGACAGCATCTGACATTTAAGGTTCATTTTCTTTAGGTATAGATGTACCTGCAGATAAAACAGCAGAAGTTACTGGTGACTGGCCATTTGCTATTAATATAGCCTTAAGGGCATCTTTAATACTTTCCTTTAAATGCTTTTCACTTCTGGCAATCACAATGTCATAATAGTTGGAAAGGTTCAACAGCTGATCTTTAGTCAACTGCTCAAACAACTCCTCTGAGGGTGCTTTAATAAATGCATTAAATGCAGCCATATTAAATAAATTTTCGTTACCTCAAAAGGTAAATTAAAGTCCTGCAAGAATAAAAACCGTGTGCAGAGTACACACAACACAAAATGTCCAACCACAGCAACAGCAAACAAACGCTCCCTCAGCCTGAAGGCCATCAAAGCCACACTACCAGAAGTAGGAACAGAACTTTCATTCAGTTATCTTCTTCTCTTTCGGTTTTTCCCATCAGGGGTCGCCACAGCAAATCATCCTTTTCCACCTCACTCTATCCTGGGCATCTTCTACCCTCACACAAGCCAACCTCATGTCCTCTGTTATCACAACTTCCAATCAGCTATCAATATAGAATAAACCATCACCCGATCAGATACAATGGGAAAATAGTTAATTCCAACTCTAGTGGAATTGGTGCCTACACACAAAGTCGAGGTATACACTACCACTAAACAACCAAAAGCCACAAAACACTCAAATGTTAGGATCAAAGACACTAATCATCACTTTAACTCACCTAACTTAAACTAACCTCCTCATAAAGCACAAAAAGTAAGCTCTTGAATGCACAATTAAACAAAACCAACCCCCCTTGGATCCTGCCTAAATGTCTGAGGCGAGTCAGGCTCAGGGCCACTTTAAAAGCAAAACTTCAGTAAACCACGGCCATGTTGCCAAGGCCCTGAAATGCTTACCCCCCGACAGAAATATGGCTCCAGGATTATCTCAGAAAAAAAAAAAAACTAACAGAAGGACAAATTATTTTGTAGAGCTTGTTCACTTCCCAGCTAGCCAGGGAAGCCACAAACAAAAGAGCACTCAGAAACTCACTCACCATCATGGGAACACATTTAGCCACCAACAACAGCCAATGATAACGAGCACACCTGTCCCGGACAAGCCCCCAACATGGTACGCCTCAAAGGAGGCAACAGAGAAAACTCAAATACAAGCTTAGCTCACACAATCAAATTTATTGCAGGTAGATTAACAAGAGAACAAACAAAACAAGGTGGCTGGTAACATGGCTGCTGTGGCTGGCTGCTGAAGCAGAATGAGAGAGAGAGTGGGAAGGACTTCTCAGGACTTTTAGAGGGCAGCCTCTAGGTGTAGAAGTCACATGGTGGGTTGGGAGGAGTCAGTCCAGAACACATAACATAATATTTTCTCCAAACCCTTTTCTTGGATGCCCTCCTCACGCTCAGATTTGCTATGTTCCTGTCCAAAATTGCATTTGTGTGCTCAGATTTAGTGTTACTTGCACAGATTTCCTGTTCTTCGGCTCAAACCTTTCTCCTTGCACTCAGGCTGTTGCTGCATTTCCACAAAACCTCCTGGATTTTTGTTTGAATAAACTTATATGACACTGTCAAATTTTGCCCGTCTAGAATTTAACCTGATATTGACCAATCACGTAATGGTTTGGGTCAAAACGAGGATGTTGATATAAAAAAGGATTTTTTTATAACCTACTTTTTGCATGAAAGATTGTAAGGCCTTTGTTGTTGGATTTGTGATCTTTATAGCTAAGTGAGTTCTTTTTATGTAAGTGGACAATTGATTTGATAATCTGGGGTTAAAATAAATTGGATAACAATCAAGTGAGGTGTGTATGACATATAAATCCCGGTTTAAATGATGTGTTTACAATCAGTAAACAAGCCTTTAACAGCGTCAGCGTGTGTATTAAAACACCTTCCATCAAGTACGGGAGCCATAGAGGTTCTTAATCTTTTGTTTTGACATCCAGTACCTTTAAATAGAATACAGGGAGCATTAAAGCGGTTGTGATTCTCTCTGGAGAAATACACTTTACATCTACAGGCAGCGTTCAATTAAAATCTTTAAAGCTCTTCCTGCAGGCAGGGGATAGGTGACAATTACATGTACACACACAAAGACACACACATTCACATGTGCACATTGGGAGGGGATTTAGATAGATAGCTCTAGAGTCTGACATCAATAAATCCAATTCAAACCTCCAGCTTACATTCTACCAAAGAGGTGATTTCTTCTAATGCTCGCGACTACACAAAGAACATGTTTTCTATTGATCATTATACAAATGTGTACACAAATCAAGGAGGCATTAGCAAGACTCATACGGTACATGTTATGTACATACTCTCTCTCCTCCCCTTTCAGTCTCTCTCTCTTTCTCTATTTTGCAGACTCTCACACACTCTACAGACACACAGAGCAAATGGAAACCCGGCCTGACTGCGTTGGCTATCCACTTATGTATTCGGCTGCACACTCCCAGTATTTACCAAGCTCACCCTGTCTGGCATCTCCTTAAAGGTAAAAACACCTCAAAATATCCATGAAGATGGCCATCGACCCAGTGAAATGCTAACCATTGTGACAAATGCTCACTATTATGACTAGACTATAGACTGAATGAACAGTGCACACCATCAGAGCATATCATCAATAATAACACAGGACAAAACGGGAAAGAACAAAGAGCAAGTGAAGATGGATGCTGAAGGTCTTGCAACACTGGCTACACTGTAAACAGTTACCTTGTAAAACCATTGATAGGTGAGTTTTTAATACACTAGAGATTATAGCAATCTCAATACTTTATTTATGCTGCATGTTAGATTTTGCCATTCAATAAATTAAAACACATAAAATATGACTGAAGCTAAATTTGTGACTGCTTCCTAACTATGACAAGAGTCAGCATCCTAAATTCTATTACCATCAGCTGTGAGGGACGATGAAGCTTTTCGCAGATGTCTAAAGGACTAAAAATTCATTTAGCAAGAAGGGACACAGACACCTGAACGTGCTGTCACTTATTATAACTGAACCTCTTCAGGAAGCTGGATTTTGGTGTTTTAACAGAGGTCAGGAAATAGCCAGAGGTGTGGGCGCAGTAAATTATTTTTCATTGCCGTATTTCACTGTGTGCAAGTCCATGTTACATTTGATTCTAATTTATGTACAGCCCCCTCTAAAAGTATTGTAATGACATTGCTTTTGCCGCACACCAAGAACAAACCATGGGTATGAGATGAGAGTGCAGTGATGCTATGTACACTTTGACATGTTAAACAACACTGAAGATAGCTCCTTTCTTCCAACAGATTACTTAAATTTTGTGATTGACAGGCATATCTTGTTACTCAGGAATGTCCGGTGAGATAGATTTTTAAATAATAACTACACTCAAATGCCTACTCTTGTTTTTAGCCTTGGGTTTCACCTGAGAGGACATTAGGAGGTTAGTTTTCCTGTTAAATAAGGATAAATCAACAGAGAGCTGTCTACAGGAGAAAGGAAAAAATTAAGCCATTTTGAATCTGAAAGCCAGGGGCCTCACACAAATATTAGACATACCCAGTACAACAACTTGAAATTTCGTGATAAAAACAGAAGCCACTATCTTCCATTATCAGTAAGAATCTGAATGTCATGTTGGAATTACAGGAAGTACAGAGTTGAGACAAAAAAGTTCTTGAACAAGGTTTTAAGGACTGATGAGACCAATATTCAATTAATAGGATCTGCTCATGAGTGGACTTTCTATCATGGCTTGCAAGAACTTGCTTCTGAAACAGACTCACTAATCTTTACTGATGCAATGATTCATGGTGACAGCAGCAGGATTAATTCAGAGGTGAACTGAAACATTTTGTTTGCTAATTTACAGGGAAATGCATCAAAACTAATTGGGAGGAACCTCAGCATGCAGGAAGACAATGATCCAAAACACACTGCCAACAGACTTCATCAGAGGGCAGAAGTGAAGGTTTGTAGACTGGATAAGTATATCACTAGGCCTTAACCTAACCAAACATGCATTTCACGTAAAAGGAGGCTGCAGTAAAATCAAGCAAAAACAAATCAAACAACAACTCGTGGGTTCACGTTAAAACTTGAAAACAGGAATGTATGAGCACTACTTGTGAAACAAATATTTTTGAAACGTTTTTTTTTTTTTAAATCCAATGAGCAGATGTCTGATTAGCTGGATTATAGCTTCCAGAACGACACACATAACTGGGAAGTATGATAAAAATAAACAATATTTACAATCCAGATTTTTTCAATAAGAAGAGAAAATGTTCATATCCAAAAAAATGTGTTTTTTGTAAAAAAAAAAAAATCACAGTTTATTATTTAAAGCATTGATCTACTATTTTAAACATCTTACTATGCACTATCACATAAAATGTTTACTTTAGAAAATATTCCCTTGTAGGGCTTCACTTTCTTCACTCGCCCACCTTCCATTTTACATAGGATTTTATTGTTACTGTTGAGTGTTAAGGATTCACCATAGATTCTCCTCCCATAGAGGTGATATGTCCTAATCTAAAATGTTTTACCAAACAACTGTGGCACATAAACATGACTTGGCCACTTTGCTGCAAGCTTCAAATCAGTGTTCAGTGTGATGCATTTGCCTCTAAATCTTATGGATCTGCTGGGAAAAACAACGCACCACATGGCACCTTACAGGAATTATAGTGTATACATACCTACACAACATTAGATATGGGAAGTTTTATGTTGTGGATGATCAGTGTTGAGAGAATATAAGGACGCTGTGTGTGAATGAATAAAGTTTTCCAGGACGTGATCTGGACAGGAAGCTAAAATCCACTGGATCAGGCAATGCATATTATACAGGCTTGCATGAATGAAAGACTACACCAGCTGACACTTACCATTTAAACTTCACTCTCCAGCACCTCTCTCATTTTCTCCTTTCTATTATTTAATTGCTGGTGTTAATTAGACACCAGTGTGAACCACATGTTGTCAATTAGTGAGCAACTCATGCGTGAATGAGGGACAGTGTGACATGGTCGGAGCTCTCAGGGCTGGATGATTGGTTGAATTCCTCACAGATGAAGAAGAAGCACATCAGAGGGAAACAGAGGAAAAAGGGACACGCGGTTAAGAAAGTGCCAGACCAAAAGTTATGCAACACCTATCCACTGGGTGAGGTAAACATACAGCAGAAGCCACTTACCCTGCCTGAAGTTTGTGTTCTGTCGGCTTGCTGTCCCTGTCTGTGGAAATCCTGTCTCCTCTCCAGACACCTATAATGATTTAGAGAGTAAATGACCCGCGATGGAGTTGATTTATACAGTGGGGCTTAGCTCCGGCCTGATGCATCTGCTGCACAATAGATACAGAAAACCTAATATCACTTTCATTATTGACGACGCTAAATTCACTTCAGAACATCCTGCAACACGTGTTCCAGGAGGTCCCATCACCTAATGTGAACAGACGCAATAACTCGGCTTGAAAAGGGCGCCAGTTATTGTCTGATGGGCTGAAACACTTGAGGCAGTAAAACTATCGAGTCTGTTTTCCGCTAACTGGGGTGGATCATCTACATCAGACCAGCACTGCCTTCTATTCTGCCAACATTGTGGGGTCATGCTACTGTAAGATGTTACTGATTATTTAAGACAGATCTGGAAAATGTTTAGAAACACCAAGCTGACACTTAATGAAGTCATAAAATATCTATATTGTTTCACCCAAGACGAATTAGGGGAAACTGTTGCTGGATCCACCACATTGGAAAGTTGGAATAATCCACAGACAGAGCAGACAACCACAAACCTGATGTAGTCTGGGAAAAATGCTGCTTACATCCCAACAGAGGAATGCTTTGATTATGCAATTTTAGGTCAGCACTGACACATCCATGAAGCAGATAATGTTTTGCATATCATGCTTACATTAGGCCTATTCTTCATTTTTTCTTCTTTAACAAGTCTACTATTAGTGTCTCAAACAATGTTTGTGGGAGTAAACAACCGTTTTGTTTTTCTTTCCTACTGTGTAACACAGTAGATGTTGTTTCTGAGGTGATGGGGAATCCACCCCCAGGCCAAAAACACCCACAGACAAAAGCACACATGCACTTACACATTAATCAAATCCAGCTTCAAGCATAAAACGGACGCCTACACAAACCTATAACTTCCCAGAATCTCTGGTCCTTTGCCAGCTGGACATGCACGAGTCAAAACAGACACACGCGCACTGTCCCTCCCATAAAGTATTCTAAATCTGGGAAGTGGAAAAATAGACAACGCTGGGTGGTGTTCATAAAAAACATCACAGATGTCATCTCGTCTGCACACAGACATTTCTTCAGATAGCATTAGCAGTACTGTGAGAATGTGATCACCGCTCTAACAATGAAATGACACTGATGACAATGGTTTTACAAGCGGCAGAGTGCATCCCTGAAAACGTCATCACGAGCTGTGTTATCAGTGCAACAATGGTGCAGAAAAGATATGTAACTGCTCAATATTCTCTTTATCTACAAAACACCGGCTGATTCTTGATCTTTTAGCTGTTTTACAACTTGCTGTTTCTTCCCTCCTATAATTGTGTCTTTTACGCCAAAGCCACAGTCAAAGAAATGTTGCTTTGTCTGTCGTGTCTATCTCCGGTTACAAGCGTAAACCCATAAAGTATTTTAAATCTGTGCATTTAAATGTGTGAACACTTGTTGCTGAGCTTTGATGCTGCGCTCTTTATGCTGGAAGAGTGAATAACGGCCAGCACATAGTTTCATATTATCTAAATATTCCGATGCACACGCAGGCACACACATGCATATACATGCACACCATACGTGAAATGCACACAAACTTGTGCACCGCGGCCCCAGGCCGTTGTCTGGGGAAGGTCCAAGCGAGATCTCAGGATTATTGGAATGTCATTTCACTGTTTTTGGAGGGGGATCAAATTTCCAATTTCTCTTGACCTCGCTCCTCTCTGCTTCCCCTCGGGCACCACAAAAAAAAAAAACAAAAAAAAAAACGAGCAGGATCACCATGGTAAAACAGGCCCCACCAAATGGCTGTACCGCTGCAGGCGAGCTAGAGGCAGAGTGGATTCAATCTATGCGGAGCCAAAACTGCAATAAACAGCGCATCATACTGTGATTAGTTTTATGTCTGTCACCATACAATAACAGTGTGGATTTAGAACATTTTGTCACATGCTGGAACATTTTCAGCAACAGCTGGAGAGCTGTGTTTAGATGAGAGAAAGTGAGAGCTGAGCCTGTGGTAAATGGAGAGTCTCTCACCTTCGTGTTTTGTGTGAAATAGTCTCAGTTTTTAGCACCCTCTCATAGCACCTCCATTCACACGTTGACCCCTTTTTTCAAACCACTGTTGACAACCACATAACCCTGTAAGAGAGGGTGTCAGGAGCAATCTGTAGACATTGCTCGCTGGGAAGCCTCCCCGAGATACAAGTCTGATATGTCCTGCTCGAGATATACACTCTTTTCACAGGGAGGAGCTTGTGTTTGGCTGTTCTTGTTCCAATATGATTTTTTTCTCTTTTTTTATTTCTCTCTCTTTGAATCTACTCCTCATACCAGTACCTGCACCTTACCTGAACAGAGGTTCAGGTAAGGTGGGCTTTCGGTACATTGTCCCTGACTCGTGTCCCTGTGCGTCCCTGAGCTTTGGGCAAAGAAGAGACAGAGGAAAACGAGACAGAAAGAGTGATGAGGGCTGGACACACAGAGGAAGTGGATGACATAAAACAGATAATACAGACTCAGCAGGTTCAAAGCCCCACCATGGCCCTGGAGGCCTGGTGCTGTCATCTATATTTAATCATGTATAGATGACCACTTCTACACAGCATATACAGTGGCAATACAAAGTGTGGGAACCTTTTGGAATTTTATGATTTTCTACATTAATTTTGTCATAAAATGTGATTTGATCTTCATCTAAGTCAAGATTATTAACAAATATAATTTGGATAAAATAATAACACAAAACAATGTTTGATCTTTCATGTCTAACTTTTTGAGTTTGCTTCCCACAAGGAGAATGTGCTTATGTGAGCAATGCCTCGCCAAAAGGAGCTTTCAGAGGATCTAAGATCAGGAATTCTTAATTTACATAAAGTTGGAAAGGGTTACAAGGCGATGTCAAAGACTTTACCAGTTAACAGTTTGGCAAACAATCTACAAATGGAGACACTTTGGGACTGTGGCTACTCAAAATGACCACAAGAGCACAACAAACAGCGACAGCCAAGGACGTGAAGGCATCAATGGAACTGACTAACATCTGTGCTCATGAGTCTACAGTACGTAAAACATTGAACAAGCAGGGTGTCTATGGCAGGACACCACAAAGGAAGCTGCTGCTTATTAAAAAGAACATTGCTGCATGCCTGAAGTTTGCCAAAGAGCGCACTGACACACACAGCAGTATTGGCAAAATATGTTGTGGACTAACGAAACTAAGATTGGACTATTTGGAAACAACACACAGCACTACATCTGGTGTGAAAGGGTCACCGCATATCACCATGAAAATATCATCCCCACTGTAAAGTATTATGGAGGAAACATCATGATTTGGGCCTGCTTTGCTGCATCGGGGCCTGGAGGGCTTGCAGTGATTGAGGGTTTATCAACAAATTCTTCAGGATAATTTGAGAATGTGAGTGATGCAACAGGACAATTAACAAAAACACACACCAGAATGACTTCAGAAAAACAAAATCCACCTTTTGAAGTCAGAGCCCAGACCTCAACCATACAGAGATGCTATGGAACAACTTAAAGAGAGCCACACATGACACGTCCAAAGAATATAACAGAACCAGTTATTAAGTCCAAGGGTTCACATACTTTTCCCACTAGCACTATGAGGTTTTTATGGTTGTTCTGGTTATATGTTTCTTGTTACTGTAATAAAATATGTAAATATGTTGTTTTAACTTAAAAATATTAGTTTAAGTTGAAATTTCACATGTCAAAATTAAATACTGCATGTTGGGTAACCAGCATGTGTTTGGTTGATTTCGGAATAATTTAGGCAGTAATACAAAGATGGTAATAAGCAATACACTTCTACGTGTTTTTTCTCTGTGTTGATAATGAAATCAGCCTTTAAAGATTACACTGAACTACATACCATGTTTTTCTACTTTATTTCCACTATACTGCTATGTCAGCTGGACTGCATGTGTGTTCCACCCATTCAAATTTTTCTTTCTCTCTTATTTAAACTCAGTTCAATTCAACAAAAAAATCATTGGCATGGCATTTAATTAAAACATTTTTATCAAATAGATACAATTAAATTATTGTGGTGCGTGGTACATGTCAGCTTTGTTTCAGCACTCGTAAATATGACCAGTGCCCATGTGCACAAAGTATAGTCTATAAAGAATTGGTCTTGGCATGGAAAAAACCTGACTGGAGAAACAGCTGGGAGCCAGGCCTTATCTCCCAGCATCAGTGCCCGACCTCATTAAACTTCTTACTGGATTGGAGCAAATCCCTGCACACAGGTCCTGAAACTACAAGTGTGGATGTTGTTACAGCAGCAAAAGGGAATTTAAAGGAATTGAAGTAAAGATGAGACCAGCTAAAACTATTAATCGTGAATTATTACTTGAAATCTATTGGTCAAATCTTTTAACTGTTGTTTACAAAGTAAACTATTTCCAAGGCACCAGGGCTGAGGGTTGACCTCTCTCTGTCTCCTTTTAAACAGACATCAGATCGTATTACATATCTTGAGGAGTGAGATCAGTCCTTTAACTGATATTCCTGAACTCGAAAGATCCTGGGCTTGGACAAAATTCCTCATACTTCTCCGTAGACCCAGAGCATATCCTCTGGCTAGTAACAAATGCATTAGCATACCCATAAAGACCGGCTTTATCTTCTTTGATTCCCACCAGGAGTATTTAGAAACTGTAATAAAAGCCAAAGCCAGAGTATTTCTCTGTAAACACAAAAGGAGTCATGAAGGGCATTCCCAGCAGCACAGAGGGACTCAGTGGTGAGTGTATATGATGTTTCTTTCTCTGTCTCTGTGAAGGTATTAAAAAGATTCCTAGTAATTCTGACAGACATCCAATAATCTGTTTATATCATCATAAATGATACATAATGTAATAAAAACATTAATAAAAGCTGATAATGTGTTAATCAGCTAATAATCTACTGCACTTACTGTAATACATTTTTACATTATCACATTATTATCATAATTATATTAAATTACAATCCATTTATCAAATTCAGAAATGCAGAAATGCATAATGTACACAGCCAATACAAAAAAACTTAGCATTAGTGTGTATTGCATTACATTCAAGGTCACCATCTGAGATACTAACAAACATGTATGCACCACCCACCACCCCCCTCATGTGGCATGGCGGTGAATTAAAGAGGGAAGCAGCAACACTCTTTCGCCCTTTCATTAATAACAGTGTCTGTTATTATCAAAAGCCACACTTAAATTTAGCAAGCATGAGAGAGGAAGTTCTCCCTCTAAACCTCATAAAAAAAAACAAAGTTGGTGGGTGGTGAAAGAGAAGTTTCACATCTGTGGCAGAAGAGTAAAATACAGGACACATGAGCTGTAATAGCAGTCAGCCAACACGTTTTGCCACCACACTGCTTTTTCTGTCCATGTATGATGAGGGGGTGCATGCATCTGTTTGCAGTTGCTTTAAGGTAACAGCAGTTATCTTTTTGAAGTATGTTGTATATTTCTAGCGTGCTTCCACATGTGCTGTGTGTCTGCATGCGTATATCAGTCTGTGCAGTTTGTGTGTGTGTGTGTGTTTTGGGGTTTATCAGGACTCAGGTCTGAAAACAACCTCCATATTGTTCTCACAGAGGCCTCTGAAGTTGCCTCCACTCCATCAAGTCAGTGTGTGGTTGCCCGGCAACCAAGGGTCCAGTGTTCTCGAGCGGCGCTGTTTGTTCCCTACGAATGATCCGCCAGAGAGAAGGGAAGATGGGCGGCGGTGGGGATGAGAGAAGGAAAGACACAAATTGGTAAATGGAAGACGCAGCCTCGAGGGGCCCTGAATCAATGCCTGAGCAAACAAGCTCTGTCTGTCTCTCACAGCCGCCATGTTTCTCTGTTGGCTGGTTCTTCTGCTTCTCTGTCTTACCTTGCTCTGTCTGACCCTCTTTCTGTCTGATAGTCTCTTATTCAATTTCTACTATTTTACATGCATAAATCGTTAACTGCAATTTTCACTTTAAAAATTTTCTTAATCCCTTTTAAATTATTTAGCTTTTTGTCTCACCCCAGAGGCTATTGCTTTTCAATTTCTCCTTTCCTCCCCACTTCTATTCATACATTTTTTTGTTCCTGCACCATTAATAAAGACTATGTCTCACAAAATAAAAAGCTGATTTCTATTTTGTAACTGACTCAGAGCAGAGAGAGCAGGTTATATTCCTGTTTTACCTTGGTGTTTCTTGTGCAACAGCCTCAGTAGAAATTATGCCGTACTTTGTAGTATTACTATATTATTGGGGTGAGTGTTGCGTACAGAAGAGAATGATGTTGTTCTCAATTTGTAATAACATATATATGCATTTTGTTAAATGCCATTAAAGTAATTGTAACCACTAACTTAATAATGGGAACCCAGTTTTGAAACACCTAAGTTATATTTCAAAAGAACACAGCAAAGCAGCGGTATACCTGCTAAACATAAAGAAGGAAAGTAGCCAGGGAGAGAATCTAATGTGATGCGTTCATGAAAGCTGGTCAGTTGTTGTGTGCTACTTATTTACAATATGGTGCTTTCAGCAACTCAACATGCAGCATCAGTGTGCAACTGTTGTCATCACAAAAGCTGTGATGGATCTGTCGTACGACCTGACCAGTACCAGACCAGCTGTAAAAGCTTGTTACCCTGTTGTGGAATTTAATATTCTTCCAACAAGTTGCCAAAGAAAAAGTGGTTGCAGCTTTATCGGAAATCACTCAAACTCCTCTGGAGTAAGTTCTGTTTTTGTTACTTTACTCCCACCTGCAATGGCTTTATTTCTCCTGATAGGCTGCTATCAGCCAAGGTTTTTGACAATTCATTTATGAGCCCTAAATTCCTGAAATAGCTTAAATGGCTTGGTTTGCTCAGAAACCATTAAACGATCATAACACTGCATGTACTCCATAGGTAGATTTGTCTTTTATTGCCTTGCCATTTGTCATCAAATAAACATTTTGAATCATATTTCTGAATTGGATTTACAATACTGCCACATAGAGAACATTTAAACTTCACAATGTGATCTGTAAATCCGGGAGATCCTTCTCAGCCAGACCTCTCAGTGTGGCTCCACAGTTCACACAAACGCACACAAAATGCAACGCCACAGCTCTCATACACTGTGTACAATCGAAATAAAGTCAGGCCCTGCTGACTTTCACAAGCCAAACCAAAATAACTGTGGTTTGACCAAATCATTCCACAGGCCGGGCTAAGACAGCAATGATCAAAATGCAGATTTATACAGTGTTAAGTAATACTTTGAAAATGTGAGCACTTTCATTTTGAGGTCTGTGGAAGCTGCATGACATCAGTGCATGTCCTCACAGCTTCGTGAAACACTGGGGTCACTGTTTAGAACGCTGTCATTTGGGTAAATGTTTTGAAAGTGTCATATTAAATGAAGCGCCCTTGTTCTTTGGAGCAGTATGTGAATGAATCCTGACAGATCTCGTTACGCAAAAGGTTCAGAAAAAATCAATTTGTTAAAGTCGGTCCCAACAGAGTCAGGTTCAAAGGAAACACTGAATGCACACTGAAGCATGAACGTGTACCTGGCCTTTCTGCCAAGTTCAGCTTACATCAGCGTTGAGACCTAACCAGCTAGAGGCCAGAGAACACACACACACACACACACACATACACACACACACTCACAGCTCCACAGAGGACACAATGTACTCAGCACCATCTCTTGTTCTTCTCCTCCCTTTTCACCCTTTCCCCCTTCCTTAACCTAATTATATCTGTCCTTATCCTTCTTTCTCCTCCCTTGCACTGCAGTGCTGGCATTCTCACCACCACTAATGACACGGTGTGATCTCCACAGAGTCCCCAGCCAGCGAGCTTGGGTCACATATGTCCTATATCTTCTCCTGAACACTTCCATATGGAAACATGCCACCCATGCCAGGACCTGACACAAACACGGCACTTCTGCGGGGAAGAAGGAGAGGAGAGCGACGCCGAGATAGACACTTTGACAGAAATCGTTGGGTGAAAGACATGAGAATAAACAATAAGGAAAACAGAGAGAGAGGTGGACATCGAGAGAAAAGGGGAAAAAATAAGATGTAAACAGAGGACTGCAGAGAGAGAGAGGCAGAGAAGGGAGAGGAACAGCCAATTAAAACCAAAACACAGAGCGTGTGAGTGCGATGGAAAAAGAATGCATACCAGGTCTACTTTTTCCCTGTCTGGCTGTTGATTTAGGCAGACAGAAGCAGTCATAAACAGGAAAGCCCAAAATGTTGAAGCACAACTGCATGTCTCTGACTCCCCTTCAATCTTTTAAGAATTTCCAACGCAGGATTTACTGAAATGTGGTTGAAATAGTTCCTCAACCCTCGTCGATAGCTCAAAAATTATATGTAACTATTCGTTTTTAGGCTTAAATGCAGTTTAGTACAATAATTGTTTAGGTTTCTTTTATTCAAGAGGATTCTCCTTGAAGACAGAAAGCCTATAATCAAATGTGTCTACATGTTATACTAAATACAAAGTGAGATTTTAGACACTCACTCTCTTCTGAATGATGTAGAAATTAGTGTAGAAAATCCCACTAATGTAATAAAAACAAAAACATTTTTTATTTGAAAGATATGTTATGGCCGATTTGACTTTCTGTATATACTGTACTTCCTCCAGCTTCGCTCATACATTTTAAGACCAAAATGTTTTTTTCCTGTTTCACTCTGTTACGTTTCTGTTTTGTGTTTCTTGGCGGCAGCACAACAAGCTTGAAAAATAGCACTGACGTGAAATCAGCACATGAAGTTCGTATGTCAAACATGTTAGTGACAATGGTACCAATCATCTCTGTTTATGTTTCGACCAGCTTAGCTTTATCACATTCACCAGCTGTAGTCACTGTTTAAAGGAATAGTTTGGATTTTTCGTAGACTTAAAACAAACTTGAGGTCTTGGTTAAAACTACGTTTTTGTTTCATAGAGTGAAGATATCCCTCCACCTCAGCTCCGAGAAAACACGAAGAGGATCATTTTCTTAAATAACATAAAACTGAAAGACACCAAAACAGTTCAGCTTAGTGGGAATGTTAAAGTTTCATATGAGTCTGTGCCGAACTTTGGAGTGCATTTTGTCAAAGGTCTGATACCTAGTGACTGGGTGTGGAACAAAAACAGCAATTAGGAAAGGTGGACCTAATTTTAACCAATGTGTGCATTGACAGATGCTTATAAATAATTATTAATCGTAATTTATTAGTTTTTCATTAGGGTCTACATTTGAAAAAAGTAAGCTGTAAAAGTATAATATTTGCCTATAAAGCATTAAAAAATCGTTGTGTTTGGTGCAGGGTCAGATCATAACTCCAGAGAACTGACTAGTGCTGCTCCAAGCCCAATAGCAGCTGAGGCAGACTGGTGATTTTCAGTTTGTACTATACAACATCATGCAAGAGTAGAAACAGCATTTTAATAAGTTCTGGGTGGAAACATCTGTAAAACTGCCCTTTGAGTGAATACGATCATGCATTTTTTTAACCTGGTGATAAAAATGTGGATTTCTATTAACTCTGATTGCAAAGCTTCTGTGGTACATACAAAAAACCCTTAAACAACATACACAAGCATACACACTCTTCCTTTAACAAAATTAATTGCTTGCTACAATTCTGAGTTGAAGACAAATGAAGAATAGGCAAGAGACAGAAGGAGACAAACAAGTTGGTTGCCATGCAGATGCATGTGGAGGTTGTGAGAATGCTGCTCCACCACTAATCAGCCCATCACCCAGACAACATCAAGCTTGTTAACTTTACAACTTACAGCGATGATGGAGGGGTGATGAGACCTCAAGCAGGAAGAGATGCAAACAAGAATACAAAGTGATATGCATGCAGCTTTAAAACACATACAAGAACAGGTATCACAAGTTTTAATTATGACAGAATTACTAATATGTGTGAAGAGTGCAGACATGGGAGCAGATGCAGAAACACGCACATGCAAATACACACGGTGACAGGTAAATAAAAAGTGTGAGTGTGTCTTACGTGTAAATGCAATGTTTCCATTGCCTGAGCTGGCTTTTCCTCCAGGGATGACATATGGCATATGGAGTGCTGTGGGGGCAGAACAAATCTGTTCATATGTATGTTACTGAAGTCGTGTCCTCCAGTGCCGCCTCGAATGTACACGACTTACAGGACATACCAGATACACAAGTAAATACAAAATGCTGGTTCTATGTAATGGCACACATGTAAATACATTTAAGTAAACATGCACTCTCACCATAGTTTAAATGGAAACAATGTAATATGATCATTTATGGATAATACACGTGACCTTATAAACATACAGTATTATGGGAAATCTTAGCAAACAAATGACCACATGAGAAATCACCTGTCTTTGGACTCCTGGACTTTGTCCATCAGCAAGAGAGTTTACTGTAATGTTGTGGGTCATAAAATCAAAATACTGAGCTGAGAGATGCTCCAAAGCACTGTCGAGCTAAGGGGAACCACGCAGTGTGATGATTATTTTCTGTGGGTTTGCTATTAAGCAGTGCTTCACACATAGTGGTTTGAGCCAATACTATTACAAAAACATTCATTAGCACATCTTGAGACAAGACAGTCAGTATATGTAACACTCACCCAATGAAAATCTTTGTGTAGTCATTTGAACTGTTCAAACACAGGCAAATACTGTATTCTAACTAAAAAGTAAAATGATCCCTTTACTTTCACTAAAGAGACCGTCGTCTCTTTTAATGCAGTAACAACGTAATGGGATTTTGAATGTAACCTACCAACGCGTCGGTGAGGCAGCAGACCAGTGATCACGGGGGAATGTAAACTTCCCTGTGCTTCACGAAATGACAACACAAAGTCACAAAACACTAAAAGTGACATATCATGCTCCCATTACCCACTGATAAAGTGATAAAGGTGCACTGGGAGAAAAATTGGAAAATGCTGAAACTGTGTCCTTGACACACTCTTTTCAATCCTTTTGCTACTGTTGTGTGATTTTCCACCAAAGCGTCATGCGTAGAGACCGTCGTTCATGTCATGCTTGTTTCTTTTGAGAGACAGTTGTTCATACTTTGTGGTGAGAGTGAAGTCGGGGCAATCTGGTCTCTTAATCGGGGACCATATTGGAGCATGTCTGTGTTTGTATCTGTTCTTGTATGTGAGGCAGCCAAACACGTGGTGCACACACTCACACACACACACGAACAAACAGACAAACACAACATGGTCTGCAGATGTACTAAAGTCACAGCAGTCAACAACACAAATATCATCAGGTGCCATGTTTGGCCTTATATACTTCAGATTTGTCCAGAATAAAATGCACATTGCTTACTCGGCACCATGTCAGTGTCAGAGAGTAAAAGTTTGTTTTGGAGGATGTGATGGGCTGATGGTAGTGGCTCGGTGAACATATGATCCGAGGAACTCTCATTTGCAAACATACGTGTCCTTGAATTCTCTGTTCCTTCACCACAGGTTTCCATGGAAACCAGGCAAAGCAGGGAGGCTGTGTGTGTGTGTGTGTCGTGTGTGTGTGTGTGTGTGTGTGCAAGAAGGAGAGGATGAGGAGGAGAGTTTGCAGGTAAGAAAGTGCTTGCACCTCACAGAGCTCACTTCATTTTTAACACCTGGTTGTTCCCATTAAAAGTCTGAGCACAGAGTGATTTTCACTGATAAAAGACTGTTTCAGGTAATTGGCTGGAACCACAGACATGTACATTTTAAGTTTAAATGGATATAAAAACATACAGCGAGGCAGTGGTGAAATGTGTTTTAAAAAAGTGGCAGTTTTGTAAACAGCCAACACCTCTAGAGAAGACCTTCTGACTTTGCCCTGGACACCAAAGACAAAGATCAAGCACATAAAGCACTGGGTTCATTCTAAGGCAGCTCTCATCAGGCCCGGCAAGACCAATGATGTATTCACAAGCGACAGAAAGAGAGGTCCCAGTGAATTTTTAATGAAAACTCTGTTTGAAATTTTGAACAAGCTCAAATTGATTCATGATTTTTTAATGGGGCCTGCAGAAGCTTCCAGAATCGCTGATTGTTTCTCCCACGATGAACAAACATCCACAGCAGGGGTAAGGGAAAAAAAAAAAAAAGAGGACACGAGTCTGAGAAATTTCTTCAATTTTCTCCCCCACACAAATTTGAAGAAACCAATATCCTGTCCAGTCAGACTTGATGTTATTGCACATAACTCAATGACATTGAAAGTCAAAGACTTTTAGGATGTGTCATTCTCTCTACTTGCTCTGCTTGTTTTAAATTGTACAGCTGGATTCAACACTTCAGCTTCAGCGCGGCTGAAGTTGGAGTGAGTGACTTCACATTTAGAGAAAACTCTGGGGGAATATGATTAGTCACATGTAAATATTGAGCGGTGAAGCAAGTTGCTTAGTTTGGCGTAAAGACTGGAGACAGTTACGGCTGGTCTAGCTCTATTCAAAGTAATATAACTTACTAGTACCAACAGGATTCATTGATTGAAAGGTACTGTGGAATTAGTTTAATCTGTACATAAACAGAGATTTGTTTAAAAAGTGATATGAAGGGAAGCTGACATCTGTAACATTATCCAGCACACTGACAGCTTTTACTCCAGGCCATGCTAATTACTCCCTGACTCTAGCTTCATACTGAGCTCACAACTATTAGTGATAAATAATCAGGCCTTCTGAAGTGTACTCAAGTTGAGATACTGTTCCAATGTGGGGTAGAATGATATCAACTCTAAAATGATTGAAAGCTCTCAGCTTATGAACACGAGCCGTATTCTTAAATCAAACGAGTTGCCTGTTCCATAACTTTCCACGTTGCCTACATGTCCAACTGTATAAGAAGTGGAGCCCTAGACTTTAGATTTAACATTTTCCAACACAACAATGGGGGCGTTACGATCGTATCTGATGGAAAATGAACATTTGAAAATCAAACCCACAGTGTTGAGGAGTTGATGCAACACAGTGATAAACATGGACCTGTCCCAAACTATTATTTAATATTAAACAAGGTTAGCTTGTAAGTGTGGGATGAATATACTGTATGTAACGATGTTAATCCTACAGTTCCTTAAACATACTGCATGCAAATGAATTCAAACTAAATATGTGCTGATTCAAATTCATTTGAAATTTCCAGATTTTGAAAAGGAGTAAAAAATATTCCCTGATTTGATGCATTGTGTGTATTCAGTAAGAAGACTGAGTATAGTATAGATGTTAAAAATAAATGATACTGATAAAACAAGTTACACTGGCAGATGCTACATATTCTTCATGCATGTGTGTTTCGAAGCAGAGGGGGTCCGGTTCTTGCCAGTAAAACCTATAAAACAGTCTGCGTGTCCAGCGCAAGCACGCTTTAGAGCAGAAGGAAACTTTCACAACAATGCCTTCTGGTTCGTGTCCCATACCAGAGAATTCCTGCTGTTCTCCAAGTGCTCTGCTTGTGCTGCTGATTGATGTGGAATGAAAATCAACAACAGTCGAGCATCAACGAGCCACAATTATTATTACCAGCAAAACGTTAAGCCTGCTCTGGCTTTTTGTCAACACAGGATGATAGAGACATATTGAGTAGAGATGAAAATTTAAACATCTTCCTCCAGCGACCTCATCGCCTTATTTCAATATTTGAGCATCTCTGTAAAACGCACATCTCAAACAGCACTGTGCGATTATCCCCAGCAGTCCACATCCCAAGCAGAGTGCGGTTCAGCTGTGAGGCAGGTGTTGCCAGGTATGATTTTACACTCCTACTTTGCCGCGTAAGCTCACGATATGTTTGTTTAAAGACTGTCTGCAGTCTCACCGGAGGAAGATTCTAGGATTCAAAACTTGGCCTTGCCACATACAGCGGTTATAAATCATGAGCCTGGAAAGGTTGCAGCCATTGCTTTGTAAAAGAGGTTCAGGTGTCCACCGGTTCCCCTCCCCTGCACTTAATTTATATTACAGGTGTAAAGCAGTCTCTGCTCAGCTATAGGAGTCCTCCAAAGCCCTCTGGGACTCTGCTTGCCCCGGCATGCAATAATTTATGAACAAAGTTGCCAGGCTTTACGAGACAGGAGTGCCAAGATTGTGATACCTTGATTCATTCTGTACACGAACTCGGGCTGTCTAAAATATAGATCAAAGATTGTGGTCTGGGTATAGATTAAGAGAATGTAGAGGAGTAAAGATGGACTCATTTACAGAACCCATAATGCAATTGAATTTTTTTGTTTAGCGCTTGGTGCAGACACTGAGTCAGTAATAGAACAGAGTCATGACATTTTGGAGACAGGTTTGCATAAAAAAGAAATCAAGCCTTGGGTGATCATTAGAACAGGGAATCTATCTGCTCTATGTGAAGACAAGCAGCCCGGCAGCTGAGATCCCTTCTCTGCCTCTCAATGTCACACTAACCCTCCTCTGTCGCTGGTGCATTTCATTTTGCTTCCAATCTCTAAGTCTCCCCATTCCTCTCAGTCAAGCGGCTCTTTCTATCTTTGCATCTACAGTACAAGGAAAGCCACATGAGAGGACCTGGCGCACCGTATGATGGGAGCAGAGGCCGCACACATCATTCAGCCCTGGCAGATATTTGTTCTCTTTCCGTAGAGGAGGGCAACACTATTAGACTGCTTAGAGCCATCCATCATCCTCCGCTCTGACTCTGTGATCGGTAGCATCCCTCTTTCAACTTTTTGGAGGTCAGAGGAGCAGAGTGAGCTGTCTCGGCGTGGCTGGCATTTCTGCCTCACGCTGGTGGCGAGGAGCTGCGAGGCCGAGCGACAACAGGAAGGAAAAGGCTGGCATTTCAGAGAGAACAGACACGGGGTCAAACTAATAGACTGGTTTCTGACAACAAACACTCAGGTGTCACCAAGCACGCGTTGAAGAGATGGCGGGGGTTGGCGTGTACAGGTGCCCCTACTGGTTGTGTAACAGCAGGAAGTAGTTCAAAGGCTCCCTGTGCGAACACAGCGGACATTTACTAACCTTCTGCTGTCTGTCACTGTGTCACACAGAAGCACTGTTAGGAAATATAGATTTTCTGAAGACTCTGCTTCTTTGCACCAACTTCTGGCTTATTCTCAGCCTTATATGATCTGCAACTGTGGAAGAGTCTCGTGAAACGTATATTTAGCCTAAAAAGTATTCCAAAGATGGCAAAAGTGATGCCATTCCAAGATGCTCATTACTAGATGAAGCTATATCTGACACACGGGGACTGAAATGGGAAATTAAGAAAGACAGTACATCAGTTTCCAAGAAAGTTAATGCAGCCAAGGCCCATCTGTGTGTCTGCTGGGTTTCAGAGCAAGTGTGTACAGACACAGGTGTTCACACAAACAGCTGCCTCACACATGAAAGACAAACATCAAGAATCAAGAAAATGTCAGGTAATAAACGAAGGAGCACAAAGTCAGAATCACTCATCAGTACAGGCACAGTGCTGCAGTCCAAGGCCTTTCTCTGGTCCCCATGTTAACAGAGCCGTCATGATCTCGGCCACAGACAACACGAAGGCGCTCTTCCCAGAAGTCTCAGGGATTCACATGCCAGCTGCATCATTATCTCCTCTCACCTCAGCTCTGCCTTGTTTCCCTCACAGTAGCTCTCTGGGCAGATTATTGGTGAGTCCCTTCTTGACGAAGTTGGCTTGCTGCATCAATAACGCCCATCCCTTCACACAAAGTGACAAAGAATACAGTGCAACAACAACAACAACAATCTAACCTTTCTCTCTACAATAAACCTGAAGTGAAGAGAGGCTGCATGTGATGCCATCACTCCTTACTGCAGAGATCGAGCTATGTCTGGATCTTGTCTGCTCATCTCTGTGGTTAAATTTACCAACTTAGCATCAGTGTAATTGGCAGCGCCCGGGGGGGGCGAAAGTGAGAACCTGACTTGGCAACATCTTTTTCTAGCAGAGCATACATGTCAAATCAGACAGGACACCGGCGGTGGTGCCTACACTGGATGCTTAAGAACTGTCATACTAGCAGTGCCACAAACCGATGTGCTGAAGTAAAAGTCAAAAAGTAATTTTATTTGTTGATGATCTGCTTCTGTTATTGAGAAGAACACAGGTGGGAAATGATATTTAGTTTGAACTGCTCGTTGCAGCTGGTGCGGATACAATTAGCAGTTCACATTTGACATAATACTATACATAGAAGTATATCATGATAAAGTAAAAAGGCTTCATAATGAAATTTAGTGACCAGCCACAAACGCTGCCTTCAGTACCTCCACTGTCAGGTGCTGCTCAGGTCGATAGTGACTAATATTCAGAGACAAACTAACTCTTTTTACACATTTCAAAACATCTGTCATCTGTGTGTTTTATAGTTTTCTTCAAACCCTGCAGTTCTTCTCTCCCCTTAAGTAAATTGTTTCAAATGCAACAGTGTAAACATGAAGCCTTTCACGTTTGCTATATGAAGCACAGTCAGATAACAAGAGACATATATATCTACTGTTTTTCTCCTGTCAAACCTCACTGACCGGACCAGCACACTCTCAACCCAGCACACAGCATTTTGAAAACGTGTCAGCTGTACTTCCAGACTATGCCGATAACATCCGCACTCCACATGTGACTGGATCTGGGCTGAATTAGCTTTCAGGCTTTTTTTTTCTTTCTTTTAAATCATTTGAATTATTGTTCTGCGTGGGACTGGATAAGAAATCTTTGTTGTTTACATGCAAGTATGAGGCAGACTGGCGCATACGGCACAGGCTGCAGTCTCTTTTACAGATGTGTAAAATGAGCATACCTACCGGACACTGTCTGCATTTTCCAGACGTAACTGCAAGGCGGCTACACTACAGAGCATAAGCTTAAATGCCATGAGTACTGAGAATTTCATAAGAGGCACTGAAACTCAGATATCAACATAGATGCCATCTAAGGTTAAAAACATCATTAACATTAGCCGGTGCAGGCCCTGACATATAGATGCACAGAGGAGGATCCTGTCATGAATGTAAGTTGCATTGGCATTTAAGTTGGTTAGTCTTAGGGAGGAGGTGTTCAGGGACCTTAACTGTCTGAACAAACGACACTCTGAACTTCTGAACCAGAAGCCTGGATTAACAACTGACCTGGGACCAGCAGAGTCTGGGAAACTATAATTAAGGTTGATTAAAGAACATTCCTGGGGTCTGTTTCTGCATGTTAAGTGGGCTGTGGAAGTTGCATCCAACCTGCATCCAACTTAAATGAGCAACTCCATAGCTGAGAAATGACACATGTTCCCTCATGGTTAAAGAGCCACTCCAAACAAAAACATGCATTTGAATTGAGGGCAGCATATATATATACAGTATGTGCATGCACGCAGACAAACGCATTTTCAGGCAGAAAAAAAAAAATCCGTGCTTGTGTCCCATAGCAAATTGAACAGAGAGGAAAAATGTTCTTAATGCTTTGGAAAGCCAACCAGTCATTACTGCAATCATCCCTATGGCGTCCACAGTATAATTAGCTGAAACAAGCAGCACTGTACCTATAAATACCAGAGACTAAACAGTAAACAAAGGGACAACCGCAGCCAGCAACCTCTCACATTAGACTTCAGTTCTTTCCCACAAGAACTGACAGCAGCAGCAGCATCAACAAAAACTGTGGCAGCATAACTCAGCGACTGGATCGTCACAATTAAAACTCGCTCAAAGTATTTATTACAGACGCAGTTGCTTTGATGAGGTCATTGTTCTTCACTCTATGGCCACCCCAAGCTTTTTTCATGCCCTCGTCCTCCTCAGCAGCTTCGAGCGAATGCATGTGCACTTTAATTCAGTTTGGTTTGACCAGAGTGTTAAAACAGACCTAATCCTTCTGCCCCCCGAGGCCTCTGCTATGACTGTTCAGGTTATATTTATGTGTTTATGTCGTAAACAATACTGGGCCTTCAGGCAGCACAGGTATTTAACAACCTACATATGAAACCTGTGATTGTGTCTGACTACCAAGAGTCTCTGCCATGTAGAGTAGCTGTAGTTCAGGTTTTTACTTTTCTGTGGTTTGCTGTGATCAGCAGGTGAAATTATTTTTTGAAAAGACGCACTGTATGATGTTAACACTGTAAACCACTAGAAACATTTAACTGTGTTTTTCAAAGAATCTGAAAGCTGACATTGAGCCGTTAAGTTTGGTCTTTAGGTGATAGATTCATTAACATGTCTTAGAAATTTCAGTTCCATATTAAATCACTCCACAACAAGCTGCCTTCAGCCACTGCCTTTAATGACAAAGCTGCAGGAAATCACTGCAGTAGGCCAACAAAAAGGCTGTGGCCTATTTCCTGTAGATATGTGTTAATTTGTGAGCTTTAATAATTCTGGTCGGTGAGTTTTGTGTCCTTAAACGCGATTTTATCCCTTGTTTCTGTTTTTAATGCTAAGCTAAGCTAAACTAAAAAAAACAATATAGCCATGAATTATGTGCAATTGCATTTCTTTTTTTTTCTGCTTCATCTCTGACTAAACCGAGACTGCAGTCATCACCCTATCCCCTCGCATTTATTAGGTTTTAGAAACACATACACACAGGAGCTGTCATATTCTACTCCAGCCTTGGCTGAAGCCTCTGACCCACAGATGTCTGCGTAGAGGCCTCGAGTGACAGACAAACGCTACCCGGCACTGAGAACAATTAGCACTGCTTGCACTGGAAAGAGAGAGACTGACTCAAGGAGGCAGCTCACTGGAGAGAGACAAGGGGTTGCGGCCCGGCTCCATTGTACTGTGTTCAGTTGTCAGATGCTCAGTGGTACAAGCCTTATTGACAAAACACAGAGAGAAGCAGAAACAGCGGCGGAAACAGTTCCATTAACACTTCTAATTCTTGGGGTCTGTGGAAAAGGCTTGGGCGTCCCTTCGCCCTCGATATACGGTGGACAAATTCGGCTGATTCAAACTGGTCTCACAGAACTGTCTGTGAAACTCAAATCTTTACACACTCACATTTGCACAAACAACTTTAAAGTAGTGCAAAGCCACTGCAGACTTTAACACTTTAGCCAAATAATATTAACAGGACCTTCCATGAATAATTGCATCATTAGCACAATACGCAATCTATCAAAGTGTTTGCATGCAAGGCAGTCTTTGCAGGTTTGACCTCCCGTATCTCAAGCGCAAATAAACTCAGGAAACACAGCACATTGCATTGTTTTGAGAAAAATTGGGCCTTTTTTTTTTTTTCTTTTTTACAAAATATGTGCTGTGAATTGCTGGCATGACTTCACAGGCACACGGCCTTGTTTTTCTGTGCTCTTTGCGGATAATATACTGCATGTTAGTGGTGGCAGGGCTTCTGCTGGTGAAGAGATTGTTCATGTGTGTGGGTGCAAGCAGGTGTGTTTGTAGGCTGTCGCATCCTCAATCTCAATCAGGTCTGTTCATCTTCTGTTGTCACCTGTCCCAACAGCATTTCTCCTGCCTAACGTTACATTATAGTTTCCCAGCTCAAAACATCCCTACAAATCTTAAGCTTCAATCAGATAGTATTCGATGTTTCATTGTCTTAAACACCAATTTACAGTTATAGTTTCTGGTTGTTTGTTTTTTCCTGTATGACTTCAGACGGTACAGGATTATCTATGTTGAAGCTCACTGCTGGAAACATAATTTCACCAATGCTGTGCACCAAAACAGGACATAGCATAGTTAACTATCTGTCTGCCTACATAGACATCTTATGATGTTTTTTTTTTTGTTTGTTTTTTTTATGACCTATGACATAAACCACACTTGACATCTTAAAATATTAAAGGAGCGCATCCCAGATTTCAACAATGAAACTACTGGCAAATGGGAAACAGCCTCTGGATGACTCATAATAAAGAATCTGGCAAATGGAAACTGGAGAGCACATTAAAAGAATATTATTTTTACAGAATATAGGCTTCTTCAAATATAATATAATGTAAACCCAACACTATATTACAATAGATGCAATAAGGCAGCAGTTGTGCAGCAGTTCAAGCTACATTTTGGGTGGTTTAGTCAGGTTTGCTGTAATTAACCTCACTGCAGACGGACAACAGGTGACTCCAGTTGATGTATTTCACATCTGTCCAGAATGCCACCTGGCAACCACACACACACACACACACACACACACACACACACACACACACACACACACAGACACACACAGTTGTTTTTCCAATAAATCTTAAGTCATTAAACTGACTTTGTTGGAGACTTACCATAAACACTGCTGGTGAAGACCACAGGACCACAAGCTAAACTGTGTTTGCCTATGTTTATCATAACCTTACACCAAGTTTTCACCCTCACATTTATTCAGTTAATTGTGTGAACTTTTCTTTTTGTTAAAGGGACGTTTAGTCCCCATAAAGTAACAGATTTATGTCCCTCGCAACACGAGCAATACAAGCATGATGACATACTTTAATTTTCATCCCCTTGGGAAATCCCTGTTGTATATACACTGTAAAACATCCAACAAAGAATAAAGCAAACATTTGTTTTAAAGTTGTCATTGTCCTGCTGCATCAACCAGAGCTTCAGCTTACAGACAGCCACCATGACATTATTCTGCAGGGCAGCAAAGCAGCCCCAAATCTACCATACTACCACTATCCCCCTACCATACTTCATTTTGTTGATGATGGGGATAATGTCAGAGTGGCTCAGACGAAGCTGAGCACAGTTTAAGAGTTACAGCTCCGCATCACAGTTCTTTCTTCTTGTAATGATTGAAACAAAGCTAACCATGATCAAGGTTAGTATCCGGTTCAGTCACTTACTTATCTACAGTTTCATAAAGTGACTAGGAGAAGCTTCATGTGATGTCTTTCTATCATCTGTGATGCAAAAAGGAAAATGCGACTATCATGTGACGAAGCAGTTGATGATGACATTTAATATGTAAAGTTTAATTAACATGTTTTCTCAAGTTCAGTGAACACTGGATTGTTAGTTGTACATAACAGGAACATGTATGAAAACACTGAGATAATTTCTATTCTCAACATTAACACTTAAATTACTTTACAATATTTTAGGGTGCAGCCCTAAAACACTCAGAGCTGCTGCTGCTGGCCAGGACACATAACTGCCAGGTTTTACCATCTGTTTTAATGGGACGAAGCCACACCCCGCGATTTAACAAGAGTAATAAACCACACGCACATGCATGAGCTGTTTTACAGACCAAGCAAATGCTCAGGTGTCTTTTCTGTCCGCAGTAAAGGTGTTTGTCAAATTACCATCAGTTTGGCCCAAATTTGCTTCAAATTGTGTCAGTGAAGAAGAGGATTAAGGCGATGAATGAGACTTCTGAGGAATCCAGCCCAGCCTGCTGTGTTGGTAATGTGTCTGGTCTGGCAGATCCAGCCTCAGACACACACAGACATATTTCATGTGCTCATTTCTGGAGTTTTACAACTTGAATCCGCAACCATGGAATCCAAAGAAGTATTCTGAGAGCATGTTAGGAAGAGCTGGCTTAACATCACACAGGCGACTGGCCTAGTAGACACACACACACACACACACACACACACAATAATAGTGAATTTCAGAGGAAAAGGATTAAAAAAAGGATGCTTGAAAGGGGGAGGAGGAATAAAGGAGGAAACAGAGAAGGAAGATATCAAGCGGGAACACGAAAAAAGAGATGGAGAGATTCTACATCTGCGAAGGAGTTTACAGGCTTTGCAATCATGCTGCCACGTCAACAAGACAGATAGTCCGCCAACACTGCGGCGAGGTAAAGAAGAATCTGCCTTTTCTCCCTCGCCCTTCATTCTTTCTTTGTGGACAACCAACCTCCTTGTTCACTTTAATGTGCGCTCGCACACACACAAACACACATTCGGACATCTGCTGAAGAATAATCCGTCTAAAACAAGAAACAGTTCATGACCTCGAGAGGGAAAGTCGCCTCTTGGACAGCTTTTGATATTCTCTTCCAACTTCCTCCAATTTTAAGCACATTAACTCCACTTAATTATGGCAGTGTGTTTTTAAAGCACCTGGGTTCCATATGAGCACAATTATATTTACTGTCACAGTCAATTTCAGGGTAATAATAAGAAGCCTTGGGGCTCTTGGCACACTACGTCTGCTGCACTAGTTCTACTGACTTTATGTATAGAGGTGGTTGCTAAATCGCAATGTGTATTAATTGATAATTATTTTGTTATACAGAACTTCATGTCAGTTTATCCTTATTTTTTGTTGCTGCCTTTCCTTTGGACACATCTGTTTAGGTTTTAATTCCACTTATGCACGAGTCTCAGGTTCCTGCTGCACCCAGTTCATCATGTGTGGCTCCAATATGAAGGAGGCTCACACCCCTGCAGGTCTGTTAACTGGTACTAATTTCATGGCCACAGCTGCCATGTACTGCAGAGTGTCCTTTCCTAGTGCAGGCCCAGCAGTTTGAAGAACATTTTAATCAGCACAGTTCACAAACACAACAAATACTGTAGACTTCAGTGAATACCACCATGTGTTGTTTCATGGCAGGCTGAGCATGATGAAGAGAGTGCTGAAGTGTCAGGCAAACGTTCTAATTGGACTCAGATCTAGGGCTGCAAGTAATGAAATAATCATTTTCATTACTGTTCCCTCCTGTTGTCTTTAAAAATAACCTGTTTGTGGGTTTGCACAAGCAAGACAACAATAAACAAACATCACAGCACAATATTTTCCCATAAATGACCCAAGAAAATGAATCACAATTCTAAAAACAGGCATGTTCACACTGTCAAACATAATAAAACTGTTGAGATAAGAGTCATAGCAATAGTAATGCAGAGTACAGAACACACACACACACACACACACAGTGAGAAAGACTTGAAAAAAAAAATCAGTGGCAAGCATTGATTAAATACTAATAACTAACTTTAAAGTAGTTATAGCAACAGTTATTCTCCAATTTGTTTTTTTTTGTTTTTTTTGGTTCTGTTAAAATACTTTACAAGAAGACTGGACCGGGTCATTTTTAACCTTCAGATGAGGGAACAGAGAATAAAGACCCCAGGAGGGTAAATGTCTCCAGGAAAGTCTAAAGACTCCAGACAAGACTTTCCTGCAGCTCAACATAAACTCCTGAAATTGCTTTTCTGATCAGTTCAAAACATCAAAGTGTTTAATTTACATAGTAGTTTAACATTTTTTACAGTTAAAAAGCCTGAAAAGCAGTAAATATTCAACATTTGTGCTTCATAAATTACTTAATCAACTTGTGTTGATCTCCTAATCTCTCATTTAAATAATCACGGCAGCACTACTCAGTCTTTATTTAACTATACACTCTATATACTCACAATTTCTCATGACTTGAGTATGATAAATGTGTCCCCGCTGTGACGTAACCAAACTTTCCTAGCTCACACTGTTCCCGTACTTTCTAAATTTGCTCCATCTGATGTTATGGCTCCTGGGTGGCTCGTTTAGACCTGGCATCCCAACTCCTTCAGCAGATGACGCTTCACTGCTTGTCCTGAGGCAATCCTTTAGCTCCACCATGTGCCCACTAATGATAATACACAAGACCGTCCTCCCCAGGTTATTTTAAGCATTAAATGTTAATATTAAACTTCATTGATCTCTGATGGGAAATTCAGGGGCAGGAACGGCTACAAAACGGCACCCGTGGCGCCGGTAGTCGTTCAGTGTCTTACTAAAGGACACTTCAGGGGGGCGAGTGCACTCTGCTGACATGGACGGTTCAACCATGATGGCCTGAAAATGTGTGTCACGAAAAGTCCCACCACTATTTGGAGATTTAATGAAGCTGCTGAAATTTGCTCCGAATGAAAACTTGCAAACCTGTCCACTCTTGGGCCTCATAGTCCGACTTCCACCAGCTGTTCGACACATCACCAAGCACTGTTTAAATATGCACAACGAGACACGTGAGCCTGAGGAGCAGGTGATCTGGACTATTTCACAGCGCAGTCGCTAGATTTCATATGGCTGATGGGGTCACTGGACAAAGACGGGAAAGACTTGAACAAGGAAGCAAAGAGGCAAGACAAGGAGAACAGATGTAGAATTTATTTTCAATGTCCATTGCAAAGAATAAGAAGTGACACAGCTTGAAACAGATAATATAGAATTTATTTTCAACCAGAAGTAGGAAAATACATAGGTAAGTGTAAAGGAAACGAGCGGAACCTGTAGTCAAACGGAAAAAAAATAATAATAAAAGGAACAAAACTAGTTCAAAGAGAATCGAGAGGACGGCTAAGGGGTACAACAGAAAGCATTGTTTACCATTCAGTTTCTTTTTAAAACAGTATGTGTTGATTTGAAAACAGCTGCCTTGATTTCTCATCTGGGTTAATGGACATTCTACAACATTGTGCAAGTGTTTTGTCATTATTCTTTTTTTTTTTTTTCCTTTTTTTGCTGGTATTTCATGAATGGTAAACAATAGTTGGTCCAGTGCATAAACACAGTGAAACAGATCAATATATGTACTCAGCTGACTACAGATAGACAATCCTGATCATTGAACAACTACCACTAGATTGGCAGGGAGGAAAGGAAATGAGCAAATATACAAGATGGATAATTAAAAAGGGGAAAAAAATAAAGAGTTCAGAAAGATTTTCAGGTCGCAAAATGGCCTGGAAGGGTGAGAAGAGAGTGAGGGAGAAAAAGAGACCACAGTTAAGATGAAAAAGCTACATTTTCCAGATAAAATGTTTTAAAAACGCATTTTGTATGTGTCTGGTTATTATTGCCAAGTTTCTGGAATATAGATGAGCTGACGGACTGAGAAACGGAACTCTTAACAGTGACGAGTATGAAGACGGATCTGCATGTGATTCAAGGAAAAGGACAAGTACCTTGCTTTCCTTACAGCCCTACATTTCATGAAGACTGATTTGGACTAAAGAGAAAAAAAAAAAAAATGGTGTGACTGGTTGTTGAAATAAGTCGCTCTGCAACAGAGAACTGAACTACAAGCAGCTTTGGTGTGCACCATTACATAGAGATGCAGCCTGGGAATCACTCTACGCCTAACAAGCCTACTACGAAACGCAATGCAACAGTGGAAAAGTACAAAGCGAACAAGGTGATCACTCGCTGAAGCTTACAGAGCGAGGTAACTCCGCTCTGCCATTTGCCAGATTTTCAGTCAGAAGCCATAGTCTGTGTCGGTTGGACGAGAGGGAGGGAGGTGAGAGGAGTCAACGACCAATAATGATTCAAATCCGTGACTATCGATAGTAGCAGATTTAACCACTGAGGTGCACAAAATGGACTAGTAGTACTGAAAAAACATCAGCGGAGCCGTCTAATGACCAGCGGCACATCATTAGCTTAGTGTCACAAACACATTTTACACCAGTTAGAACAGTGGTCTCTAGTACTGGACTGCAGCCACTAGTAAGACAGCTCTGCTGCCCTCACCTACAGACACCAGCACTCTCCAGCTAGTGCCATGCAACAACAACAACAACAACAACAACAAAAAAAACACAGCTGAGAAGGAAAAACAGAAGAATATCCCTGTGCTGAAAGCTTTAACTGACCAATGATGCAGGTATTTTTCCTCCAATAAGCACTCAATCCTTCATTCTGCTAGGCATCATCAGGAACATTCAACTTCTCTAAATCAACGCATCAAAGACAATGTCTCATCATGATTCCTCAGAGGATTTGGTTTGTGATGGGATAAGAGTAAATGAGAAAAGGTTATATTCAGTAAAAGTAAAAACCATGTAGCAAACATAACACTATCACAGAATTCATGATTTACACATCAACAACACAATTCAATATCTTTTTTAGAAAGGAAACATGAGATACATCTTTTATTCACACTTTACAAAAATGCTAGCCTTTAAATCTACTACAATACTAATGCCATTCAGGAAAAAGAAATTCAAACTGGACACATTGGGTTCCACTGGGGAACAAAAAGATAAAAACAAATGTAGGGGGCAAACAAATGGATAAGAAAACTTGATCTTAGGACTGAATTTACTTCCTATTTACTTGCTTCCCTCTTGCTTTAAAATGTAATTTCAACATATTCTTTAAAGTAATAAGATCTTTACTCACTAGTATGAAGGGACAGGGAATGAGGGGAGCTGCATCTGTATCTACTAAGTGCTGATCGCCCATTGTATCTGTGTAAAAGCATGGCGTCCTCAACGACAGATTTCTCTTGTCGGTCTAGGATGCGATTAAGCATTTTAAGAATTCATAGCAACTTTTTTATCTGTTCTCAGAGAGAAACAGCTGAGCTGACTGCCCCCCATCCCTTGTTCATCCAAAAGCAAAGCGGCCCTTCCACCTTTCCCGAAACAGAGGTAGGGGGTCCACAAATGGCACTATAGCTGCAGTGACAAGGGTAAGAACTATACAAAGTGGTTGAGCAAAGGGGTTTAAAAAGACAGCTTGCGTAATATAGAGGGGGAGGTGACGTTTGACGTGGGTGGTTGAGGCTTGAGGAGATTTGAAATTCATGGCTAGGAACAAGTTACGATGTAGGTATTTTTGGGGATGTGGGCATGGAGCTGTGCTAAGGTACAACAGGGGAGCAACACAATTAGAGAGTGGGTTTAATAAACTACTAATGTTCCTCAGGGAGATGAGAGAGGGTTGGTGGAGAAAGCATACCTGATTACTAGAGAGCTCAATGAATAGGAAGGATATACACATCATCATAACATTGTCACAGCTCATAAAAAAGGAAATCAACATTAACAAAAACCAAAAAAAGGACATAAAATCTTCACAAATGTCTCAACAGTATTTAAAAATAAAAGGAGAAAAGGTTGTTCAGGCGTTCGTCAGATGTAAATAGTGCAAGACAACGACAACTGCTACAGTGAGGCACAATGTTTTTGTTGTACATGTGGGACTGATATAAGTTGTATCACTCACACATCACTAGCAAGTGTGTGAGACTTAAAAATGAACAGATGGAGTCATTGGTGGGATGTGACTCACTCGTGTGTGTCCTTTTGTCTGAACTGATGGCAGCAGTGTGGATCAATGGCTTTGTTAATGGGTGAGAAGCAACAGGCAGAGTTGACTCAGTGTCTATTTACAATCGCAGCAATATGCCGGCAAATCAAATCTACGGCAGAGAGACGGGGAAGAAAAAAAATAAAAATACTGATACAATAATTACAGTTAATCTCTCGGGAGTGCAAAGTAGTGACAGCGAACGCCTTGAACAACCTCTTCTTACGTCTTTTGTACAAGCTGGTAATATCAATTCTTAACATTAACTGGATAAAAATTTAGCCATAGTTTACAATACAATCTTTTTTTCAAATCTGATCATAATTTACTCTTAGTACAAAAAACGCCAGAAAACAGGTCTTTTGTGGTTCATATACAATCATGTAAAGACTGAGTCTAGATTTCTATTCTGTACAAACACTTGTGAAAAACCACTGCTTTTGTGTATGGAATTTATGGCTGGGGAAAGTCACTACTGGCCTCGGAGACAGTGCTACAGGATCTGCGTTCAATTACCTGTGGTGTGTGTGTGTGTGTGTGTGTGTGTGTGTGTGTGTGTGTGTGTGTATGCGTGAGTGCATGTGAGCATGTCAGTTTTTGTGTGTAAGCTTGCATGTGTGAGCTGGATGGCAACTCCAGACAGTGAGAGGAATGCTGGTTTTACTCCTGTGTATCAGCCATTACTCGCTCTCTCTGCCTAAAAGCAATCGAGACAAAGAAAGATTTGTGATAGCCCCGCCCCCCCATCGCTTTGCCCATCAACCTAAACCTGCTTGCCACAAAAAAATGTGATACATAAGCCACACAAGCTCCTAAGCACAAGACTATCCTAATAACTACACAAGCTGGGGTGAAACAGTCAACAAACAGGATGGTAGCTGCTCTCAGTTTCTCACAACCTTCTCTACATGTTGCCCTTTGTGAAATCAGGCGAATGCAGTTTTCTGAAGTCTAGTTCTTGAGGCATCTGTGGGTTTGGTAGCTAATGCACCAGGGCCGGGGTCAGAGGTGTAGACTATCTTGTAGCACCACGGGAGGCCGTGACCACACAAAAAGGCCTCAGCACCACTGAATGACAGCAGGAAGTCTCACCTCATATGAGCTGCGCTACATCCTCCTTCAAGGAACAACCAGATAAAAGCTGCTCTAACTGAACCACATCTGACTCAACAAGTGTGTGTCCTAGAAAGACTGAAAAAGTACACTGGCTGCCCAGGGTGAAGGGAAACAAGCACAAACTAATGATGAAGGTCTGAGACTGACAAGTCTGCTGTCTTTGCTGGTTTCAGATTTATACAGGACAGACAGACAAGCAGACCATCAGCTATGGAGCTTTTCAGGTGGATGTTGTTCCCTCAGCCACTAAGTCTCCCTCTTCTCTAGTACCAAAACAGTGCCCCATGTGACAAACCTGAATGAGCTACCATCCCCTCTAATTTGAAAGACAGAAGCAAAGTGGGTGGATTTTGAGGAGGAAAGGGAGTCCAAAAAACACAAAATATGATACATGAACAGGACTGAATTGAGCAGTTAAAAAAAGAACAAAAAAGAAAAACGAAGAAAGAAAAAAGAAAAATATAGAATATCTATAACATTATACGAAATCCCTGTCGGCCAGACCTCACTGTACGAATATTTTACAGGTTGTGTTTTTTTTAATCTTCCTCCTCTGGTGTGGTGGAGGGAAGAGCTGGTAGTGGGAGGGAGGAGGATTGAAAGGGAGAGCCTGTGGCTGCAGCTCCCTCTGTTGGTGTGGCAGGGACTCACTACCTGCGTGCAGGCAGATGGAGCCCATTGACCTGGGGGGGCACATTGGGCAGGAGCAGCTCCAGCTGGGCGAAGAGGGAGAAGTGGTCGGAGGGGATGTGGGGATGTGGGCAGCCCTTGACATTGTTCTCTGTGAACCAGTGGGGATCCAGGAGGCCCAAGATACCCAGCACGTTCAGGTTAGGCTTGGAGTAGAAAATATAGTCGATGATACCCTGGAGGAAGAAGAACAACAGGTTTACCGCTCATGACCCTCTTTTTCTTATGTCTGTGTATTCAGTGCAGCATATTTTTTATCAACAACTTCTTCAGTGGGGGAGTGGAGTTCTTCAGTTACCTTGAAGTCAGCGGTGTAGTTTGTGTAATGCATCAGGTCATTCTCATAGGCGCTCTTCAGCTTGAAGCCGTGGGTGATCCTGCCGTTGGACGTGCTGTTCTTGCCGTTGCAGTTGAATTTGGTCAAACTGTCACTGTAACGAAGCTCCTTGAAATCCTTGTGGGTGCAGTCCACTCCGCCAGTACTCAGGTACTCCACTACGCCTGAACATGTAAGAAAGAAGAGTTAAGGAAAATGATGCGACACCTTAAGATCCCCAAAAAACAAGTTTGTTCCTGCTTGTATCATATGATACCAGTTAATGCTGCTAGGATACTTTTGTAAGTCTCCTGTGATTGAAGAGTCAGTAAATCAGTAAATGTTCCTTTTTATATGTGTCAAAAGTCTAATTGCTGTAGATTCCTTTCCTGTCAACCAATCAACTTTGTAAATTCAAGTTAGTAAGTCTTTCACTCACTTTAGGCAGAAGATAAAGATGCTTAGTTACCATCTAAAATCTAAATTGAAATTATTTAGTTATGCTTATTTTTTATTAAACTGACAGAGTAGCCAGTCGATGCAAGCCTCAAGCGCTTATGAGATAATGGGAACCAAATTAACAGTGACGCTGCTCCTTTATCTATGGGTATAGTGTTATTATATATAAACACTGTCATGACATAATGCACAGTTTTATACATGCTTACTCACCAGAGTCGGGCAAGGAGTTGAGGTCAGCACACAGCACCAGTGGAATGGCATTGGTTTCACCAGAGACAGAGGACAACTTGAGGCTACGTGTGGCCTTGTCCACTATGTTCTTCACCTCGGACAGAAACATCATGGTCTGCACCAGCTTGACGTCAGAGTACTCTGGGTCCCAGTGCATGTGGGCATTGGCTACAAGGAGCAACTGCTTCTCCATACCTAGGAGTGACTTTCCAGCTAAAAAGGTGGGAGAAAAGGGTAAGCAGGGAGAAGCAATACGAAGCCAAAAATTTACATGTTCTAAATGAGTAGTAGGCATCTGTATTAACACCCATTATCTGTATAACGTAAATTTATCTTCCCAGTTAGTCTCAGACAAAGGTTAATTCAGAATTACTTACAGGAGAGCTCCATCATCTCTTTGTGGACCTCTAACAGTACAGCCACACCAATGTTGTCCTTGGTCATCACCCTGTTCAGCATAGCCTCTGAGCCCTCGGAGTTAGCCATGGCCAGCTGGTTAAACTCCACTGTGTGCTTCTGCACTACACTAAACCTGGAGATAAATAGAGAGAGATAAGGACTTATCAGACATGAAAGGATAGATGGGAATAAATTAATGCCAAGAAATACATTTAGGATGTGCTGAAAACACATGGGTCCAGAATTTGAACTCTGAAACTCTGAAGACTTTACATAGCAAACGGAACTATTAACTAAATTTGAGTTGGAACAAAATAGCTGCAGCTGTGTCCTGCATTGACTTACATGAGATAAAACCTGTTTTGTTTTATTCTGACAGCTATTCACACAGAGCCATATTCAGTTATCCTGGTAAAATTAAAAAGCCTCAATATCCGAGCATGCTGGGCTTAGTACAACAATAAACTTACTATTTGCCCCTCACAGTAGGCATTAATAGTAGCAAAAATGAATAGATTTACAATTTCAATTGAAACTTTTTTGTATTTACCACTTATAAGAAAAGCAGATAGCGTCTACATAACAGTGACATTCGACTTCTGGGATGAAAAGTTCAACTCTCTATGGGTTTTTAAATTCAATGTCAAAAGCATGATTGTGCATTTAGCACAGGCATACAATGATTATACGAATGTCATCAAGTTACTTTGTTTTCATTTTTAATCTACATTTCTACATTTTCTACATCAATCAAAAACACCAATAACAATCCCACCATTTTAAAGACACTGCTATGATTAACACAATGGTAAAAAGACTGTAGACCGTTTTTCTAAGACATCTAGCTGCTGCTCTAGTTTTCCAACTTCATTCTGATCAGCTGTCTCACTGAATCTCCCTCTAGAACCACAACTTTATACAACTTTTCTTGAACATAAAGTGGTACTTCATAAAACTCAAAGATTAGGAGTGACTATCTATACCATAATACGGGGCACCTATATTTTATAAATGTAAAATGATAAAACATAGGTGCTGTAGCTTATAGATAAACAGCTACAAAGCTTGCATCACATACTGGATTCACAGGACATGTGGTTAGTAGTGCCTTCGTGGAATCACCTTTAGCTTTGATTATACATTCCCTGTAGCATCGGATTGATACGCTTCTGCAATGTCTTAACATTTATTCCTGTCCAGAATTGCATTCCTTTTTTGCCAAGATCTTTTATCAACGATCGAAGAGTCGATCTGCTGAGATGCAAATTCTTCTCCGGCACATCATCACTCTGTGGTGGCCAATCCATGTGTGAGAATGATGTGTCATGCTCCCTGAACCACTTTTTCATAATTTGAGCCCAATGAATCATGTCATTGTCATCTTGGAATATGCCCTCAGCAACCCCAGATCCTCACACTGCCCCCACAGGCATGTACTGTAACCACTAGGCATGATGGGCGCATCACTTCACCCGCCTCTCTTCTCACCCTGATGTGCCATCACTCGGGAACAGGGTAAATCTGGACTCAGACCACATGACCTTCTTCCACTAGACAGTTGTTAACTCAGTTTTAGTAGTTTCATCAATCTCCTTAGATGTTTTCTTTGATTCATGTCAATAATTTGACCCTTCTGAAACAGATCGACATCTTTTCCACAACCACAGGGTGTTTAAGAAATGAGAAGCTGCTCACTGCATCAGTTAGAGTTAAATAACTTGTTGGCAGCTGGAAAATAATCATCTATGAAGTAATTATTCAATGGGATGCTCTTACCTATATGCTTAGTTAGATCCAGGTGGTGACTTTTTTGTGACCGTTAGTGTATAATGACAAACTATGTATTTTGACAAAAGTTTCTCAAAATGTGACTTAATGATTGAGTTGTCAAATCCATGAGCTGTAATATAATCGTAGCCTAGCAAAATGTAACTGCTGTTAATGGCAACCTTGATATATAGCACAAAAAACACATGAAGATTGTGTTGTCAAGCTATAAATGCAGATTACTTCTAATGACATGACACAAATACCTTATTGAGATGAGTACAATCAAAGTTCACGCTGTCTGGAGGCTACTGTAACAACTTTACACATCTCATATACAGGGTAACCAAACTGGTTAGGCAGCTCCGCCCAGCTGATATATCCATCAACAAAAACAAAATACCATCCTCATACAGCATATAAAAACAACAGACAGGATAGAGTTTCCCAGCACTACAAATCCAACCTTGAGCGAATGGCTTACATTACATAATGTAATTATTTAATGGTGGGAAAATCCCAAAAGCTTAGTGATCAGCTCTAGCTGCACAACAAATAAAGCTGTATTAAGCATGCAGGCAAGAATATCAGTTACTCTGTACATGAACATGCTGCAGAAACACAGGTGACAAGTTTCTAGTAAGAGAAAAGCGTCAAGTACATACTTATCCGTTTTGTAGAAAATTGCACATCCATCCACGTGTTTACGGTCCGACTCTGACATAGTCCTAGCTCGTGACTTTGAACTGAAGAACCCATCATATCCCTGCTCTTTTAGCTCAGGCAAGAAGAAATTGTAGTACTGTTCTGTCTCAACTTCCTGTAATGACCAGAATAAGATGTGTCAGGGTGGTAAGGAACAGGTAAGAATGACAGTCATGTATTAATTAATTTTAAAACCTTCTTTATTTCTAGAATAAAAATATGCAAATGTGGGATAGGGAAGATCAAAGACATGTTGTCATTCACCGCACATACTACTTGCACAAGTTAAATATAAAAGGGAAAAACAGGTGAGCAGATATAATACCAGGAAATATTTGGGAACATTTGCAATGAAGATGAGAACCCCAAACAACACTACACATCAGGACGTAAGTACTTTGCTTTTAGGTGTCGATATGATGTGCGGTTAGAAACATTTCGCTCCCACCTGTGAAATATCATTTAAAAGCCAAACACACAGTTTGGCATCCATCTCTCACCTGCAAACTGATGATGTCTGCATTCCAGCCCAGTATCTCCTGCATGATGCTTTTCTTCCTGTATTCCCAGTTTAGAGCCCAAGATGGACAGTAGCTGTATAGTTGCCGTGTGGCGTATTTATCACACAGCACATTGTAGCACATCACAGAGAACAGTGCTGGGGGAGAAAGAGAGAAAAAGGGCTAAGGATTTTTGGTTCCCGCATACTTTTAAAAGGTGACGTGCAGTCACCCCCACATTTAACTAGATAAAACAATACAATCTAGTCTGTGCCGCACATTTGTCTACATCTATCCTTAGACAATGTTAATAACATGAAGTATTTTATAATCAAAGTATTCTCTCATTAGGAATTCTGGTCAATAATTCTGTCAAAAGCTGAATTTTGGAAAAACATCCCAGTAGATGTTAAATATTGTTTATTAATATTACATATATACACTAATTCCATTTCCACATACAAGTAAAATTTGATGTATAAATTGGTAGGAAATTGTATTTTAATAACCTACATCTGCAAATAGCACTGTAACATGTAAAAGCTTAACCCGGAGAAACAGGTTACAGAATTAGTAGAATTACATTTTACCACTCAGGAAACTGTAGCAAAAGTCACTGTGTTATCCTTACCTGAGGGCCGTGTTCGGTCTGGTTCCTGGAGTGAGATCCATGACCGTGCTGGGGGCTGCTCTGCTGGTACTAAACAGAGGAAAACAATTTGTTTAATATAGGTGGAAATGTAAACACTGTCACACAATGACTTCAACAAAGTTACATGCACATAAACTACTTTGTTCTCCAAGTGCACAGCTAAGTACACTGATCTACGTCATCTTTAAGGCAAGAATAATGAAATGGAAAAACGAAATTCATGCTCAAGTGTTAAAAGTGCAAGCTAGGTCAGAGACTCACTGCGCTTAATAGCCCCTGCCAGATTGTCTAACAAGTAGTTGAGCAGTCTCCGCGTGCCATCAGGTTCCTGGTAAAGGCTCATAATTTCTTGTGCAAGTGGGTTTCCTGGTGAAGAATAAACCAATCAGAATCATTGTATAACAATGAGAATTGATATGAAAAAGCCAATAATAGCAACAATTGTATATAAGACAATCACCTTTCAACCCCAGTGTTTGTAACTGAAACAGTTTCCCCAATTCAAATGGCAGAACCCGCAACTGGTTGTTATTTAAAAGCAGTTCCCTGTGGAGACAAAAGAATCGTATTAGAAATCAACCCTCATGCAAAACAACCATCTTAATTTAATCATAATTTTCTAAACTGACATATTTCACCAGATAGGATTTAAAATTCAACCAAAAACTGCAGATGTTCAATAAAACAATGATTAAGTGAAAAAGTCACACTGACATAATGAGTGGCAATGGTGTGTAGCTAAAATCAATAGATCTAATTACTCACCTGAGAGACACCATGTCGCCGAGCTCTGCCGGCAGGCTCCTGATCTTATTGGATGAGAGATCCAGGTACACCAGGTTGTGTAGTTTGGCAATGTCTGGCGGGATACGTGACAATGAGTTGTCACTGAGGTGCAGGGCAGTGAGGTGGGTTAGAGACCAAAGGGCTGAACTAAGACTCCTTACTCGGCCTGCAGTCAAAATGAGAAAAGACACACAACAACATTCAATTAATCAACTAAGCCCCTTTATCCAACATTTCCCAATTAGTGTTAATGGATAAGCATGGGTGAACTGATTTACTAATTTAGATGATGCATTTTATAGTGATCAGTTTGGATATCTTAAAAACCAGTTTTAGGATTACATCTGAAATTATAATTCCAACATTTTAATGAAGAAATACTCTGTAATATGTATAGCCTACATCAACATCAAAAGATGTATGTGAACAGTCGTACTTAAATGATTTACCTACAAAACAACGAGCTCCCTGACAGTACTCACCGCTGATTTCCAGCTCAGCCCAGTATGACTTCTTCCCGTTGGCCGCCTCCTCGCTGGACATAATTGTGTACATCCGCCTGGGATCCGGCGGGTCATATTTTTCCTTGGGCATTCCTATAACACTGCAAAGTCGATATTCATTTTAAATGATGAGCAGAGTATCAGCTTTCTAATGTAGTAGTATATCAATTAATTCACTTTTGTGCGACAAAACAAATGCTGAAATACTAAATTAAGTATGTATGTCCATGTCTCCAGTTAGTTTATCAGATCGTTAGCTATATTTGCATTGCCAATTTCAATATTCGACCACGTGTTGTTGTCGGTGCCATAAAATAAATGCAAGAAGTCTTGATCACGATACGTTGAAAGTTATACATAGCTCTACATAATCTGAATGTTGAATATTTAACATTAATTTGTAAATCCCTTCCTTTTATGGCTGTGATTTAGCTGGAGTTACATAATAACATTAAAATCGGCAACAGAGTGGAAAGTGCTACATGCTAAACATGGCAAACTAGACTCTTCACAACCGCCTACAACTCTAATTAGTCGCACAATTGAAAGTTAAATGGCATTTTTCTCAACGAGTGAAAGCAGCTAACTATAGCCAAGGTTGGCCAATTTTTCTCCTCATTCTCGTTAGCTGATTAGCTTAGCCTAGCATAGCTTAACCTAAATAGGTAGCCATCAAACTATACATAACAAACGCCAAATAGCTGGCGCTAGCTCACTTGCTAACTAGCAAGATGCAAAACAGACACAGCACGTTAGTGAAAATTCGCCAATTACCTGAGTTTAACGCCCTACCTGAGCGAGTTAGCATCAAGTGATATAACAGACAACTAGCTATACAATAGTTGTTTACATAATAGCAAAGCACTTAACGTTACTTGCGCATTCGCACTAGGCCACGAAACAGCGCGTTCGTTAGCTACAGCTAGCTTGGCTCTAGTTTCAAGAATCGGTATCGTTGAACTAAACCTCGAGTAAATGAGCCCACAAAGCTACTCAATGGTGTGTTTGCAATCAATTGTGAGCTATTTAGCTTAGCTTGCGTTAGCTTGCTGGCTAAAGGCTAACAGATCCCAATTATATGAAGCTGACCGACTTCCTATTTAAATAAGTCCTAACCTTACATCGGAAACCAACTACGACGCTTTTACCATCTAAATATGATGGCGTTGCAATTAGTGAAAATACTTAAAGTCTGCCAGGAAAGATTCCGTTTTTACCTGCAAGAGCATACCAAATCGCGAGGACAACTGCGTGTTCTCTTTTGTTTTCTAGCTACTTCTCACCCGTTTCCGCTGCTGTATCATGGCGACTGTAAGGACTTTTTTTTTCCTCTGCCGATAACAGCGCCTGATCCTATTGGTCGACGTGCTAGACGGTCCAACCAGCTGTTGAAGCAGAGTAAATAACATCTCTGAGACATGAGTGATGGGCCACGAAATGGATGGATGGGTGCTATATATCCCAGTTCAATTCACAGGGTTAATTTGACTTAGTTTAATACTTATTAGAATGAAAAAATGATCAGTAGCTGTGTGGATTATGAAATTAGAAATGTAATCAAGGGAAAGATTCTGTTGGCTACAATGCAATGTAATTATGAGAAGTCACATGTTAATATCTTGATTTCATAAAACCAATCAAGGCATGACCTTTATTCAAAATACAACAAGTCAACAAATGAACTAATACAAAATATAGGTTTATAGTTCTTCATAAAAATAACCACAACAGTTTTTGGTTTTTTTATTTAACACTGACAAACACCTAGCAGGTGATCCTGTAGATAAGTAAGGGACTCTTCCACATGGAGAGGTAAGGGTTGGCCGAGATCAGCCTGGGATCTGGAGAGAAAGGCCTCTACAGCTTCATGAATGGCGGACCTGGACACCTTGTCATCGGGCCTGTAGACCAACATGCCAACTTTGCCACTTTGGTCAGTGACTGAGCTGCACAGATAGCCTGTGAATAACAGATGAAAGAGGTTATGAGTAAATAAAATGGGCTATAGGGAGTCAAAAGTAAGCAGTATTGGGGCAGCTATTGCTCATGAAGTAGATCAGGTTGACACATGAACCTCCAGCTCATATCCTTCTAGCACCAATTTGGCGTATACAGTCATAGAACTAAAGAAAACAAAGTAAGAGCTCTAGCTTGATATTCAGCTTTGCTGTATAAAAAGTGTAGGATGAAATAGTATAGTACAATCACATATGGTGTCACACCACATATTGCACAGTCACTGGAGCCTGAGGTTTCCTACAGGCTCCAAGCAGTCTGCTTCCTGGCAATAGGAAACTGGCAAGCTTATCTAGTTGGTAACAATGTTGGTTTTGATACTAATAAAATATCCCAACTTAATAAATAAAATAAAAAGCAGTTGGATGATGTTATGGTGGAACGAAAAGGTAATGGCTCTGTTTGTGTTTTCTTAGTCTTCTGCATAAATTGGTGATGTGATCTGATCACAAATATCAACAAACCCAAATCTCTAAGCGGATAAAACGCAAACACAAAATCCACCTTTTGCACTGGCTCAGTCAGAGCCTAAATCTCAGCCCAATAGAAATGCTGTTGAGTCCTTGACACCAGATGTCCTAGGACAGCTGTAGCTCAGTTAGTAGAGCAGTTGGGCAGGATTGGTGGTTCATTTCCCACTTTCTCGTGGCCACATGTCAAGATGTTTTTGGACAAGATACCAAAACCCTGTAGTAACACCACAGTCTATGTACAGCTATCCAACAACTATTTCTCAATTTAAATAAATAAGGTAGTTGGAAATACATTAATAAATATGAAAAAAAATAGAATAGAAATACAATAAAAATATATATTTAAAAAAGTCTTCCTGAACATTGCATTGTGCAGGTTAAGGCCACAGCTACATGAAGTACTTATTTCAGATTAATGCTGTTAAAGGTGGTTGAACTGGGTATTAAAACACTGTTGACATTACTTTTTCCATAATCACTTTATATGTTTAATGGGTGTGTTCAATAAAGACATGAAAGTTCATGACTGCGCCAGCTTAAAAATGTGTTTTATTTCTGACTTTGTTAATGATCAGATCACATTTCATGACCAATTTATGCAGAAAACCAGGACACTGCAAACAGTGTCGTTATTTTTTTTCTTGCTACTGTATACACTAAAAACTTATTTCAAACACATCCACAAAAAATGTTATTTACTGGTATTTGTAGAAATGAGAATGTACATGTCATCATGGTTTACCAAAAGCTCACCTTTCATTGCTTTGCTGTAACTGAGAAGCAGCATCCAGAGAAGATGGACCAACTCTTCCCACCTCTGCCACCTTTCAGTACCATCCTGGAGAGTACAGTCATGGATCAGTTGAATTAAATAGCTCATTGTGGCCAAGTTCTAATTTTTAGATTAAAAAAAATAAAGAAATAATTGACAGTCAATGACTATCTTAAAGTTTTATATGGAAAATTTAAAAAACAAAACAAAAAGAAAACACACACACACAAAAAAAAAAATCCTGATAAATTTAATAGTACATCTGATGTGAAGCCTTTTATACCAGGCCTTATATTCACCATAGGATCTGGTTCCAGAGTGCAATTTTTCAGAAAGTGAAGAAGCAGACTGAGCGACATGGGCAGAGGGATTTTCAGTGGGCATGCATAGTCCAGCAGATGTTCCAACAGCTTACATCTCAGCAGTTTGCTCTGCAGGCTTTCCAACAACAACATCCTGGGTGTGAGAAACAGATTAGTCAAAGACATCTTGAAAAACTGAGACAAAAGAGGCAGATTGTACCACTGAAATAATCACAAAATGTTTCAGTATTTAATTATGAATTACTAATAATAGGAGGTATTTAAAACAATTTGTAGCACTTAAACAATTCAATTTGTAAACGCTTGTAGCGTTTATCTTTTACTTTTTGTTTTATCCACACTAACATTTCTCCTACTTTTAAAAGCATCAATACATCTAAAGACATAATTCATCAGGATGTCCCACCTTACAACTTACAACAGTTCTCACTTGCAAGCGATTCCATTCCATGATTTTGAATTGCAGCAATAACTAATTTATCTTCAGCTCACTAATCAGGGCTGCCATTACAGCCATGTGGGCTGAACCACTTGCTGCATGACTTAAAATTAAATGTGTGTCTGGTCAGAACACATTGTAAATGTTTAAACAGTTTAAAGATTAACATACAGGAAGCACACAATAAAATCCACCACAAAATTAGTTTTCTAAAGATATTCATCCTATTTAAAAGACCTACAACAACTGAATAAATAATTAACACAATTAACTTTATAAAAGAAAAGAATTGCAGCATCTCACATTTTAAGTTTCCCTCAGCAGAAATACTCACCTGTGTGCTCGCAAAGGCATATTGCTGATGAGCATATGGAAGAGTTCCTGGGACAGCTTGGCGGAACTGAGAGTTGGAGAGCGGTCCACCTCCAGAGATAGAGACAGCATCCTTTGAAATATGGATACCATTCTGCAGGAGAGATAGGCTTAGCAACATACGGGTACATAAAACAGGCAGATAACAACCTTAACATTATACATATGCATATAAAACTGAATGAGGTTGCAACTCATAATTTATAAAAATCAAATTAAGCTCTAAAAGTTCATTTATATTTCACCTGATGTGCTCATCTCTCTCTTTGGCGACTTGTTTACTCTCTCCATAATCTGTCGATTTCACAATGGCTGCAAAAAGCCACTTGATAATGTCCCTGAGGAAAAAAATAAATAATGAGAATATTACTGTCGCAAGACACAATTCTAAAGAAAAAGCATGGTTATCCAGGAGCTAAGATGGGATTATTCTGGTATATGGTGATTTGTAATGTTATTAAATGAGCCATATAAATTTTTATTATGAATCATTTAACACCATGAGAGATTAGTTAAAATGTTTAATATAATATAATAATATATATATGGTACTGTTAGGGGACATTGGGAAATTATGTTATTACAGCCTTGAAAAGAGGATTTACCCTACCACAAAGCTGCACAGCTACTATTTATCTACCGCAGGTGGCCACTGGGTGTTTATTATCATGGTTACGTCCAAATTACTAAACTCACCTGACTTGATGGAACTTCTGGTCACACGACAGTGCTGCTTTAGCTATCGACTGGGGGAGCGCACTGATAGAACGTTTGGCCTGGAAGTCATCCTCCAGTGTCTGCACAACATACTCCAGAAGCATGCGTACAACTTCATTTCGATGTTTTTTTGCATGTTCCTATGAAAGTAAGAAAGTTATATACATTACGTTCATGAGGGCCGAGTGATAGTGACCAAACCATTTTTTCTGCAGAAACATATCAATAATACAACACTTTTATTGATGGCTTTAATTGCTTTCAGAAGAAACCGAGACAAACAACCGTTTTTTTTTTTAACCTGTGCATTTGTTTTAGCCATTATTTACCCTTACTGTATTTTGTGTTATTTACTGGTTTTGAGTTGTACCTGATTAGCCATTAGTGAGGTCAACAACTCCCAGTCCCATGGAACTGTGTTTTTATCAGCCATATGGTGTCTGCAATCAGAAAGCAGCTTAAAACTCTGAATTTAAACATGATGAGAAGAAGGTGGAAGATTTAATATTTCAATAAGAAAGACAAAGAGAAAGGCAACGAATAAGATATCACAATTAACTCTTAAACTCTAACCTCTGTGTCCTCATCAGCAGATTAAAGGCCTGCTCGCAGAGGTGATAGGGACACTGTGGGTCAAGCAGAATGCCGTGGAGTAAATGGGTAGTGATATCTCTGGGAGGATAGTAACCAGGCTGTAGCAGGTCTGACAAGAGCTGCAATGTTCCCTCAGTGTAGTTCTCATCAATGGTACTGTAAACCAGACTCAAGCTCTGGCGACAAAGCACCTCTGGAGCTCCAAAACCTTCATCTTCCATGTCAATCTAAAATAAAATGAAATACTGCACATTCAGCCTAACATGTAATCCCAAGTACCCAAGTAATGACTTCTTAAGAACAAGAGAAAAGTACAAATATAAAAACTATGTCTCTGACCAAGGTTTGAGCTGGTCCGGACATCATTTTCTTGAGTGTAAGTGGGCACACAAAATGTATGTCCTCTGTACTTGCTGCCCTGAAGTGCATTTCAAATCGACTGTCTTCGTTAACATCTTCTCCATCACTCCCCTCTTGCCAAAGGAAAGACACTGGACTGTCAATTCCAAGATCTCCTCTGTAAGCCCCAGTCGCAGATCCTTCATCCATATCCTCAGTTTTAGAGCCTGACACAGGAGGCTCACTAGGAATGCTACAGGACAGAAATTCTGGGGTGTCTAAGGCTCCATCAGCCCTGATCTTCTGCCAATCAGTGGTGTTTTCGACTGGTGCATGTTCAAAGGTAGATGTTGGGTCAACGTGACTCTTATGATTTAGTGCTACAGGACTTGAGGGGGGCAGAGATTTGAGGTCAAAAGGCACACAGGAGTATGGTCGAGTGGTAGGGGAGTTGGCGAATGAAGGTTGAGAGAGGCTTTGCCTTGATTCAGCATTGTCTGCTTCCAGTTCAGTGTTACAGCTGAGGATTTCTCTTTGTATGAAACCCTGTGCTTTTTGTTGAGATGAGGGAGATGTTGAGGAAGGGGTAAACACGGATGAACAAAAGTCATCTGTCTTGTCTTGACAAGTACTGTGGTCCTTTAAAGTTGCTACGGAAAAGTCTTTATCAGATAGGGGCAAGTTTGCTGAGCTGTGTATGTGCTGAGAAATGTTCTCATGTAGGCGTGCATTTGTAAATTCATTACTGTTATCTTCCATTCTGATTGATTCTGATTGAACCCCCTCAGGTGGAGACTTATTCAGTGACTGTTCCATGTAAGGACCATTTAATGCGGTCATCCTCACATTACTAATGCATTCGGGTGCTTCACTGTTATTGTTTAGCTGTCTAAAGCACAGTGACATTTGTGTACAGTCTTTGGTTAAATAGACAGAACATTTTGACTTTTCTAGGTCCCTAAAATGGTTTTCAAGGAATGGCAGTCGTTTCAGTTTTACAGCTGGTGTGTGATGACTGGAGTGAGCTTCATTAGTCTGCTTTTGGTGCTGTGTTTGAGAATTCAAACATCTCCGCTTTGGCTCTAGGTTACCACAGTCCAGCTGTGGATCGCAAACAGCTGTATGCTCTGAAGAGCTTTTCTCTAGGTTAAAATTTTGTTTGCTTGAGATTTGACTTTTATTTAAATTTTCTTGTTTAATTTCACAGTCATCTGGTGGTAAATTCTCAGTTTCCAGTTCTGTCCCATTTGCGGAGTCACTCTCAGTCAAGTCTACCACTGCTGGAGTGGAGTTTAGTCTTTTGCGAATCTTCAGCTCTGGAAGGGTCCATTTAGGATCTGTGAGGTCAATATAACGCTAGAAAAAGGGAAAATAGAAAAAGGAAATTATATAATTACTTATTTAATTTATAATTACATGTAATTTCATAACCCATTCAAACGACATCAACTGTCTGTTCAAGACCAAAAGTGAATAAAGACAGTTTCACTATTTGGCCACAGCCATGTATTTCATTTAAGTGAAATCTTTGTTTGTTTTTTTGTCTTAACGGATAAGGTAAAAATATGAATATAAAGTTGTTCAGCTTATGACCATTAACAGTGTTAGAGTAGGCCTAGGGTAATGTAATAGTGTGATAGTATGTATAGTGCCTGAGAATGTCACTATAGTGTTTAAAATAATATTTTACTAAATTTATATAAATAGGCATCGTAATCTAGCTAAATGATAAAGTTATGGCATGAAAAAGATGGAGAAATACATCCATTTTAATGTTAACATAAAGATAATGTAATATTATACTATTACAACATGTGAACGAATGTTGAAGTTGAAAAAAAAAACAGCACAGCGTTAGCTAAGCCGCACTAAATTTGGGATATATTTTATTTTGTTTGTGCCACAAACTACAACATAGATGTAGCTATGTAATGACTAATGATAATATAGGTAATAATAAATTGTAATAATAATGAATTAATTTGTAATGCTGATTTAAAATAAGCCAATAAATGAATTCATGCTAACATGATCTTGTTAACTTTAAATGCAGCTGCTAGCTTACACTAATGTAAGCTGCTAGCTTCACTTCAACCTAAAATGTCCCTATGTGCCAGAACAAAGCCAAATTTAATTTAATTTCATTACAAGTGAGTATTAACATGAACAACATACTTTCAATATACCTTCGAAGTAAACTGCGCAGTGGAGTTAGTACAATTGTCCCGTTTCTTTCCGCTAGCTGGTTAGCCAGGGGTTAGCTGCAGCGACATCTTGAGGCCGTCGGACGCGCTCGTTTCTACGGTAACAGCCGCAGCGGTTGCTTCGCTAACTTACCAGAGGGACGTTGGCGTTCACCACGTCGACGTCGACCCGCACGGCGGCGAGGGGCAGGGGGTCCGCTTTGGTCCTCACGTTGTTGTAGGAGCCGAGGATTTCCACATCGGAGTCGTCGTCCGAGCTCACACTAATCACATCAGCCATGTCTCCTCACTCATCCAGCCTCCCACTGCACAGGAACTTCATAGGGAAAGCAGAGCCATGTTCGCGCCCACAGTTCCTAAAGAGAGAAGAGGTGGAATGACCGCGGAACTCCCCAACAGGTTTTGTACAAAATACTAAACAGCTCCTCATATGAGACGTGTAACCTTAGGACTTGTGGCATTTCCTTGTTATGAGTCTCCTGATGCTGCCGGTGGATCGGAGTTAGATTTTATTTCCATCACTCACGGTGCGTCGACAGACAGAAATACATTAAATAATATCCAGTGATACGACTTCCGAGTGTTGTCTGTTTAAAATGTCTACCTGTGAGGATATTTCCATACCTGGCTCATCAAAAACCTGATACTTCCTGGTTTTTCGTGTTATTTCTTCCTCTGTAGTTTGCAGTGTGGCGCATCATGAGCAGCTGTTCACTTTCCAATATTGCCACCTGCTGTACTGGAGTGTGAAGTGTCAGTCTGCCTAATCAAACTAAAGTAAGAAGAGTAGCACATATATACAGTATAAACACACAAAATAAAACGAGATCTAGTTTTCTAGAGAAATATACAAACATTCATCACACTGAAATGCAGTTCTAAAGCCCAGTAAAAGGGTTTTCATCTGCCAGTGCATCTGATAAAAGTAGTAAACAGGAAAAATAAATCCGCTATACAGAGCTCAGTTGGAATACACATAACTTCCTAATTAATCATACTCATTCCCAGAATTTAACATCCAAGGTGACACTTTGACCTTTTTTGTTCTAGACATTTTCAGATGTCACAGTAGGTAAAGCTAATATCAACAATTTAAGCAATACAATTATTGATGGCTGAAATTCGGGTTAGCTTTAACAGGGACATTAAAAAAAAAAACACACTGATCATTATTTAGGAACAGCTTTGTGTAACACTATGTAGTCTGATGTATCACCACCGGAGTGCACTGTTGTTGCACAAAAGATTTCCCAATTTAACAAAGGCCTCTACCTGGACAGCACCACCTTCATACAACAATCACACATCTGTGCATCCTTCTCAGTAATTACCTTAAAAGTGAGATATGAAGACAGCTACGTGTAGTTCAGACTTACATTTACAACTTGCACTAAAACAAAAAGATCTTTTAGCCTTATTAGCTTCTCACACACACAGTTGTGACACTCAGCTGTGAACAAACAAAGTAATGGTGTTTTGTATTTTGCGTCTATGACTTTGAGTGATCTGTTTCGTCTTCGCGTTGAAGTGAGATAAATCACTCAAACAGACGCTGCAGCCATGAAGCATGCTTTGACTTCCTCTAACTGCTCTGATCCTTGGGGAAAGTATTTCCACAGATGACACCCTGATCGTCATCCTACACGTTTGTTTTTTTTAGACCTGCTTCATTGTGATAGGGAGCTTTGATATATCCACATTCTAGAGAGTTGCCAAAAACATTGTAATTGTGATAAAGACATTGTTTAAACTGTAGCTGTTGTTACTATGTCGTTTATAATTTCATGGTATTTTGTAAAAAAAAAAACAATCCAATAAAAATATCTTTCTCAAAAATTCATGTGCTGTAAACAGGAGATATTCCAGAAAAACAGAAAATATTATTGCTAACTACTCACATACGCTACTCATATATGTAAAAAGTTATTAAACTCAACCACAGCACCCTGTGAGGAATGGAGGCAGGATGAGTTATAATGATAAGACATACGCAACCTTCTGACACGTTTTCAGTTATGTGAAAACTTTAAAAAATAAGTAATGCATGTTTAAGTGGTAAATGCTGCATGGTTAAGTCTGTGCACATCAAAGTATTTCTTCTTTTTACTCTGGTGATCATCCTTTGCATCATCTCCTGGACTCTGTCATGCTATCACTTATAGAGCAGACATTTTGCTTCAGTTTAGAAATTGACTCCAAACTTCAGGAGGAAGTAGCAAGTGATCATATGGGTAATAATAATGTCTGACACACATAGGTAGTTGATGCCAAATCATTATTGTCAGTCAGTCCCTGTTATTGCACTCAGTTTATTAATTCAGGAACACAAATATTGCCACAACGTCAAACCTAATTCAGCTGGAAAAGGTAGTCCAAGTTCAATTAGACAGAGATGGAGAACTATGGAGATGTCCTAACACTCTGCTGCCCATACATGGACACGAATTAAGGGCAAAATACTTTATCATCAACCGAGCATGCAGTTTCCTGTTTTTAAAGATGAACAAAAGCTGAAGTAGTTTCTTAAACTGGAAACCAGTGAGTCTGAAAATAGAAAACTGGGCAAGCCTTTATTTTTACAGACAACACTACTAGAATTATTTTTCACTGGCTAAATATTGTAATAACCGCCTTCTGCCTATTAATCATACATTTGATGTGAAGTGATAAATGATACTTTTTATATTTCATTACATCTTTCATGAATAGCTGTTTGCCCTCGTTTCTAGTCTTTGTGTTGAGCTGTGTGTCTACTGACTGTAAGAAAGAAGAAGCAAACATCACCAAATGTTCAGCTGTTAAACAGCATTTTAAAGAGAGACATTCCCCTGATGTCCTTGAACTTTCTTTTGATTTACTTTTAGTTTCTCTCGCGGAGTCGACACTGAAGGTCAAACCTGTGAGACTCAGTGTGAGCGTGGTCAAGTCCACTTACTGCAGCTCGCTTTCTATTTGCCAAGTTCACTGCACATGTCTTGTTAATCAGCACAATCCTGAAGAGGGCAAAGGCTCGGTCAGTCTTCAGCAGACTGACACAACACATATTACTCAATTTAAATCGGACTCATCTGAAAATAAAGCATCACCTCACACTCCTGACACAAAAGAAAACAAACGCTGCTGTCCTGTATTCCTTTAATTTGGGTAATATCAGCACAGGTTTCACAAAGGATGAAGACACTAACAAGGACACTCTGTTCAGGCAGGCAACAAAGCATGCTGGGACGTTTATTATATATCATAGCTGCCATAAAAATATCATAACACAGCAAAATTTATTTTCAAGAGTTTTGAAAAGTGTTCTTATCTTGAAGTTCCAGGCAGGCAAGAGTCAGCGAATGAATTAAGTTGAGGCCTAAAAGCATAAATCTCTCTGTGCACTTAGAGGGACGTGCACACTTTATTCACAGAGGAATGGGAAAAAAATGTGACAAATTGGAGCATGAAAGTTTTCCTGGAAGTTGAAGGGTACAAAAATATTATTTAACAACATACTTAGGCAGAAAATTAAGATGACATGTGACAGAAACATCAGTCAGTAGTTTCAGTCCCAGATAGGAGATAAAACCATCAGAGAAGAGGAACGAGTGGAGCTGACGCAGAGTTAGAGGCAACTGTGTTTATCCCTTCCTGTCCCAGCCAGACTGTCCAGGTTTTCTGTGACACTGACGGAGAAGTTAGCCAAAACTTACTTCACTGCAGCAGCTCAGGGGTCACATCTGTTGTCTTATCACATTTAGCAGAGAATGAATAATATTTAAATAAAGAACTGGTGAACAAATATCATCTGCCATAAAATCCACGGTCTCAAAACAGAAAAAAGAAAAAAACACGGTTGGAATTGTTTTGAGCGAACAATCAACGTCACTTATTTGGTTTATATCAGAACTCTTCAAAGAGCTATGGATAAATGCTGAATGTTAGTGGAGGACCTGTTTTAAAGCATCCAGGTGTAAATATGTGTAACTGTGTTACTGTGATCAGGACAATTCAGAGAAACAGGGGAGGACTGCTAGTGACATTTCTCTGGATAAATAAAGATAAAACACACATACAGTATTTTTTGCACACTGCTTTAATATAAAACCTTTTTAAAATTAATTTCTGTTGAAAAGGCCTTAGTAGATGTTAAACTATTGTAATGGAATATAGCATTTATGTTATTATTGTGTGACATACTCACACAATAATGCACTTTTCAGAGTTTGTAGTCAATTTAAACCATGTTCCACTCTGTATTTCTATCTGGTGTATCTAGTGCTAGTTGGAAATGGATCTCTGTTTGACATATCATGCCACACTCTTTTAATAGACAGCTTCCAGCCAATTAGGAATGATTACTGGCAAAACAGCACAACCATTAGTTGCATTTGTTTTGGACGTAATGTCTTTGTCTGTAACCTATATTCTAAAATATGTTTTGTGTGTCATTTTGTATCAGATGCACAAATCTATTTAAGATGCATTAAGCTTTGATTTAAAAGAGATGATAATACTTCTCTTAGCATGTTTGTTTCCAGGTATCCTCATAGATTTTTGGACATCAGTTGTGGAGAGTTGTGCTTTTCTGTTGTCTTGTGTGATTAGGGAAAAAGGGGACGTCAGCACTAGAGCAACAGGTTCATTGCCACAGAACAGCATGGAAAAGGAGAGGGCTGAGCATCCCAAAGAGCCTTGCCAGATGGTCAGGGCAAAGACAGTCCTGTCTCATGGAAATGCGATGTGACAACAGGAGACGGAGTGAGTGGCAGGTCGGGGAGGATAGAGAGGTGAAGTGAAACAACCGCTTACAGAACCAGAAGGTGTCAGCTGTCCCCAGAATAACATGAAAGAGACATGTTAGAGAAAGGTGTGACAAAGTTAGACGGGTGGGTAGCAGGAGGACGGGAAGGAAAGGGGTATCCAACAAACACCTCCTCGCTTCTCTGTTTTGCTGTCCACATCCATGTCATGCTCTTAAGCTGTTAAGGCCATGGCCGCCACACACCCTTCCTCACATTGCAATCAAATTCAGTAGGCTGTCAGTCACCTGTTGTTGTTTTTTTTTATTATTATTATTTCTGTGGCTGTGCAGCAGCATATTATCCCTAACAAGGTTGATTTGGTTGGCAGAGCGTGCCAGGTCCAGAGACAGAAGAGGCTGATGGTGGACCAGAGCCCGATGACTCATTCTGCAATCTGTGACCTCAAAGGCTGATGGGCGTCACAACAGGACAGCCATACGTACGCTGTCAGCGTGAACTACTTGGTGCATGTGTTTTGACATTTGTAATTTCATAAAAGACTAAGGAATCGACAAACTATGGCGTGAATGATTATTCTCCTATAGTACAACCCCTCTTCATGGGCGAGTTTATATCCAAAATCACTAATCAGACAAATTAAAAAAAGTAATGATGGAAAATATCTTATTTTTCTTTCTGTCATGGTTTGTTCCTCATTTTCAGAACATAACAGTATCAGAGAAAGCTGCATTGGGTGCCAAAGAAAAAAGCTCACAGTTAATAATCAGAGATGTTGTCTGTGATAGTGAACACACACTTGTGCTACACAGGCTAACACAAAACCAACAGGGAGTGAGGCCAATGTCAAATTTAAAATGAATGCTCTAATGAGCACTTGGCCTGGTGGCAGGATGTAGAGGAGCACCTTGAATACTAACAGTGCACTTTCAAGAGCCAAGATTAGTACACAGCAGCATCGGAAAGTGGCAAATTGTGGACATTAAGAGCCAACAAGAATTATCTCAGGGTAAACTACTTCAATGTTCACAGCTTAAACGTGAGAACAGGGACAATGAGGAATGTGAAGTCGCCTAATGTGGAGAGATGAGACAACTACAGTCCAGAGTCTATCAAGACAGATCAGACCTGATCAGAAAAAAAATCTGTGCTTAAGTAACTTAAAACTTACTTCCTGCAATCGCTCAAACCCAGCTGCACATTTAATCACACTGGCTGGGCCTTCATGAGCCACGTTCTCCGTCTAGTCTACGTCATCTGACGGTCTGTTTTTAACAGTTAATTACAATGACCAAATTGCAGTGTGATCTGAGTCACAACTGAGTTCTGAGTCACTTCTCCACTTCCTTACTGTCTCCAAAATACAACCAGTGAATGGGTTGAAATGTTGTGGGCCTAACATGTTAGAGCAAAGTCAACTGATCCCACAACAGAAGGAAAAGTAATTTGATTCGCTCGAAGCCTTTATACCCACTTCTTACCATTTAACCCTCAACCAGCTCTCTTAATTTTAAGCAGCAGCCATCAGTCACTTTTCTCTTTTTTCCTTTTAACCACGTATGAGATTTTACCTTTAAAATGAGATGTATGATCTGTGTCAGTGTGGTGTTTTCACAGGAAGCCTATTTTCTAAGGTCTTAGAAGTGAATTTTAAAATTGCCTTCCCCCGCTGAATGTGTAAACAACCATTACGGCTCTTTTTCTAAGATGAAGCACTTTGTGCCTCTTTCCAATTCAAAGCGAAGCCGATGAAACAAGCTGATCAGCTCGTAGTTGAAACGTATTCAAGGTTGTTTCAGTTGTCAGCGGTAATTATGAGACTTGAAGTGATTTGAAATGATTGAAATAAGCCAACTGGTTTTAAAATGTCCAATTTATATAATTAGTGATGTGTTTATTGCCCTTTGAGCCCCAACAACTTTCTTGATAATAAGCCATCCCAAATGTCTGCTTTAATTACTTTTAATTTGAGTTGAAACATCTATCGGGGAACGTGCTGACACGTGTGACCTTCAAAGCTTCATTAACCCAGTCCCACTCTCAAATTCCAGTGCGGTTGTCCAAAGCTGTGGAAAAATCAGAGGGAAATCTTGTTTGTTTGGGATACAACAAAGGTCAGCAGTCATGTATTTATCCACGGCTGCCAAGCCTACTGGCAGCAATAGCAACACTGGAAGAAGATGGGAGATGTGGAAAGACGTGAGATCTCTGAAAAAAGAACATGTGAATCACAGTGTGGCTGTGACACACATTCAGAGTCCTCTCCCACTCTCTCGTACGTTATCTCACACAAATATGCACACCAACAATAGCGAGGGATCCTGGAACACATACACGCATGCAAACAATTATGCACATACAGTATGTAAGCAATCGTGCAGGGTCATGGCTGAATTTCTGCAGGCTGGATTCTCTGGGGACATTTTTTCACTAGAACAAATCACCTGCAACCTGAGATTTTCCACACACCACCTCAAGCCATTTATTCCTGGAACGTTACATAACGCAGCAGTGGGTTCTGTTCACATTCAGCCTAAACTGCCTCCTTAGAAGAAAACAGGAAGCTAAGAGGATGGAGGCAGCGAGGATCTGCTCTGTTTATCCAGTAGCCTATAAACAGTATTATCAGCATCATCATATGTCAGCATACCATATTTTTACAATGCCTCTACCCTCAGCTGGTCATCACATGACAAGTGGCAACCTATTACGGTAGTTTCCTTCAGCACCACACATTTTTAGTTTCAGCTAAAAATCACCTCAGTCGCTGCTAAGCCAATGAGCAGTAGCCAGGAGCAGTTATTATCACTAAAGCATTACCTGCAGGCGGTAGGAGAACTTGTCAAATCAAAGTGTATATCTAATGATGCGATCAAATTCATTTCTGTTGACTCCATGAATGTTTATGTTACTCTCATCATCTGTAGTTTCAGAGAGCTGAAGTGTAATAGTAAATGAATGTGGCATCTGCATCACCACGGGGGGTCAAGTGTGTTGCAAGGATGTCAAGCATGTAACATGGTAAGTGGTTTATTTGTTTTGGCTCGTCGTCGATGGCTTGAACTCTCAACTGGAGCCTGAAATGTTCTGAATATCTTGCTGATGAGAGAGATCCCATTCGTACTATGTCTTTATTTTGTGTTAAAATATTTAGTCGCACAGGGCGGGCATGTATGCAGCCTCATTACATGTGATGACTGCATCATAACAGGAAGCTGGATCCAGAGTGACAGGATGCTGGGTATTGTTGTTTTACTTGGAACAGAAAGTATGGAAGGAACATGTTTAATTATTCTTCATATTTAGCTTTCCTGAGATCTCAAAATAATTCTGCCATGATAACATTAAATGGTTTCATCTGCTTGTTATGTTAACATATACAGTATAATATAGAATTAATATGTTTATATTGTCAATACACATTGGATATGTGCATGTGTCTTTGCATGCATATTTTATTTTATATATTTCTTTTTGGGACATTTGGGACACACAGAACGTCCAGCATGCACACTTTAGTGATTAATGTGAAATGTAGGAAGGTGCGTGTGTATGTCTGTCTATAAAACAGAGCTGTGCTTTAACTAATAACACAAAACATACTTAATTCTGTGCGTTGTGACGCTCAGCTTAAGCGACATTAAACATTATATACTGTACCTGTGCATTCTGTATTTACTCAATGTTGGATTAGAAGAGCGTTCAGTGAGTTTTTATCATTTGTGATGTGGTACAAGACGGAATATTTTGTTGTTGCTTTGATTCAGTTTAGCCAACATCTGCAAGCAGAAAAAAACTCAGTACTGTTGCATAATTTTCTGTTTTTTTTTTTTTTTTGGTATGGATTAAGTTGCGCAGTGCAAAACAATTAGACTTAAATAGTTGTTGAGCTTTATTGGATTTTGGCTCCTTTGAAAAAAATCCAGGATTCTGTTAATGGTCCTTTAAAATTTAGAAAAGCGCTCAAAAGAAAAGCAATAAAAAAAGAAGTGTGTGCAATTGCAGAGGATTGCATAATGAGATTGCTCATTTGGAAACATTTTAATTGGATGAAATTTCTTGGATCCTGCTTGAGTCAATCAAACCGGATTCCTACTAAAGAGTATTGGTGAATGTTGGTTACTGAGTCTAGTGTTTCGTTGTTGTTTTTATTTTTGTTGTTATTATGCAGCAGGTAGACCCTTAGAGAAATGTCTACAGACCACTGATACATGGTGACAGTCACCCTTTAGACGATCCTCACTGTTTTTCATGTTCATTCTGGGGAGTAAGGTCAGAGACAGAGAGCAAAGAAAGAGAGCGAGAAACAGGACGGACAGCCTGAATCCTCCTCCTCTTCCTCCTCCTCCAAATCTACAGTAACTCCTTCTGTGTTTCATCTCACTGCGGCCATCAGAGGATCTTCTAACTGAGCCTCCACACAACTCACTGTCGAGGATGAACACAGATGTACACGCACACACACCAACATTAATGTTGGTACCCATCAGACAGCTTTAGCTGAACTGCAAATCCCATACTGACAAGCTTCCAGCAGATGCTATTTACTTTATAAATAGACTTTTTTTAAATCCAAAATTAGTGAAGTGCGTGTGTTAATCAGAGCTCCAATCTGCTCATCAGCTCTGTTGTGTTTGCATTTTTATAGTTACCCCTGACTGGCCATTTTGTATCACTCCTAACTGGTAAATATCCCCTGGCTATGTGACTGGCTGCCTAACATTGTCCACACGTTATATAACTAAACCTCCAGCTTCAAGCTTCTCAACAACAGGTACTATGGTCACCTCCGTCTGCAGCAACACCGAACAATTCCCCATTGCATTGTATGAATAATAGAAGAGAATGGGGGGTGCAAAAAGACATCCATTAGAGATGTGGACCATGAAAGTTTTACATCTAAAAAGTGCAGTTCATTCAATTACTATTGCATTAAAGACTTGTTAAAGACTCCTAATTGGTAGCCCTGCAGGGCTGATAATGTTCAGAGAAATTTCCAGCTGTGCTGTTATACCTCCACTTTCATTAGTAGCTTCTAATGGCCATAAACACCTATATCATAGCGCATGTTCTGATACTGTTGCACATAATGTAGATAAAAAATCTAAATAAGAAACAGAACAATAAAGAGTGAGAGCATACATTTAAACACAACAAGGCTCGCCTGAAGAGAAAACAGAAAGAAATCTCAAATCCAAAAATCAATGCTCTCTCTCTCTCTCTCTCTCTCTCTCTCTCTCTCTCTCTCTCTCTCTCTCTCTTTCCTTTAAGTTTAGAGATGGGCTGGTCCTCTGAGTGATGTCACCTCATTCCTATATGGGCATTCATCACAACCAGCAGTGTGCATCTCCTATGCGTTTAATAAGCGACGGTGTTCACCAAAAACACAAAAGCAGGATTACGCGCGGCGATGTGACATCGGAGCAACGACTTTGTTCTCCTTCACCCGTCAACTTTGCTCTTCTCACATTCATGGTATATTGGGAACAGAGTGAGCGCGTCGGAACCATTTGGAGGAACTTTAATGAAGGGTTCGCTGTGCGGAAAAATACATTCGTGCAGGTCCCGTGTTTCGTGTGGGCTCCACTGTTTGGGAGCGTTACGCACAACATATCTTCATGGCTTAGGAAGCGCGGCGCATCCAGTGTTGGCTGTTGTGGAGAGGACAAGGTGCAAAACAACAAACATGATACGAAAAGACAAATTAATGCAAAAATGGATTTAACTCAGTTAAACCTGCTGTTGGAAAACGTTTCCAGCGATGAGAACACCACGGACGCACCGCTTGCTTTGCCACACACGGAGGCAGCCACCGCGCTCATCATCCTGGTGGTTACTGTGATCATTTCGGTGACCATTGTGGGTAATGTGCTGGTGATTGTGGCGGTGTTGACCAGCCGCGCTCTCCGTGCGCCTCAGAACCTTTTCTTGGTGTCACTGGCATCAGCGGACATCCTGGTGGCCACGCTGGTCATCCCCTTCTCCCTCGCCAATGAGGTAATGGGATACTGGTATTTTGGAAGTACATGGTGCGCCTTCTATCTGGCTCTGGACGTGCTGTTCTGCACCTCATCCATCGTGCACCTGTGCGCCATCAGCCTGGACCGCTACTGGTCAGTCACAAAGGCGGTCAGCTACAACCTGAAGCGGACACCTAAGCGCATCAAGTCCATGATTGCTGTAGTGTGGGTAATATCTGCTGTCATCTCTTTCCCCCCTCTTCTAATGACCAAGCATGATGAAAGGGAATGTCTGTTGAACGATGAGACCTGGTACATCCTTTCCTCCTGCATGGTGTCCTTCTTCGCTCCGGGTCTCATCATGATTCTGGTTTACTGTAAGATCTATAAAGTAGCGAAGCAGCGCTCCTCCACCGTGTTTGTAGCCAAGAACGGGCTGGAGAGGCAGCCGTCTCAGTCAGAGACCTGTTTCGTTAGGAAGGACCGGTTTGAGCTGGAGAGCCCAAGTAGCCAGAGCTCGGGCAGCCAGCAGCAGAGGCAGGGAGAGCTGGATGACATCGACCTGGAGGAGAGCTGCTGCGCGTCGGATACTAAACCCCGTAACCACCGCTTCGCCAAGCGGAGGAAGGTGGAAGGGTCGGACTGCTGCCCGCCACAGAACTGCCGCCTCTCCTGGGCTTCAGCCCGGGCGTCACAGCTCTATCCGGAGCAGAAGAATCCAGCAGGGCGACAGCAGCTCGCCAACAAGACCAAAGTGGCCCAGATGCGGGAGAAACGCTTCACCTTCGTGCTGGCTGTGGTGATGGGGGTGTTTGTGCTCTGCTGGTTCCCCTTCTTCTTCACCTACAGTTTGCATGCTATCTGCAGAGAGCGCTGCTACATCCCGGGAGCACTTTTCAATCTTTTCTTTTGGATTGGATACTGCAACAGCTCCGTTAACCCGATAATATACACTATTTTCAACAGGGATTTCAGGAAAGCCTTCAAGAAAATCGTATGCAGAACTTCTAAGCACTGAAAGGGTCCTCATGACTATTTTTGTTTTGCCTCCCTCACTCATTAAGGCCAGGAAGGAATTGCAAAATAAGAGCTCATTCTTCTTGGCTGTCTATTTCCCTTCCCCAAATCATTAATGTTCTAACTGTTATGATGTTGAAAAGATCCAGTGTTGTGTACACATTTAAATGTCCACGAATAAAATCTAAAGTGCAGCAAAACAAATACAAATATTTGAGTCTGTCAGTGCACACGTGTGATGTAGGCACCAGACATGCTCATAATTTAATCATTAATATGTTTTTATGCCACTTGACATGTGCTAAGTTTTAATATATAGGTCACTGTATAACAAGCCCTGCAAAGCTGCACCTTCGAACATAAATCCCCCTAGAAATGTTTTACTCTGGAACTGGCCACTTCAGACTGTCTGTAACTGGGTTCCAGTTCTGCCAACTGGCTCACAGTGGGTGTTTTATTTCAGCATCATTAGAAGATTAATCTCTACTATCTACACCATACAGTATGAGCATGGGCATAATCAGGCAGGAAATGATGGTCTGTGAGTAGAAAACTGAATCAAATCCTGTGTGCCGTGTATCACGTGCCATTTAGATATTGTTGCTTGCTGCAGTTAAAGCTCCAGCTTTCTCTTAAGCATTTGTTATCAGTGAACCCCCAAACTTACGTAAGAGCCTAATCTCACACCCCCACCGCACCGTCACACCAGAACAATGGCCAAGCTGAGGCCTGCGTGTGCAAAATCTATTGGCTAAATCTTTGTGTTTTTATTTCAACAGCTCAGTATTTTTTCAGTAAATATTGAAACCATGTGAGATTTAGTTCTGTCGTACAACCTGATGTTATGAGAACAGAAATCTGGGTTGTGTCGTCTTTGTGAATGTGTGGTGCCAAATTGGATTTTTTATTCTCTGATTGGTAAAATGATAAAATAATGAAACTGAGATCTGACTGACTGTGACAGTCTTAAACATTGTAGAGAAGCACTCAAAATGAAAAAGCAGCCCTGCTCCCTCTGTCTTAAAAATAGCATCTCTGGACACAGTTATAGCAGGTAGAGCTCGACTTCTAACCAACATCAAATCTGTTTGCTTCAACAAGGGAGTTTAAAATCTACAAGCACGGCCCTAGTTTATAAATCTATTTTATCACACAGTATGAAAAGTCTTGTGTCTCTACTGTCCACTAGCAGACATAACTCATAGCATGAAGACATCAATCAAGTCTATGGGGAAAATATACAAACTCATTTACTATGATGACATTACTAAAAGTTAAGTGCATGAAAAGCAAATGTGGTTAAATTCGAGACTATATTCAAGAACTGTTTTCCATGCAGTCTCAAACTGTGCTGGAATGCATCTGGGAGATAAAGTGTATGTGAAATGTTGAATACATGATGATGTAGCTTGCATGAGAGGGCCTGTGCCTCCCTGGGAAAACTCTGGTTAGTGAGAAGAAGGCAGAGGAGCTCCCGTCAGTCTCGCCAAAGATAATCGCCCCGTTCGAGGGGTGTCTTACCTAAAAAGAATATAAAAGAAAAGTTTAATGAAGGGGTTTTTGTGAAGCGAGCACCTAGCCGCGAGAGTGTTGTTAAAACATCATCAAGGGGAAACAAAAGCGTAGTGGTTGCAGATTCCTAACGTGCAGCATCATTTTATTCATGAACACAATTAGACAGAGAGAAGTGGAGCTGGTGAGAAACCTTATCTCTGAGGCATTCACCAACTCTTGAAACAAATGAAACGTCGGGCCAGAGTCGTACCCGTGAGAGGCAGTAAATCTAGCCTTCATCCTCATCTTAAGCCGAACACTTGGGTAAAAAATGCAGCTTAATGAAATGTCACTGTACATGTTACATGTGATTTCGGTGTCTCATGGGAGCCTCGTCGTGGTGTGCTGTGTTGTCATTGTGTTAGCATTTACGTGTCGTTTTCCGGCTGCTTGTATACTGATTGCCATCAAGACATACAACTCCCTTGTTAAATCTTGCCTCCCAGTTCAATTATCTTTCTAATCAACCGCTCCATTACAGCAAGAATGGAGCACAATGTTATTAATTAGTTGTAGTGTTTTTGTAACTTTCAGACATGTGTAATCTCTCCAGGCATGTCTGCTCCCACACTTCATTTATGTTACATCTTTTGTTTCCGAGTCCAAATCGAGAGAACTAGAGCGACGTGTCATGTTATATTGTCATCATTTTCACTTCACACAAGACTAAACACAGATCCCTCACAATCCTGTACTATGCTTTGGACAAATGGTCTGCTAATTGCATTTTTATTCAAGACAAAATTGTGTTGTTTGAACTCTGCTGAATTGCAGGCCTCTCCACTCTGCACTTCCATCTGCAGAGCCTTTCATTTATCCCAGACTGTAAACAAAGTTGGAGACTAGTTCACGGTGAGAAGCGGAGCCGTGGTAACCCTCAACCTCCCAAATCCTCTTCTAAAGGCTTAATGAGAGCAACAGACTAGCTGGACAGAGCCAAAACCGTTCTTAGAGTGGGATGCTGATTGGAAAGCTCTATTTGGATCTTTTAAAAGGGGTCAGAAGATGGGTTCAGTGCAGGAAAAAAAAAGAGTGCAGGCTGAGAGACGGTGCTGGAGAAAACAGTTGCTTGTTGAGCATCTCCAGGTAATTGCTTTTTTTTCTATTGTCTCTAACTAGATCAAATGCGCTGGAGAGGAGAAGTCAGCTCGTCTTTAGCGTAAATCAGCTGCTGTCACCTCAAAGTGAAGGTGCTAGTGAGCGCCCTGTCTCCAGGCCATTCTAATATATTGCCCTGTATAAAACAAACAACCAGTGTATGGCTTGTGGTGTCAGAGGAAATCAGACAACCGCTGTGGTTACTTAAAGCTGACAGATGAAGAGTGTCTGCGTTGGGTTGTGCACAAAAACCTATGGAGCTGTGTGTCTTCCATGACTCTTAATAGACTGGGCAAGTAGATTTTCTACTGTCTAAAAGAATCACAATTATATGTATATATATATACATATAATTGTGAATTTTTTTTATATGTATATATATATATATATATATATATATATATATATATATATATATATATATATATATATATATATATATATATACATATAATTGTGATTCTTATATATATATAATAAGAATAATAACTTAAATCTTTTTAAGCTATAGAATGAAGAAATCCATATAAAACTAGTTGGACAAGGTGATTTTATTTACATCTAACTTTGTGGCTATAACTTTCCCTATTCTGTTCTAGTAACTAAAAAAACAACAACTCAAGACTGTGATTAATGACTTGTGCTGGAAAACTTTCAGTCCCTAAAGGTGCAACTAGCATTCTTATTCTATGGATTTATCTCCTCCTGGTAGTTTGCAAAGAGAGATCTGAATAAACAGGGTGTACCTCTCTATGATAATTTATCATTTCTTTTTTTCCTTAATGAAAACTATACATGTATGTATTAACACAAAGATGAACTATTCCTCCACTACATTATTTATTTATTTATTTTTGCATCTCTGCATGTGAGTTTACAGTCATGGACTCCTCCAGTAACATAGAAAACAGAAGCTGTAGTGCAGAACAGATGAAAGGAGGACAATGCTGCTTCTGTAATTCCCCAACCCTTTATTGCTGTTGTTTGTCTTTGCACATCACTGAGAGATATTGTACTCATCTGCACACACTCCATTCCATAAAGCAAATATGCTTCCTCAGCAGTCTGTGTGAGATTAAATCATCTTTTGTTTCTAGCGGATGCTCACAGCAGCTGATTCATTTTCCATGAAAATTCTGTGCGCTGTATTTATCTCACAATCTGTGCTGGGAAGTGTTATTCTTGGTACTCTCTAGTGCTTCCCCTTTTCCCTGTGCAGAGGCAGATTACTAGGGCGATAGCATGCCCTGCTGGACCACAGTATATCTCTTCTCATGTTTGTTTTATTTTCCTGTCGTGATCTTTAAAAACACCTCCATCGTGGCATAGGAGATACACCATTAAAACAAGACCTATGACCTGTGATGTATGGGAACTCTAAAATCAGAAATCTAAAAACAGGAAATGGTCTCACCATAATGCAAAGGTGGGTCACCGCTGCACAAGGAGGGCAGAGGAAATGCAACAACATAAAATAATATTAGTGTACATACAATAATTTTTCGCCATTATCCAGCATGTTGGCACAGGTAATATTATGTTTGTCCAAAATTAGCCTTAAAACCTTTGACTGTGCACTGTTTACTGCTCATGATTGTAACAAAGTTGAAAAAGTTCTGGTGTCAGCTTTAACAGCAATATCCAACTAATGTTCTCTGCCAAGGGAGAATAAACATTAGAGATGATGACTGCAAGGGGAATGAGAGATATAATGATTTTCACTGGCATTATCAGTCTGGACAAATTAGCTCTAGTTTTATTCACCACCAAGGGAAACCCTTCGGTGCATACTGTGCTCTGCCCCAGTTTCAACTCCACCAAAAATGCAGCTCATTGCATCACATTCAATAGTCAGAGTACACTTCACCTCTTCGTGGACACTGCAAACACCTACAGTCATGACAAAATCATTGTTACATTCCCACAAAAAAAAGTATAATACAACAAATGACTTGAGCAAAAATGATGGTGGCCATTTTTTTGTACATAAACCTGAAGACTAAGCCAAAGTTTGGTCTCATGTGTCCAAAGGATATTCTTTCACACGTCACTGGGGCAGATGGAGCAAACTTATCAACAGTATTTGCAATTGTATTGACAGGGACATCAAGTTGCTTAAATATGGTCCCAAAATGAGCAGAGTGGAGCATCCAGCAGCTAAAGGCCATATATTTCCCTATGGAGGCACAAAAAAATCAATTAATGAAGGTCTAAACAGTCCGAGTTTTATCTATGCTCCAGACATTTGCTCCAGCAACAGTGGCAATCAATAATGGAATACATTTTTACATATAATGATGCACAAACAGGATTTTCATATAGTCAAAGAGAATATATGTCCTCAAACAGTGGAAAAGCATTAAAATGTCCAAGAATGAAATAGAAATATGTATTAAATATTGGAATTTTCAACAGCAACACGATTAGTATGTAGTGTTTTGTTAATGATGTTAACAACAACATTTAACATTTTGTTCAATCTCGCCATATAGAAATCGAAGACCGCGAAATCATGAACTAACACTTTCTAAAGGACGAGGAAGAGCCAGCTGCTGGGACAGGAAGTGGAGGAAGATGTGGGAAGGGTGGAGGAGGGCTCGTTCAGTCCTGACCTCAGTCTCACTGACCCTAAGCTGAACTCAGCCCTAATGAGGCCTGATACTCACTCCAAAAGACAATCACCCTTCAGAGATTTGGCTCATATTTATCTGCTGCACACACTCACAGTGTTCATCAGCTCTGTGGAAAGTAAAGATTATGTGCTATTTTAACCATGCTAATCAAGGTGCACCTTTGTGTGAACAATTACTAAATGTTGCCCCCAGCCGCCACTCCCCGAGGGACCAGAAGTCACTCAGGTCACCGACACACAGTCTTCACCCTGAGACAATGCGTAGGGCGTCAACATGCCCACAACCTGCCATGCTTTGAAAAGCCCATAGCTGGGCCTTCTGGACACTACACCCATGTACCAAGGAGCTTAAGTTTCAAACTGTAGCGACACACACATTTCTGTGAAACTCAGCAATCCCAAGCACAGCAGGAAGCAATAAATCAAACTGAGGGTCTGAGTGAAAGTGATTGCTGAGGAGCGAACAGCTGTGAGAGACAGTGGCTCCTCATACGCAATGGAGATTGTCACAATTCCACTGTGGCATCAAAATAAAACAAAGGAAAACACAGAAGTAATGAGACATTAGCTGACGACGCCCTAAGGAAATAGCCTAATGTCCCACAGAGAGAACAACACAAACTAGTCCAAACGAGGACAATGTTTATTTTCACGACCTTTGACCCCTTTCTACTGCATGTATTTGCTCCCATCTGTCTCTGTTTATCCCTCCGTTCAAACGTCCTCTTTACAAAATAAAGTTTGTGTCGGATATTTTGCCAGATTTACATTCCAGGACAGTTATGCTATACTGTTTTTATCAGGGTCACATATGGAATTTAAGGTGAGCAAGTTTGTGAGATTGGAGGAATATACAGTAAATACTTTCTGCCCAGTTACATCATGTGAAATTCTTATTTATTATTAACATCTTATAAAAGATAAATATTTTGCACTGTCACACCAATATTTAAAGAATGTGCCACAATCCAACTTTTATTGTCAGAAGCGAAAATATATTATTAATTATTTCTGTTAATAGTCCAAAACTTCAGCTGAAGTACTGTAGTAAACATTTAGCTGCTGGGTATCTGGTATTTTGGGAGAGAATTCAACCTTTTAATCCAAGCTCTGGAGTTTTTCACGTGTTGCTTGTGACAGACTGCGAAGGTCTGAGGAAGAACTGGATCATGTAGTTTTATGATTACCTCCTTGCAGATACTGGTTTGACAGCACATCAGTCAGATCCAGAGCAGGTGCTGTATATTTGCTGGAGCAAGGCACTGTAGAAGACTAGTTATTTGGTTCTGATCATATATCGTGCTTCTCTAGAAGCGCCACATGAATGCAAAAAAATAAATGAACAAAAACTTTTTCATCTCACGACAAAGTCACGCATCACCTCTTTTTATTATATGGGGATCTTCGTATTAGAATTTTCTGCTTGACTTCCCCCTTTTTTAATCAAAACTGAATCATCACCCATATCTTTCAATATTACTACTGTGGTTGATCCAATATTTATAAGGACTTCTGAAGGTTACTAAAAAGACAAACTCAGTCTTAACGCAGTGAGAGTCCGTCATGTCCAATCTTCATGAGCATATTAAAAAGATTCAGTATAATGGCCAGTGAAATAGGTACCCACGATTCTGTGATGTGCAGGGCCAACACAGTATAACATGCACGCACTGCATGAAGCAGCTAAATTAAAGCAGAAATAATTGATTTCATTTCCTTTTGCTTCTGATAACTCCCGTTATCTGTAATCTTTCTGATGTTTGTCATCGTTTAAAAAGGAAATTGATTCAAAGGTTTTTCTACTTGTTTTACCTGGCTCTTTTATTATCTTGCCTGTAGTTCTGCTGTGACAGCCTGCATTCCCAGACCATAAGTACGTCTAATGGTGAGTAAAGAGCCTTTTAACCATGCGTGTCATGTCTGAGGTGTCTGCGTCTGGGTCTTGACCTCACCTGTACCAAATTCATTGTTCCTCCAGGGTCACAGTTTCTGTTGAACTCTAAAGATTTTATGTCAGCACACAATGTTTCCTCTACTGCAATGTTCAAACCTATTGCTCAATCTAACACCAGACTGTGATCTACACAGATTATTATAACTCGGACGTCACAATTCTCTTTGCCCAGTTCAATCAGATCTTTTAGGTTAAGTTTATGTGTAGTGAATGACTTCCAAACAACTACACAAGCCTGTGGCACAGCTTAAGATGCTGAACATTAGATTGCTAATGGGCTGAGAAGTGCTATTCTGGATTAACCATGTTGAATACACTGGTTCATTGCTAACAAGCAGTTATGGTTGAGGCTTATGTTAAAGGGCAGCAGTGATGAATGCCTAATGTGTTGATTAAGCACACTGTGTATGAAAGATTATAAAAAAGAGTGAGTGGGAGTGTTGTAAGCATCCATGCCCTAAAATCCCAGCACAAACCCACTTACTCCACATTCCCATTACCTACATTACCATCTGAAACAGGGGAAAGGAGATTTGGTTCATCTGTCAGTGTAAATATCTCTGAGCAAATGTGGTTAGCCATGTTTTATATATATGTGTTTAATTGCTTCACACGTGCTTACGTAAGACAGTGAGTCAGTTCTGTTCCCCAGTATCACTTATCGAGTGTTTGTTCACATGTGTGAGGAGATGAGAATTAAAGGTGGTGAGTGGCACATGATTTCTTTGTCTTAAAGGTTTGACAGAACAAAATGTAAGCACAGTCTTATGACTCACGTATGTGTGGGACTCATTCACACATATACATGTGTTCACGCGTTAACGCGTGCGGATTAAGGTTTTATGAAGCTGATGGATCTAATTTAGGTTGTTATCATGTGTGTAGGTGTTTGTATTGCATCCTAAGGGAATATAAGCTGTCCTTCTCAGTTAATTAAGACAAACTACCTGGAAACGGAGCCTCGAGACATATTTTACATATGATGAATGTGTGAGTAATACAAATGATTGTACAGAGACAAAATTATTACAGTATGGAGACACTGAGGGAATCTCCCTGATCTACTTGTGTGTACATTTGTTATGTGTAAAACTCTAAAAGAAGCTTTTTAAGAAAATACTACAGCTTTGAAAATGTCTGCAACCCTATAAAACTGTACACTCAGTACTTCAAAAAGATCTTTTGTGTGAGTGTGTTGTGTTTGCAATTACAAGGTTCAGATTTTCTTTGAGAAGCCTTTTTACATGGGGTACAGACGTGGGAGACAATAACCTTGTTATATTGTTGTGAAAGTTGCTATGCTGACGGCTAGCTGAATGAGTAGGCAGCATCTCTGCTGCTACTAGGAACCAAACTCCATGAAGGGGGAACAGGTGTTGGGAGGGGACAGTCTGCCCGCTCTGGTTAGCAGGCAGATGGTGGAACAGAGTTCATGCCGGAGCAGGAAGAGGATGGTGAAAAGATGGGACGGACAGAAATATCGAGGGAATGAGGCAGAGCCGATGACACCCTCAGACAGGTAAACAAGTGTGAGTAACAGAGGAGAAGAGAGGAAGACGGATAAAACAAGGTGGAGGATGGATGTGAGAGAGGAAATAGTAACACTTCAGTACCCGTCTTATTATATAATAGTTTAACGATCATACAGTCATATGGTGTTCATATAGTGCTAAAAAAAAAAATTAAAGGAACACTTTTTAATCAGAGTATCACATCAAGTCACGCTATTGATCTGGTCAGTTAACAAGCAGAGAGGGTTGTTAATCAGTTTCAGCAGCTTTGGTGTTAATGAGACTAGCAGGTCCACTAAAGGGTCATCGATGAGCTGACCCCCAAAACAGGAAGAAGGACACTGACATTTTCTGCTACTCATTACATTTCAAGAGTCAAAATTCAAAGCATTTGTCATGTGCTCAGTGAGGAAAACATGTTTACCTATACAATGACATTCTTCCTTTGCTGTCTACAAGGAATGCCAAAAAAATATAGAAATATATAAGTATAATAAAAGATATAAATACTGTATAGACAGATGTGATAGCATCTGGAGAAGCTGTGGAGAATGTTGCGCTGCATTCAACATTGTTCCTGGAGGATGAAGGAATTGATACCATTGACTGACCCCCCACACTCGCCTGACCTAAATACAATATAACACCTCTGGGACATTATGTTTCAATCCAACAGGTTGCACCTCAAACTGTCTGGGAGCTCAGCGATGCAACTGATGTTGTCGGGCATGCATACAAGCATGTGGAGGCAGTATAGATATCCAGCATGATTTTTTCCCCATTGATGTGTTCAAAGTGTTTGAGCAGGGTAATTTATCCCTTTTATTATTGTTAATTAATTATGGAGACCAACATTATCATCTCAAACTATTGTGGTGATATAAGGTCAAGCGAGGGTTAAGCATTGTGTTTCACTATGAGAAGAAGCTGTGACACGTTTACATTTCTCAGATGCAGCAAAGACGCAGAAAAATGCCTATAAGCTGTGTCGATAAGTCACAGCGACTTCACATCAACAGCAGAATGAATGCGTTTGTCTTGTCTGTGTTCCCACACCACAGTGTTTCTCAAGACGTAGGCCGAGAACAGTTTGATCACAGTAACCATACTTCCTCTTTTGTGGCTTGTTGCTATGGTAAGACTTCCCTTCCAAGCAGGAAGTCACAGGAAGACCCAAGTGAGTTTTCTAGTGTGCATCATGTTTGGGTGGAGCACTCATCAACCACATGACCTTCTTCCACTGGACAGTTTCTAACCCAGTTTTAGTAGTTTTTATGACAATAATTTGACCCTTCTGAAACAGAGTGACATCTTTTTCACGTCTTCCGACATGGTCGAAGACATGAGAAGCTATTCACTGCATCAGTTAGGGTTAAATAACTTGTTGCGAGCTGTAACATATTCATCCATGCAGTAAATGTCCAATGGGAGGACCTATTTACCTATTTGCTTAGTTAAATTAAGTGTGTTATTATTATTGTTGTTGTTGTTAATAATAATAATAATAATAATAATAATAATAATAATAATAATAATAATAATAATAATAATAATAATAATAATAATAATAATAATAATAATAATAATAATAATAATAATAATAATACATTTTTACACTACCAAAAGGTTTAGCTGTAAATGTAAAATAATAGTAATAAAATAAGTAATAATAAAATCACATCAGTGCTGCCAAAGTATGTGATCCCACTTGTTTTGTCAAAATCTAGCTGGAGGAGTCTTTGGCATCACGCTGAGTATAAGAATATGACCTTTAGTTAATGCACCCTCATTAGACTGATCCATTTTAATTTGTCAAGGTTTGTGATGATGGTGTAGTGTTTGTCAAACATCAGTTAGAAATCCTGACCTTTAATTATAATCCCCCCATCGGGACAAATTATGTTTATATGCCTTTGTAATATTTTTTTCAAACTGTGTTGCCCTAAATTTTGTCATAACAGTTGTTTGTCAGTACGATTTGTTGATTGCAGTCTCCCTAATCCAGTACTTGTTGAGACATTTCAATGCAAATAAAACCAAATAAAAGATTTCAACCCAATGGTGATAATAGAGGGGGAAAAATTGTAATCACCAAAGTAAGCAATCCTCTGGGGACTATGAAGGTCTGCAAAAAGTCTTGTGCAAATTTAACATTAAAAAACAGTCCACTGTAAAACACAATAGAAAGTTGTCTGGGTGAATAAAATGTGTATTCAGAGTTTATAAGGATGTGTTTGTGTGTTTACACTCACCACAGCCAGCTACTGTACTCTTCAGTGAGGTGATTTTCTTTTACACATCACACTGTTCTTTACCGGCAGAGGTGAGAATTTGTGTCATGCTGGCTTATTACCGTGATGGCTCCCTGTGCTCTGCTCATGAATTATGCAACACTCAGGTAGTTTAGACTACAATGCCTGACAATGACAGTGGTGTAGAAATTCGGAGTATTTTATCCCCGGTGCCCAGATTCAATTCAAAATCCTCCAACTGGGGTGCTGTTACAGCTTGAGGAGCTCACCCAGATTGAATTTGGTTTTTCCTGCAGATGGAGATGATGAAAACTATCGAGGTGGGGAATGCTGATACGTGGACCTTCTCATTGTTTGACATAAACCCATCAAAAAGCATGTCCCCAATGACACTAGGAAAATGCTGTGCTGCGAGGCAGGGGCCACGATGACATCATGAGGTGCAGGGGTTTTGTACAAAAATGTAACTTCATCTCTGCTACAAAAAATAAACAAACAGGATGAGAAAACTGCAAGTGAATCAATATATAAGTGATGTCTCTGCCAACAAGTCAAGGTCAAGAGTGGCTCTTATTTCAAACACTAAAGCACCTGATTTTGTTGATTAGCACAATGTTACCAGTCAATGAATGAAGCCTCCAAAGGTTGTTAATAGATTTCGCTCAAAAACCCACATGATGTTGGAAAAGGAGAGGCAGGGAATCTCAAGGTCAGCAAGAATCAACATCAGAGGATTTAGCTGAATAATGACAGAATCTTTTATGACCAGTATCAAAATGAGCATTAATAATAAATCAGATGTTTGTGTCAGCAAATGTTTCACTGCACTGCATAATTTAATAGTGGTTATGTTTTACTGAAACATAGTAGATGCATGTTTTTTAAAATTTCTTCTTCCATAAATGAGACTTCTTTGTCTCCTCTCTCTCGCTTGCACAACATCGCGCTGCTGAGACATCTGCATTCAATCAGCAGGAAGTTTTCAGTGGCAACTGCAAAGTTCAACAACGGCTGAACGTCTGCAGCGCATCTGTCTTTTTTAACATGTCTCCGCAGTGAGAGATAGCTTTAATCTATAAGACGCCGCTCGCTCCGTCACTGTCATGGTTAATGAAGTCTACGTGCAGCCGCGTCACATCTAGTGGGAACGTTAAATCGAATGAAACATAATACAATATGTTGCTCGAAGTAGACTTCAGTGAGAACATCATTTAGCTCTTGGAATATGTGAACCCTCTCCTTTGGCCTCTCCTGTGCTCACTGATGGGATGCTTAACTGGCCCTCCAACAGGAATCCTCATCAGCCGTAAAGCATCCCCAGATGTTCCTGTATACTAATTATCCAGTTCAGTGCTATATATGGACTCACACATCTCGAGCCTTTGGCACTCAGTTACTGGTGATGTTGGCCACGCTGTCTGTTTTTCCTCACCACTCCAACTAAGCCTGCACCTGCTCCTTGACTTGAACTTCAGCCACTACACGTTCTCATTTTTCTTATTTTTAGGGCGATCTGAGTTAACATCCCACCGCTTTGTATGAGGAAGTGTTGTTTTCGTTGTTTCAACATATTGCCATCTAGCCAGCACCACCACTACTTTTTAAAGTTGAGGATTAATCTTCACTGTCATGGTTAAACTAAATAATGTCTTTGGGAAATGAGAAACAAGCAGCTGCCTCTCATAAGTCACACACTGTGCTGACCCGTCCAGCTACATCTACTCTTTCCTTTTATGGTTTCTTTCAATTGTCTCATTTTTTAAACATTCTTTTGCTAAATATTAAATATTCCTAGAAAATAACGACATGTACTTATAAAATTACTGACATTAATAATGGGTGTTTTGCATTTTAAAACTGGATTTTGTTTTAATCTCATAGTAAGACCTTTACTCTTCTTGTTGGTGAGAGAAGTGGAAGTGAGCAGAGACACAAAGCAGCTGGTGGAGCAGAGCAGAGGGAGCAGAGAGGAGCTCAGATCATGGCACATCCTGACAGCACTCCCACATGGACATGCTAATGCTGCTGCAGCCTCTGGGCTATGGTCCAGTGTCTGCCGTGTGTGGTTCATGCATTTCAGTGGGGACGGATGGATAAGTGTGCTGTGTGTGTGTGTGTGTGTGTGTGTGTGTGTGTGTGTGTGTGTGTGTGTGTGTGTGTGTGTGTGTGTGTGTGTGTGTGTGTGTGTGTGTGTGTGTCGTGGGAAAAAGCATAAATTAGAGCCTGTTGGTTTCCTCTGAGGTTAAAGGCAAGGCTGGATCACCAACAGGGCAACGAGGGGAACTACCCAGAGGCACCAGAGCTCTAGAGTAAAGGTTCATCAACTGGTTTATACTTTTGGGTTATATCATAGCAAAAATAGATAAACTCACATAATGACAAGCAGCACTTATGTTGAGGCCATGTCATTACGAAGGTGTTAAATTGGCCTCTTATCAAGTCAACCCCTGTAAGGCAAGTTAAATTCAGTTTACAGGAAATTCTGTAACTTTTTTCAAGCCTAATAGGATTAAAAATGGTGACAGCATCTTCTTACATAGCTTGCTAGATACTGGACTATATTAATCCCAACAACTGCTGTCTCAACCAAAAAATGACGGATGGGAAATATGCATCACTCACTATTCGTGTGGTTGGTGCAAAACCACATTTTCTAAGTTTGTAAGTATTCAACTGATGCACTGTAGGCTATATGAGGTGAAATTTTACAGGAAGATTTGAACAGAACATTAGATGCTGTCACTGGAAAAAGTGTCTTCCAACTGGGAGCTTTATCTGAAAGGTGTAAAGAAATGTGAGAAAGGTAAAATAAATAAAAAAATAAAATAAAAATGTAAAATAGTCATGTCTTTATATTATTTAGCCTCAAAGGGAACTGACCTGACTAGCAAAGCACAGTCTCTGTCCTGTGGTGCATTTTCCGCAGAGACTGACGAGCGGAAACAGTGTTGGCTACTTCTTCTAGGAGAACTCACTGACAGAGAGAAGGAGCTAGGAGAGAACGGGTGAACCAAACAAGCAGTATGTCCCTGTGTCCCTATATGTGTGTGTGTGTGTGTGTGTGTGTGTGTGTGTCATATACAGAGACGGATTGGGTGTCAGGTGTTAAGCCTGTGCTGTTCTTTTTCCTAATGGGATATCATTTCTTTAAATCCCGTGTGACACTAACTGTGAGAGGCACCATATACTGCTTTTATTAGTGTATTTGTGTGTGTGTGTGTGTGTGTGTGTGTGTGTGTGTGTGTGTGTGTAATTTGAACTCACAGTCATAAATTCATATTCATTCAACTCGTATGTCATGAAGGTGGTGTCAGCAGAGAAGCTCAGGGTACAGTAAATATCTCATCACAGAAGACAGTTCTTGCGCCGTATCTAAGACAATGCTGTCAAAGTGTAACGTTGACTGCACTTAGTCACCGTGAAAATTAATGTGTTTTCTTTGCCATTTTGCTGTACAGTGAACACATTACTCCCCTGCATTAAATCTTATAACAGGAACACGCACAAGTCGCCCACTACCAGTGTTATACTCATTAGCAAAATCGCTGCAGCTAATGAAATGATAATTATTTCTCAGTCAGATGACACAAAGAATTCAATTAAATTTTAAATCTGTAATATGAAAAGAACAACTTTTTTCATGCATTCAGGAACTATAGTTACAAAAAAACATTTTAACTCATAACACAGCAACAACAGCTCATCCTGCTCCAGGCTGGTATCTGTTTCTGATTGAATATCTATTTGACCTCCACACTCACTAAGACTGATCTAGACAGACGTTTTCTTCAACTGCATAATGACTAATGATGTGTATCGTTAAAATCTTCCAACCCCTGACCTTTCTGTCTCTCTCTTTTAAAACACGGCTCTCAGCGTTGCTCAATAAACTTCTGCTCATTTTTCAATCAAGACCACTTTGGATGTAATTCTTAGCCTGCCGAGCGACTGGTTGCACAATCACGCGAGTGAGTGTCATCACTGGATATAGAGGCAGGTAGAGCCTCATCGCTGCTTGTGTCAGTAGTGACTTATGAAAACGGTGTGCTTATGCTCAAACACGTAAAAAACACATAATGTGATCACAGAAAACTACAAATTGACACAAGCGATGGGCTCTGTTAGCAGGTGGCTCCCACAGTGCTGTCTGATTCCTTTCTGCCTGTCGTCCTTTCTTCATCACATGAATCTTTTATGCTTTTGCTTTATGCAAATCCTGTTCTTCATCTCTGCTTTTACTTCGAGGCACAACCCAGCAGTGAGAAGCACCATAAAGATTTAATCTGTACCAACAACATAAATTGATTTTACTCATCTCTCCAAATTTTCTGCTGACTGCATACATGAGATTTCATCCTTTACATACACCACTGTGTTAATAGTACTCCGCCTTTTCTTTTGTGGTTTATTTGCAGTTTGACATCAGATGGGTGCCTTATTTAAACGTGTACTTATCTGATCTGCGCTGTTTTTTTCCCCAAAGTGATAAAGATCTGGATTTGGAAACTAACTATTTCCAGTGGCTGAGCGGTGTGTTTCCATTTGCGGTGTTGTTGATGTCTCGTGCCCACCGAAGCACACAGTCAAAGCCAAATGAGTCCATAAAGAGACTCAGACATGCAAGCTGTCACCTGATGAACATTCGGTTTCGCCAGTTTTTATTTGAATCCGGATTTGGTGAGTGTGTCCATGTTCACACAAGTACACACACATACTTTCACACCATTAGCATCTGACAGTGTCATTCCTTATTGGAAACCCAACCAGGTGGGTCCCTCATGAATTACCCATTGCACAAAGCCAGGCCACAGTGTATCAGGAACCTGTCAATTAAAATGGATTTCTTTCTTATTGTGTGCTTCTTCAGCCCTGAAAATTAGGGTAAGGGAGGGGCGGTGGGGGTTTAAGGACAGCATAAGAGGAGAGGAAAAGAGTGAAGAGTGTTTTCACACAATATCATCCTGAGTAGGTGTAACAACAATCCCAGTTATTCACCCAGACACAGACCCACAGGGTGAATGCATGTGCATGTGCGAGGCTGCTCTTCGTGTCTGTTGTGCCGTTTCACACATATTCACAGTGAACCAAAGCAAACTGGAAATGACTCCACTGGGATCGTCATAGCAACCTCTGACCCCCATCCCCCCCATCCAGCGCCACCTCCCTTCTCTCCACGGATTTATTATGAGCCCATTAATTTCAATGAAGGCTTCTCACCCAGTGCGCACACACCGACGTTTTCAGGGTTCTTTATTGTTGACTCTCACTGCCTGAGCATCACACATGAATGAAACTAAATAATATCTTGATAAGACTCAGTGGGGCTTTTAAATGTAATTGGTCATAATGATTCAAATTGTGAAAACTCAAAGAAGAAATATTTTCTGGGAAAGGAGTGAGAGTGAAATAGGAAATAAAACTAAGTTGTGGGAGATGTGATTGAGGTTGGAGGATGTTAATGATTGTGCCCTTATCTAGCCCTAGTAATCAGTGTTGTACATGATATGAATTATAAACCCCCAATCTGTGCTGCTTCCAATGGGATATCTAGGTATATTGTATTATATATATATATATATATATATATATATATATATATATATATATATATATATATATATATATACATATACAGTGAGGGAAAAAATTATTTGAACCCCAGCTGATTTTGTAAGTTTGCCCACTAACAAAGAAATGATCAGTCTATAATTTCAATGGTAGGTTTATTTGAACAGTGAGACACAACAATGACAAAAAAAATCCAGAAAAATGCGTTTCAAAAAGAGTTATAAATTAATTTGCATTTCCACGAAGGAAAGAAGTATTTGATCCCTTTGAAAAACGTGCTTTAGTACTTGGTGGCAAAACCTTTGTTGGCAATCACAGAGGTCAGCCGTTTCTTGTAGTTGGCCACAAGGTTTGCACACATCTCAGGGGGGATTTTGGCCCACTCCTCTTTGCAGATCCTCTCCAATGTTTGGCAACTCGAACCTTCAGCTCCCTCCACAGATTTTCTATGGGATTAAGGTCTGGAGACTGACTAGGCCACTCCATGACCTTAATATGCTTCTTCTTGAGCCAGTGATTTGTTGCCTTAGCCGTGTGTTTTGGATCATTGTCATGCTGGAGTACCCAACCACGACCCTTTTCAATGCCCTGACTGAGGGAAGGAGGTTCTCACCCAACATTTGACGGTACATGGCCCCATCCATCCTCCCTTTGATGCGGTGCAATTGTCCTGTCCCCTTGGCAGAAAAACACCCCCAAAGCATAATGTTCCCACCTCCATATTTGACAGTGGGGATGGTGTTTTTGGAGTCATAGGCAGCCTTCCTCCTCCTCCAAACACAGCGAGTTGAGTTGATGCCAAAGAGCTCGATTTTGGTCTTATCTGACCACAACACTTTCACCCAGTCTTCCTCTGAATCAGTCAGATGTTCAGTGGCAAACTTCAAACGGGCCTGTAGATGGGCTTTCTTGAGCAGGGGGACCTTGCGGGCACAGCAGGATTTCAGTCCTTCACGGCGTAGTGTGTTACCAACTGTTTTTTTGGTGACTATGGTCCCAGCTGCCTTGAGATCATTGACAAGTTCCTCCCGAGTGGTTCTTGGCTGATTCCTCACCATTCTCATTATCATTGAAACTCCACAAGGTGAGATCTTGCATGGAGCTCCAGACCGAGGGAGATTGGCAATTAATTTATGTTTCTTCCATTTGCGAATGATTGCACCAACTGTTGTCACCTTCTCACCCAGCTGCTTGGCGACGGTCTTGTAGCCCATTCCAGCCTTGTGTAGGTCCACAATCTTGTCCCTGACATCCTTGGAAAGCTCTTTGGTCTTGGCCATGGTGAAGAGTTTGGAATCTGGATTGATTGATTGCTTCTGTGGACAGGTCTCTTTTATACAGGTAACGAGCTGAGAGGGCTGCCAATGTCAGCTCGTTACCTGTATAAGATCCACCTGGGAGCTAGAGATCTTGCTGACGGATAGGGGATCAAATACTTATTTCCTTCATGGAAATGCAAATTAATTTATAACTCTTTTTGAAACGCATTTTTCTGTATTTTTTTTGTCATTGTTGTCTCTCACTGTTAAATAAAACCTACCATTGAAATTATAGACTGATCATTTCTTTGTTAGTGGGCAAACTTACAAAATCAGCTGGGGTTCAAATAATTTTTTCCCTCACTGTATTTCTGTGTTTAATCAGATTAGCTGACGCCGTATAGTATTGCATCACAGCAGAACACTTTGGCTTCAAGCTGGCAACTGGATAGAAAGATGATCAATGAGTTAGGCTAATATTGCTCTGTCAAAATGATATTTCTAACAGGCTCAACCTAGTTCTGGTTCACCACAAACTGGTGACATGAGGGTTGAAACAGGCAGTGGCACACGGCTGTGCTGGTAGGAACTGGGGAGTGAGAAAACACATTTTCACATACCTTAAAAAAAGCATACACATGACACAAATGATGCAGTTTCTTCTTTCTTTTCTTGGCACAGGGCAGAGAGGATGCAGTGAGCTGCAATGAAGAACATGATGTTCTTGAGGGAGGTTTGAGTGCAGCACTGTTCTGCTCCTCTCAAATCAGCAAACAGCTTAAGTGGATTGGTGGCACTAATAGTTTGTGCTGGTCCAATAAATGAAGATATCAATGTGCTATGAAGGATCCTGTTATTAAACTGTACTTAATTTAAAACAAACATCTGTCTTTGAGATTCCTGGACAGTTTTAACATGCACATAAAAAGTTATGAGTTGTTAGTATTACTCAGTCGTGCGCTGACATTTTTATTCTTGCTTGCTCATTACAGTTGCTCAAACTAATGTCCAAACTGCCACACCAAGTGTGGGGAAAATGTTTGGGAAAGTAATTTGAAACAGTCTTGTGTATGACATATTAAGGAGAGCAGAAATGTTTCTTTTTCCACCCATAGAAGATAATTCAGTTTAGGCACCTCACACCACATCTGAGTCCCAGGGAAAAATCTTCCAAAATCTTGCAGAAATAATTAAATTCCCTGTTTAACCAGAGCCGCCAACAAACTGTCAACAGCAGGGAGAGAGGGACCCAAAAAAGCAACATGCCTAGACTGAAGAAAAGCCACCTCTCTCTCTCTCTCTCTCCATCTGTCTATTTGTATAGCTGCATTGGAAATCACAGACACAACGGTAACAACGACCTGTCTGCAGTCTGTCTTCATCTGTAATGAAGTGGAGGCGGAATCACAACCTGTACTTGACTGACATGGATTTTCGAGAGATATGTGTCATTGTTCTGTATTTAATTATTTCATATCACCCATTTTTGATGGTTGTATTTTACTAAACTTAACACGTGCCCTCTGCAGAGTTTCCTTTTAGACTAGATAAAGTGAGAGAGATAAGCAGACTGAGCTACTTCACTTTTAACGACCAAAAACATGTGGTCTAACCTCTGATCCATTTGAATGAAGAGCACTCTCCTTGTAGAGCAGCTGACACTGAATGATATAACAGCACTTCACACGCTGCTGGAAAAAACAACACTAAGCTAGTGGAAAGCTGCGAGTGTTAAGACCAAAGAGCACTTAAATTGTCAATAATAATTCCATTACTTTTCAGCACTTGGTCATTCAAATGGAGCATAATTCCCCAAATGTCAAAAAAAGAGGGCATTAATGCAACTTAAAGTTTTTGGTGCTACAAAAAGCTATTTTTTGCAAAACTCCATGTAGCAACCCAACAGGCAGAGGAGCAGATGTACAAACTCTAAATCAATATGTGGCTCAGTTGGCAGGATAGCCATGAAGCCCAGGCTTGGTGGTTCCGTTTCCTGGCTTCATAATAATAATGTGTCTAAATGAGACACTGAAACTCCCCAGAGTAGTTTAAAATGTTAACAATAATGACAGCATCAAATGCATATACTGTGATAGTGATTGTGGTCAAATGTACCACATTTGCTTAAAAGTTGCCTGAAATTTGTTTCAACTCGACTGAGTCCAGCTGTGGCAAACAGAATAGATTGGAAAAAGGTTAGAAAGACACGTGTCGGATCATGTCTCTCACTGTCCTTAAGAACTGTTGGAGAGTCATGGTGATGTTCACAGGGACTTCTTACACAACCTGCTGAGGATCTGTCAGGAAGAATGTGACAAACTGTCCAAATCCAGGTGTGAAAAGTTTGAACAGGCGATTTTTAAGTATTAAGTAACTATATAGTAAAAAGGAAATTAAAGAAGTGTGGCAAATAATACCGGGGATCAAATACTTCCAGTCTTTAAATCTTCTCATTTAATTGTAGTTTACGTCACATGGATCACATTAAACTCCCCTCTTCCTTTAATATTCTATCTCTACACTTCTAATTGTGCCACCTGTTGAAATTTTTCATTAAACAAAAACCCTAACTTGTAGTTATTACTACAAGCCCAGATAAATGCATCATATCATGTAAATTAGCCACCAGCCTTGCTGTCGAGCCTCTTCATTTGCTGATGGAATTAAACATGCGGCACAAACAATTTATTGATCTTCCTGAAATGTGACTGTTTGTGTGATTAAGTGACCATTTGTTGCCGTTTCAGACCCGGCGGATAAACAAACACATTCTTCCTCTTCCGTTTCAGTAATTTGATGGATCATTTGGTTCATGTTGTGTGCTGCGTTGTGTGTGTGTGTGTGTGTGTGTGTGCGTGCGTTGTTGGAATGCTGCATTGTGTGCATGTGTATGTGATTAGAAGGCAATCCACCAAAACAAACAAGCTCTGGCAACCTCATCCGTGACTCCTGGTCACGACACCAAACGCAGGTACATGAGTTAAAGTCCAGTTCACATCGTTGCAGGCTGTTTACAAAAATGAAAACTTTATTCTGACTCACTGCTGAGAAAAAAATTGACTGCATTACATTAACTTCAAGATAATAAAGGCTCATTAAAGTAAATTTGCAGTGGTGCCTTGTGAGCTTAGAAATACCTGGCACTTGTTGACGCTTTTGTTATCACATGCTGGCAAACTCTACTGTGAAAATTATATTTCTGCCAAGATACATGTTCCTGCTGCAGACAATGCCTGTTATTATATCATAGCATTTGTGTATCTCTCCGTTTAGAGAAGGGAACAGATGTACTGTACCTTCAGGCATAAAACTATTCTTCAGAATATTGTGTGCATATCTAGAAAGGCAGAAACAAAGAACTGGGGTTACATAGCTATCACAGGTGCTATCACAAGCTGCCATTCATACAGAGTTAAACTAACTCTAGTTGATAAGGTCAGGACTGTACCAGTGTCTCCTGTGGAGAAATACTGGAAAATCCTGAATCTGGCTCCCTTTTATTGTTTCAATAAAAGCAGAGTCAGCACAGCTTTATTGAAAAACATTAACTTCAATATGCCTCAAATCTTATAGGACATAATCAGTAATTTCATATATTTGTAATTTTTTTACGTTGTATTATTTTCTAAGACGTTGACACTGCTGCACTGTTCTAAAAAAATCGCTTAGTTTGTCTTTAAAAGCAGTTTTTAGCTTGCCATGGTAAATAAAATCCAACGAAACATTAACAACACACACAGAAAAATTCACTGAGGCACTGTTGAATCAGTTTTGTTTGGTTAGCATGTGCCAGCTCCCGTAAGTCTTTATCACACTGGCAGAGGCCACTGTTGGTGCAACGACTTAGCAATAGAGCAGAGTATATTTTGACTGTTCCTGCTGTGGCTAAATGACTACTGGATTGGGTTTCTGTAGCAAAAATGTTCTGGCGGGTGCTGTTTACTGTGTGTCTCCTATGCTATGACTAAAACAACACAGAGTGCCAGACACCGATCGAATTCTTGTTTCTGAAGTCATCAGTGTCACCAGGATCCCACACTGATGTTGCAGACGTTTCTGACAATGCTTCAAATTCATTTCACACACAAACACTGAGTTATGAAGCAAACATACTGACAACAATATTCATTTTATGTCTCTTAACCCCCAAATCCCATAAGAGGTGTTTATCATTTTACATTCACAGCAGCGCAGTTTCTTTTATTATTGTCTTTTGAATACACTGATACAATATAATGTCTTTTTGTTTGATTGTTTTTTTATTCCAACAAAGCTACCTTCACCTGTCAGTTAAAGGGTTTATAGGATTCATTGTCATTGGTATTCATGAAAAAACCCAATTATCATTTACATTTTGAATCAATTCAGTGAGTCTTCTCTTCTTAACAACCCAATAACTCAATCTGAATCAACTCATCAATGACTTCCTCAAAATCAATCGCACTAACTCTTACTGACACTGACACAATGACACTTTGCAGATAATCACTCTGTATTAGGTGTGGGCATAAATATAAGACTAAATAGACTTAAAACAACAGTTTCTAACAATATTTGTGTGGCAGTGATATAAGTGACGATATAAGAATATTTTACTTCAACAGTATCTTTTTGGCCTTAAGTAAAATCAGCACACAGTCTTTAGGGTAGTCAAAAATAATAAGCCTAGGCATTAAGAAACATAATAAACTAAATGAGTAGCTAAAATACAATACGAGTTGGATATTCCTTTCACAGCACATTATCAGTGACCCATTTTCTTATCATTCCTTGAATCCATCTTTGTCAACAGCTTGTCTTGGCATGGTGTCTTTTGGCTTGGACTTCCTCCGTGATTGTTGTGTTTGTAGGCTCGTCTGACACAACCACGTTATGATCAATGGAAATCGTGCAGCTATAATGTCGTTATCACGACTTGGGGAGGAATTATCACAATATGGTATGGAGGTTATGATATGGCATTTAATGAAGAAATGAATACGTTTTCATATTAGTCACATGTTTGGTCACTCTTGATCAGTGACCTTCAACACTGACCAAATGAGTGTCTGGGGCAGGAGGGACAATTCAATAGAACCTGGCAGAAGTCTGAGATCTGCTCATTTCTAATAAGAGGGTTAATCGATTTCAGCTGAACCATGAATCAACCATCTCATGAGGATTGTGTCAATGAGTCAATGGTTCATCTTGATCTTAAAAGCTTTTACATTTCCTCAGCTTTTGAACATGTAAACAGAACAATGACAGTAAACTGCAGTTTTATTGTTCACCCTGCTGAATAGTCTGTGCTTCATTGTCTCATCATCTTAAAAGTCTTGCCAGACAATTAGGGAGTAGTTTTCCCCAAACCACCATGATTATGCTACTAATGACACCAAAGATGACAGCTCGGTGTGTAATCAGGCCTTATCCCAGTCATGCACCAGGCTGTGGACCCAAATGCAAAATACGGAGAAGGCGTGGAGGGAAAAGGTTTTTAAAAAAGAGAACAGGCAGAAAACAAAACAAATGTTGACCAAGATCTGGTTTCAAAGCACCAGGGAACAAAAAGACATCCCAAAAGGCCAGCAAGAAGAAACAAAAAAAAGGCAGAGCAATACATGATAAACTAAGCAGAACAAATGTGACAGAAGTAAGGCAGGGCAAAAAAAAAATAATAACATGAACATACAAACATCAGAAACATAAGAAAAATCAAAAGAGGATCCAAACAAAAGCAGAATGTTGAAAAGAGGGTCTTGATCGTAGCAGGAGTGATGAAAAACATGGAGTAGCTATAATGTTGGAGATGAACAGGTCAGTTTTAGCAGGTGTAGGTGGGCGTAGTCAGGTGGGGTTCACAGGGGGCGGGGACAACAGAGGACAACATGGTGATAAAAACAGGAAATCAGAAAACAAAAACTGTTGTTATTTTAGATCAGATATCATAACTCAAACCTCATTAAAATATCAAAATGCACAATATGAAATTCTGCTTTTTATGTCAGGCTTTCTAAGATCTCTGACTGAAATAGTCAGGGTTTTATTTGCTTGGTTTATGACTGCATAGAAACTGAGGAATGCTTTGAAGCCGGGCTCTTTATGTAAAAGAGAACATCAGCGAAGAGGTTTGTGTGTGTTCTCAGAAGTCTTCCTCCTCTCTCACACACACCAATATCCCGTGGGTCACTCCCACTGTTTGGGCAGTGGCAAAGGTGAAGAGATTTGAGTAGAGCGCGTGCACTACAATCATGTTTGCACAGTGTTGGCATATGTAAACACTACAGAGCCCTGACTAAACAAATATTGGAATTATTGGAATTTATCAACACATTATGCAAGATTTATTGTGAACCTGCAGCTGGAATTATTTCTCAAAACAGCACAAATTGCATACAGCCTAGAGGTTAGCATAATTCCCACCAAAACATATCCGTAGTAGTTATTGTATTCTTTCCTGAGTGTTTCATCATAGCAACAAACCTATTTATCAAAACATTTTAGAAACTGCTGGCATTTACATGATGTCGCATAGCTTAAAATAATGGTGACAAATGGCTCTAAATAAGGATAATAGCACCGTCCAACTGCCTGTTTAAACACGAATAAATTACAGATTGTGTGGAGAAAGCAGGTGAAATGAAGTATGATTGCATTAGCCACCATTCAGTAACATGTAACATGCTGTAAAAACGCCCTTCATTCGCAGTGTGCAAACAACAACAGCAGAAACACAGGAAGCATTAATGCGCATATTTCAAATCAACCACCCACCACCACCAACACACCAGCCGGTTCTGTGTGTCTTGCCCCAAAAACTCCATCTGTTTTGTTAGTCTCTCTCTCTCTCTCTCTCTCTCTCTCTCTCCCTCTCTCTCTCTCTTTCAGTTACATTTTAGATATGACACTTCACAGTTTCTAAATTCATTTTTACTCGCTGATCCTGTATGTGCAGACATTTATCATGCTATGATGATACTGCATTTAAAGCAAGGGCTTTCATTCAAATGCATGAATGTATGTAATGTCAACCTTCCATTTGTTCTCAATATTATACTGGGGTGGTGGCAAACTACAAGTAAAAGTAAACTGAGAGTTAAAATATGAAATATGATTTTGGTTTTAAAGTCATCATTGCTTCGATTTGTGAAATCTACAGTACATGAACCCCTTTCTCTTAATCAGGTAGCTGATATTATTATTATAGATCATTTTACACCAAGTTGACATTTATAAACACAATGAATATCTATATTGTATATTGTATATTTTGCTTTTGGTAAGCACATAATCTTTCTGTTTATTCAGCTACCAGTACACTTTAGAGTTACATTAACCGTTATGTTAACTCATGGCTACTGAATGAAAAACAGTTTTAAATTAAAACTCAATTTGACAGAGAACAATTGGATGTATCAAGGCAAAAACCTAATGTCAAAGCTGTTTATGTAGTCAAAAGATCTGCCTTTGTTAACAATTAATAAGTAAGCTTATCCTTAATCGTTATCCTTAATCATTAAGCACCATCAGACATACTGTAATCTAATAACTAACACTTTCAAAATAAAGCTAGATGCCATTTTTGCTGGAAGTTGTACAGTAAGCAATTAATATACAACCTGGCTACACAAAGGAAAACTCTCTAAGCCAATATTGGAAATTGCCATATAATTAGTGGTGGCTGCAGCTTTTTATAACTAAATCTATCTGTTGTTTTGGGAGCAATAATCTCACAGGGTCATAATTTTTGGTTAAGTGTATTGTAATTCCATCTAACACAGCAAAAAAAATATCTGTTGATAGTTTATCGCTGCATCAGCATCATGGGTAGTGAAGCAAAATGCTTCAGAAGCAAAATCTGAGTGCTCAAATTAGTTATTGGAGAATGTGGCGTGACTCTGGTCCTACACATGGCAAGTTTTGCTTAAATGGCAGAAAGAAGCGACCTTTTGGCCTCTGAAGACACTACAGCAACTTCACCACCTGGAGAACGATGTACAACAAATGTGTGTGAGTGAGTTGTGAAGTAACAGGTTTCAGCGGTATAACAATAATCACTTTGCGAAAAGTGGGAAGAGTAGTCGCACAGAACGAAACACCTTGCATATTCGAGATAAGTGAAGAAAAAAGGTCACTTGGGAGTGTGTACGTGCAAATCACTGCAAATAACTCACGATAGCTTGTATTTAATAATGTAGAGACTGATAGAGAACAATGATGATGACAGCAGAAATCTTTGGCAGCTTCTGTTCCTTGCTGTGAATCCCCATATTTGAGGGTTTGGCAGGACCTGACCCTGCTGGATTCAAGCACTGATCCAAACTGCACCCACACAAGTGAGCATCAGCAATCAGATCAGCTCACACTCAGTGTATATTGCTATCCAATGGGTGTGTTTTTGTGACTGCATGCTGTAGCGAGTGCTGTGGTAGAGTCTCATTCTTGGCTCCCCTCTCCTTTCCTCTCAGCCTGCTCTCAAATGTCTCCAAGATTCAGCAGGATGATGCAAACTTCATCCAGACTGCCATGTCTGGCGGTGGTGATGGTCGTATCTCATTAGAAACACCAAAACTTTAAAGAGCGTGGCACGATCAAAGGTGATGATGAGAGGAAGCTATTTTTGTTGAAACAAAAAAAAGTGTCTGGAGTGTGAGTTTGCACATTAGCGAGGTCTTTGAACAGGGGAAAATAAAAGTCTTGCAAAGAAGACATACAGTATCTTCCTACTGAAAGGTGCTTTCATGTAAAACATACAAGAATGAATGAATTCTCCCTTTTTTGAACACCAAGTGTAGACAGATAATACAGTAATTTATTTCATGTACACTTTCAGCTTGTTTCCAAAGTGCTGTTCAAGAGAGTAATTTCATTGTCTGTCACCTTAAAAGGAAAAAGTCTGACTTTATTCTCTCCTACATCCACTGACTTTAGAGGGTTGACATTTTTTAAATGCATGATCAATTGTTTCGACACAACAGAAGAAAAAAACACATTCACACATTCAACAACACCTCCCAAGTGTACATACTCACCCACTTAGAAAAGCATTCACACACACACACACACACACACAGGCTACAACACATTCATACACTGCTTTGTAGATAACATCAAGTAGAGAGTGTGATGATATTCTTAAACTCATCAATTATTTCTTTGTTTATTAAATTTAATTGTTTGATCATTAGACGGTTTCCTTTTCTTTGTGTTGTGTTCTTTGAAAAACAAACTCAAGACTTGTTTCAAACTTTATACATACAGACATTAGTTATTACTAGACGTGTCTGGATGTTGTGAAAGAGACGTCTGTGAAGCTAATTTTTGGGAAACCATTTACAAAGAACAGCTCTATAGTGCCCCTAGTGGTCAAAACGCACAGTGTACAGTACCTTTAATGCAGTGACAGAATCGCTATTTATGCATTATATGTTTTTACCTTAAAAGAAACAGCTGGCAAAAAATCCCTTTAGTAGCTGCTCTGGGGCTTCGGGATGAAAAGTGCTTTGTACAAATAGAAACGTGAATGTTACATTATGCGATAATCAAAATGATTTAAAATAATGGAGAGCTCTAGAGCAACTCCTTAATGGAGCTTGCTGTGAAACTGTTTTGTCACCTTCATACTAAGGTTTGAGAGATTAACATGTCCATAGCCATAGAGCTGTTTGGTGTGGCTTCCAGTTGTACAACAATGATCTTACACAGCTCATGGTGTTTAGTTTGGTTTAAGTAGGATATCAACAAATATCAAACAATCAGAAACCAGAAAGTCAGTTTATTTTCAGCATTATAACCTGGTTTTCTCAATCCTATTCATCCCATAATACTGACAAAATGGGATGCAGATACCGTCTTATCAGTCCAGCTACAGTGGCGTACTGTTGCACCTCTCTAACCCTTTCAGTTTAAGCACCCGTACCCCTGGTCTGCTCTCATCCAGGTAGTCCAAGACTGGGTTGTCATATGCCAACTGTGTCTTTCTCTCAGCAGACTCTTTCTTTGGGTCGGTAGAGTTCATCTGTGTCGAGATGTGCTCCTCTTCATCTCCTCCCTGCGCTTCCTGGCATGCTGAGGTGCAGCAGACGGTTGCCTTGGTGATGAGGCGATCGAGCGGTTTGAGAGAGCGCATCCACTGGGGCAGGAAGTCCCAGTTCTGGAGCTTGGCCGGCAGGTGACGGGGGCTGCGGGACTGCATCACATTTACCATGATGATGAAGATGGTAACGCCCAGGAAAGGAGCCCCAACACCGGCCATCACCCGCCAGCCAGCCAACGAGAGGCCCAGCACCAGAGATGGAAGGAGTAAGAAGCAAAGGAGAAGGTACAAGACTGCAAACCAGCGGTACTTGGCAGTGCGCTCCCCAAGCACACGAGCCATTCTTATCGGCAGACGCATGAAAGGAAGAGGATACCACAGCAGAATGCCAAAGATGTTGAAGAAAAGGTGGCACAGAGCGATCTACATGTGAAAAAAAGATGACACAATTCAATTTCAATGTCAATTTGGGCTGAAACATCTACATGTAAATCAGGTGGTAACTATGTGGTAACATTGACATTGTCAGGAAAAGTGTTCCATCAAACCACAATCACCTGATGAACATAGATGTGTCTAAAGCTACAGATTTATGTATAATCCATATTCATAAATATACTAGTAAATACTAGATCTTTAGATACAGTTTTCTCACTATCTGCAATTCATTCTCACATCAGTGGAAAATATATTAATCAAATCTCTTTTTCCTCCAAATGAGAAGCTAGTGGTACTTCCTATTTCCTCAGTGTCCTGCAGTTTTGAATGGGCTGTTGTATCTGATGAAGCTTGCCTGTATAGCAGCTGCTAGCTTGTTCCCAGGACTGGCCAGAGCTGCCAGCAGGGCTGTAGCAGTAGTGCCGATGTTGGAACCAAGAGTGAGAGGATAAGCTCGCTCCAGACTGATCACACCGATACCTGAAGAGACAACAGAGACACACTGTTTTAGGTACATACTCTATCTATAATGGTAAAGCAATGATAACAAAATAATCTAAAATGATAAAATGATCATTAGTCAAACTCAAATTATACTTATCTACTACTACTACTTATCTTATATGTTGGAAGAAACTGTTTATGGTATAACATTCCTAATAGTTAGTAAAATCTCAAATTGCTGCTTTTATAGATAACAAGAAAGTAAAAGCACAGCAAGAAAAGCAAATATAAAGAGTTGTTTTTTAAACTATTTCAACTCAAATTACTTCTCAGATAAGTAGACAAAACATAAAAATTGTTATACTTGATGTTTAAAATGAACCAAAGCCAATATTTTAAAAAATAAGGACTCGCTGAGATTAAATAGTACTTTGCCAGATAAAATGACTCATGACAAGACGAGCGGCTGCCTGACAGTAACTGGCAACCAAAGAAGGACAATGCTGCTAAAGTAGAAATGATTACGCTCTCCCTGCTGGTCTCTAGTTTGTTTTCACTGTGTGATACTATGACATGGAAACAGTGAGGGTTAAAGGGGAAGTAAAGCTAGAATCCAGAGTAAAATAAACAGGAACATTTAACAGCTGTAACTATGTCTGCAGATTGGAAATCTTACTCTATGTGTATAGTTTCTAAAAAAAAAAAAAAAAAAAAAACATCTCACATTTATCACTGTGTAGCAGGCTGATGACTCAGTCATCACTGATTTTACATGCTTCATTTAGCCAGTGGCATACAGTGACAGCTGTGCAATATGTTCTTACAAACTTCACAAGACTCAATCAGTGGAAAAGAAGCGAGCAATGTGATGTCCTTATTTGGCCCATGGCAACAAGGCCAATAAGGGAACCTGAAGTTTTTTCTTGATAGTGTGAGAATACAAGGGCATTGATTAGTCATTAAATACATCATTAAAGCAACTGAGTTAACCTCTGGTCTGTGTACTGATTTTTGTCTCCTTGGCTTAGACATTTGCTTGATTTGTTCCTAAATAACTAAATGTAAATGTAAATGTAAATGTATACTAAACTACCCAGCTGCAGAACACAGTGGGCTGCAAAAGAAGAGTTTTACATGAAAAGCATAGAATGAATGTTAATCTAAGTAGGTAAGTAATAAGTGCACATTCAGTATGCAGTGGCTGTGATTTCAGACCTCAATTGGCAGAAAGAGAGTTCAGGCGAGTACAATGACTGATAGCCTCCACTGCACAGTGTGGCCCACTTAAGGAAAAGATCTGATACTAAGTACAGTTAGGTTCTAGTTTAATAAGACATTACAAGAGATGATCTCCCCGAAGGCCTCCATCAAATGAAACAGAATCATAACAGTCAAGATGAAAAGACACCTCACTTCAGTCAAACCCTCACTCTGGATAGATCACCCCTGGACTATAAGGAGCACACACAATATATCTGAACACACTTTAAGTTTGTGCCACAAAATCAGTCCCATACTTCCAGATGAAAGGGGCATTGTAGCTTTTTGGTCATGTTTGTGTTTCTAAGATTAAGCTTTTATTTTCATGTTTTCTGGTTGTAGGCATTTCCCCTTATTCATCGTCACGTAAGGATTAAAAATGAGACTAACAGTCATGCTGGTGAACTTTGATACATAAGAGCTTTGAGCTAAATGCTGACATCAGCATCATCATCACATGCACACAATTACAATTTATACATGCTGATGCAAGTAATGTGTAATGTTTACCATGTCTGCCATCTTTGGCACACCAGCAAACTAATATTCACTTAAGGGCTAAATGAAGTAAAGCTGAGGCTGGTGGGAATGTGATTCCTTTTTTAATGGACCTGGTCAAACTGAAGAGAGGCGTGTAATATCTATACCAAATATGGAAATTGGTTCAAAAATATCAAGACATTTCACCCACAGCCATCATGGTGTTGCTGAAGACATCAAAGACGTTAGGATTCATTGTGTGAGATGAATGTCTACACATATGGGCCCATCAATCAAGTGGATGTAGAAACTTTGACCTGCTGATGGTGATAAATTAAAAGACAGAGGGTCCTGAATTGGAAGAAGTAAATGTTTGCTAAACCACACCATAATCAGAAAAGATTTTTAACCCAACACTAAATATGTCATCTTCATGGTGGAACTAAAGGCAAACGCAGAAGATCCTAAAAGTCCAGGGTTCATTGTCTTAGAACAAGGTTTTATATTTTATGTGCATCAATTCAATAGTTGTTGAGATATTTCAGCCTGGGACAAAGTGGTGGACTGAGCATAAATGTGTTTCCTGAGTAAAACTCAAGTGTCAGAGATAAACTGGTTGTTTAACATGACATGCATATGTCTGATACTGTAAAAATAAAAAGTGATGCTGCTGCAGGTTGGAGACTTGGTCACAAGTGATGATGCACCACACAAGGTTAAACTGATCATATTTAGCACTTTATTGGCTGTGGGAGTTTTAAACTGCTGTCTGTCAGCAAGAAAGACACAACATGTCCAAGAGAGTTTAAGAAAGTATATGTTTGTTCCGTGGTGAAAGTATGTTGTCTATCTTAAGTCACTAAGAAGAGCCCGTCTGCAAGATTCCCCAGAGAAAAAGATATAACGTGTTTACAGACCTCTGCTTACTTAAATGAATTTGGATTCACAATGCTAAAATGTACAGTATCTATACATTTATTTGCTTCGCAAACAACATCTGTCATTTTACTTGAAGCAGATGTTGGCATTATAGAACATTTTGGTTTCTGTGTCAGTGACGCCATCATGTTTAATGTCTAACAGATGAAAATGATATATGTGTTTGTTTTTAGTAACATAAAGTACAACCTCTATGCTGTCACTATCATTTATTACATACTATTGCCACTATTATTATTAATAACGTGTCATAGTTTGTACACATCCAAAAGCATAAATCACTCACCTACCAGGGGAGTCATGGCTGAAGTAAATACAGAGCTACTCTGGACCACAAATGTCACGCCTGCACCCACAAGCATGGCCATGTACCCTGACAGCCATCCAAATGGATATGGCAGGTCTGTTGTGAAAGAACAGAGTACACAGATGACAACATGAGAAGATTCTGTTACTTATAATGAAGCCTTTTTCATATAACGTGCATTAAAAAGCAGCTTTCTTGGCTTAATTGCTCATGTATAAACCTGTATTCTGCATATCACACTGCTAGTGGACAAAATCTCCCGCAGCTCTAAGGCAGGCCCACCTGTGTTGATGACTTCATGGATGACCTTTGCTACTTGGCCTTTAAGAAGAGAGTTGAGCAGCTTGACCAGCAACAGCAGACAAGTGCAGAGGACGGCCAGGGAGGCTGCCAGGAGAATCAGACCCACGGTGAGGTCTGATAGTGGGGTAGAAACAAACAAATGCCTACCTGCAGAGAGACAGGACCAACAGTGGTCAGTATATTACTCCACAAACACACAGGTCCACTACTTATTTAGGGACCACTTAAAAAAATAACCCATACGTGCAATATATAGAGATTCAATTCATAGTCATTGTGCAAGGCTGGGCGGGTTTTCAGTGAGTGTGAGCTTACACTTCACTCCACTTGTGCCACAGTTTTCAGCGCTGATATTGTCATTGGTCTGTAGAAAGAAAGGAAGAAAGAAAGACGGAGCTGTGATGAAAACACAAATGAGCAACACGGTTTTCACTGGCAGCAGCGACAGACTCTATTTGGCGCCAGCGTGTGACACACTGTGTCTGCATGTGCAGGCGACAGCAGTGGAGACATGCATTACCATAACAAGGTCAGTCTGGCACCATTCCTTCACCAGGCTCCTGTTCCTCATGCCCTCATTTCCCATGGCAATACCCGTGATCACACACTTGTCTAGCTGGGGGTGAAAGAAAAAATACTTTTTAGTTTTCAAGTTTAGAGAGCTTTATATATATATATATATATATATATATATATTTTTACTAGACATCAGCCTCCTTAGTTGCTGTACACTATCTCTGTCAAGCTTTTTGCTATCACCTCTACCACCTGAATTTAGAGCACTTTCCACAACAATGGCCTCTTGATTGAGACAAGAGTAGACAAAAGCAGCTTATTTCCAGCTAGAAACCGGCACATTTTCTGGCTAAATTGACAACTGCGGCTGGAGACTAGTTAATTGCACTCAAATGAGCTTCATTTACATGGTTGTCTCTGGGTGACACTCCAGGATATCAAGTTGACAGAGAGGCTAAAGCCTCTGAAGTCAGCATCTTAAACAGTTTATGGTTCATGTGAAATAAAAAATAAAAAGTCTTGTATTGTCAATGCATAATTAGACAATTACTGATCATGGAGGGTTTTAGCAAACACGTCCAAGTTACAAATGTGGTGATTGGCTGAGCCGTTTTACCTGTATAATGAGCTTGGTGACTGGCTCTGTGATGACCTTGAGCAGCTCGGGTGCATCTTCCCCAGGCTGCAGGCTGAAGCAGGTGACGAGTAGGTGCGACAACTTGGTCATGATGCCGCTCACCACCTCCAACGGCAACAAAGCCAAGACCGACAGCCAGTTGAAGCAGTCGTGGATTGTCGCCCCAGCAAAGGCACTGCAGTGGGTCACGACAATATTCTGTGATGAGGTCAGGCATCAGCACGATCAACTACTCAAAATGATTGCTTGTTAATCTGCTTTTCGTGGCTCAACTTTTTTTTTGGACGTGTGATGTAATGAGCATTTGAGTGTTGACGCAGTGTGTGAGTGTATTATGAAAGATTCATAAATTACGTTTATTTTACCAGACACGGATTAAGAATCGTGCCATCTGTTCGGTGCTGTATCTTTTCATGCCAAAGGGTTACTGGTGTGGGATCAGTGTGGATTGGTGCCATTATTGTCACTGTTGTAGAAATTGCACTCGAATGAAGGCTGAAGCACAGAGGCATCCAACAGCTGTCAATGCTTTCTCTCTCTTCCTGCATTCTGCCCTGCACTTTTAACACTTCTATCCTTCTCACCTCCATCTCCCCACTCATCCTCTTCACTTTTCTATCTCTGTGTCTTCATCCCTGCTCTTCTGTCTACCTCATCCTGTGCTCTGCCACCTTTCTTCACTTACCGCTGAAACTCACTCCTCTCTGCTGCTTGCATCATGGCAACTATGGTGTTTGTGACTGAAGTCCCAATATTGGAGCCCATGATGACAGGAACAGCCGACCTCACTTCTAATACTGTGAAATGAGACCACATAAAAAGATGTGTTTTACCAAACAAAACATGATGATTTCTACACCGATGAGCCACAGCATTAGTGGCGTTAATGTGTGGCACTCTGACTGGTCTGTGGTTACAAAGCCCCATACACATAACACTGGCCAGACTGATTAAACATTAAAACTGCCAGGTGACATTAATATTGTTAACTGTGATTTGCCGGTGAGTGGAGACAGCTTAGCCTTTACACTTTGCTGTGAGGTCTGTTGTTGAGTGTGTCACTAATGATGATGAACTAGACAACACACAAATGCACACAATCGTACAGACACACATCTATTCCCTTTTCTTTCTCTCTCTCTCTCTCTCTCTCTGCTAATTACCTATAATCTTCCTTCTCACTCTCCTACAGAAAGGCTTTGGAAGTAGAGCGGCAGCCCCTGCATACTGATTTCATTCCCCTTAACCACACTGACGAGAGAGAGGAGACCACAGAGGCTGCACAGACAGGTCATAGCCTTTCAGTGTATTAGTATTATGAGACATAATAAACTATATAATGACTGAAATGCAGGGACATCATGGGATATGAAATGATTTATTTGATTACACCTCTGATCCCAGTCTGACCTGCCAGAGTAAAATAGTTCTTAGGTGCATTTTTACAAATAGCCACCACTGCACTGGTGTCTCAGGTCAGTCAGTCATTGTGCGATCATAATCCCGTATAATGAAGACGACATTAGGCACAGTCGGATCATTTTAATTACATTTAAAGGATCATGCAAATCAAATCTCCCTAATTACTTCAGTGAAACACAGCTAGCTCAATCCCTCAAGAAATCCTCACATATGAGTTACAGTATTTTCATTAATTTGGTCTTTAAACTAAGTAAAACAGTAAAGGTCAAGTAGCACACTATATCCTCCATAGGGAGAACAGCATGTGTTTGGGCTGGGAGCTAGAAAACTGGGATAGTTAGCATAAACCACAAATTAATTAGAAATTAGAATGAATTTGTTATTGCCACAGATGCACCATGGGCGTTCTGGGCTTTTTATGTTTTGTTTAGTTTTTATTGCTGTGTTATTGTTTTTCTGTTTACTGCATTTACATTCAAAATAACAGCCTTCAGAGATATGTAGTGTATATCTCCCCGGGTGTACAGTGCCTCACACACACACAAACACATCCGTCACGTGTCCGTGCATTTATATAAAACTTAGAAGAACTCATGCTACAGTATGCTGGTGCTCACAGATGTACGCAACCTTTTGTGTGCCTACTCACGTCCGGAGGCCACCAGACTGACGATGATAGAGGTGGAGGTTGATGAGCTCTGAACCAGCACAGTGACCAAGATCCCCACCACAAGGCCCGCCACGGGGTTAGACAGCACCGCATTGTCCTGGAAAATGTCCCCTGCCACTTTACCTGGTTAAATATGCCACCCACATACACACAGATACACACACACACACACACACATGAAAATACTGGTCTGGTTGCCGGGAGCAATGTTAAACAAGACTCAAACTACTTGTTTCCCTGTGTCCAAAAAAGGTCACCAGCTTTGTGGTGCAATATACAGCAGGGACACACTGGGACTGTATGAGATGTTATGCAGTGACTCATTTATTTGTCAAACATCAACTAGCTGAGCCACTGTAAACCCACTGAAGGGCCAGTGAGGGTTAAGGTACTTACCCCCTGCTAACTGGAAGGCCGAGCTCAGAGTGTCCAAGGAGCAAACAAAGAGAAAGAGGAGTATGAAGAGGAGAGGGATCTTGGACAGATTGAAAAGGAGTTGTTTGATTTTGCTTGAAGTCACAGCAGTGGTCTGATGAGGACTATCTGTTTGAAAACAACCAACAAAACAACAACCAGGCAAAGCTTTAGTCTCACAGTGTGAAGCTGACCTAGTTTAAAATCTGTGTATCTGTGTATATATATCACAGATAACACAAAAATGTTGCACGTCTCTGGTCACTACCACACTCTGATTATTGTCTTCCACATGAGTAGATAACCTCCGTAAGCAATTCTACATGTAGAGAGCAAAGCCATCTGACATACTACATCACCCATGTGCAGCCAAATACTGCTGAGTGACGGCATGACTTCGCATTTGTTGCCCAGACCTCATGGTCCCACTGGCTCAATGTGTCTTTGAACACGTCCTTATCTAATGAGCACGTGGTTCAGCTTCTGCTGTCGGTATTTGTCTTTCAAAACGGTCAAAGGCACTGCCAACTCAAGAAATGAATGTGTGTCTCCTGTGCGCGCCGCTCTTGTACCTTGCTCTTTGGGAAGTCTGTTGGCCTGCAGCTGAAGTGAAGGTTTGCTGTGGTGGTGATTTGTATGTTGGTTATAGCCCTCGAAGCTGCTGCTGAGGTCAAGGGTGGAGCCGATACCAGACTCCCTGTCCTCCTCCAGCGGGAGTTTGGGATTTGAGGAGAGCTGAGTGTCATGCATCCTCAACCCTGATAACAAAGAGCCAGAATGCACACTCAGGTGGTAAAGATCAGCTTCGAAGCATCACAAAGACATAAAAAGCAGAGAGGTGGGAATTGAAACTAATAAGTTACCATTGTAGTCGAGCTCTGTGCTCCTTCCAGAGGACACTATAGTTATGGTGCGAGAGGACATGGTGTTTCGAGTGCTGTGTGGAGACATGAAGGTAATTAAAATCACAGGATGACACCACAGCACAGGGAACAAATGTGAAATTGAATGTGTTTATCAGCCACCTGCAGCAGCAAAAGGAAACCCAAGGAGACCAACTTGTCTGTATATAAACCCATTTCTCACCATGCTGAGATCAACAGACAAGCAATTAGGAGAGAACAAAGGCGGCTCATATTGTTTGTAATTGGCAGCTGTCCTTGATTTATGGTCAGATCCCACCCTTGAACCATATGCACTGCGAGGCATCATCTCGCCTCGCGACCAGCGACCGCCTGGCGGAATCACTACACTGAGGAAACATCATGCCCGTAACTTGTCATGTGCCATTTCCTGCAGCTGCGCGTCGACTCTTAAAGGGACTCTCCAGCCTCTATAGAGCAGCAAGTCTCCTCAAAGGTTTTCAAGCTGTTCGTTTAAAGACAGCACCCCCACCAACCCCACCCCCCTCTTTCGTGTGAGCCACTTTGCCATATTTTGGGGACTCCAGTGGAGGAGGGAGTACTAATGTGTCTCTTAAAAGCAAAGAGGATGGAAGTGAGTTCAGTAATTACAGCAGCTGAGATTACAGTAATTACAGTCACTGCATCATTTTCATTCTGTGTGGCATCCTCTCAGCAGGTTCCGATGTACACCGAGGCCCCGTCAACATATGTACATCTGTGTGTATGTGGGAGCATGACGAGTTCCATAGATTGCAGCTGAATTAACTCTGAATGTGCGTATTCTTGCTTGTACTAGTGAATGAGATCCTTTAATCTACCCCACGCTCAGCTGTTTCTGTGCCATGACTCACATTTCTATATCAATGTTGTTTATGCTTCACCGAAACGTTCTTCATTTAGTATTAAAGTATTAAAGTAAAAGCATTAATGAAAGATTTAGTAGGTGTTGTCTGTGAGTGATGTCTGACTTGTCAGTATTTTCTAGATGATGTTTGAGCTGCAGGCTCCACCGCTGCTAGATAAAAGGCTAGAATTCGATTTAAATCAATTATTCATCTTAAACAACAGAAAGCATCAATACTAATGATAGTGCTCTCAACACATTATTTCAGCAAATACATCATTTATCATCAATATTTTGCACAGTGATATGTTCAGTGTCTTATCTTACCTTGTCTGAAACTGTCTTAGGTGTTGATTATGACCCCCTGGGAGGAAAACTATCAGACTGAGGTGTAAATCCTCCTTAAATAAGCTACCTGGAGGCATCAGGAGGCACATCCCATCCTTTGTGGTTTAACTTGCTCCATTACTGGAGACCTCATTGTTAATCAATAACACAAAGCCTTAACTTGATGATGCATAAGTCAGGAAAGCACGTGGATGATGAATGGTGTTTGTTCAACCAGCTATTTTTCCACCTGATTCGGGGCCAGATAAAGATTCCAAAGCGAAGATGCCTGTTTGATGTGATTAATGATCCCCTGTTGTTTCAGGTGCTCCTGCTTTCACATGAACATGTTGGAGAAATCTGACACCTAGTGGTAAACGTTGGACAAACGCATCATTTCTGCAGGCTTTTCTCAAGGGTTCACGTTTTTCACACGGCTGTTTTTTAACCACTGAACTGCAGCCCGGCCGAGATTAAAGCAGAGTATTAAATGATCATTTCTTCCATGAGATAAGTCAGTGGAATTATGTCAAGCACGCACAGATTAATCTGCTGGGCTCGTGGAGGATGTTCAGGTACTTACAGACTTTGCCAGGAGTCAAGATCAAGCATGTTGTGATTAGAAATGAGCTATCAGGGAGATTTTGCTTCCTCTTAACACACACGCAAACCCACATTTACTTACACACCCCACTACCCAGGGACAATGTCCTCCTCACCATGGGGGGAAACTGCGATGGCCCATGTAACAGTGTAATTGTTAATAATTAGACCAGCTACAGTTCTGTCATATCAGCAGTGTTTTCAACCAAATATGCCAAAGCTGCTGACCCCAGAACTCACAGGAGTAGAACTTAATAACCCTTTAGATGAAGTTGGTACTTTCCAAACTGTTGTGATAGCTGGGAGCCAGAGAGACACACACAACAGCACTGCTGCACCATGGGCAATTATAAGCCTCCACACACGCGGCGGTGGCTAAATCTACTGCTGCTAATCCCCTCTCCAGATGTACGAGACAAAGGAAAGTTGCTGCCACTGCTCAGCCTGAGAATAAACCAACAACTGACCACTAGGTCGGCAACGTAGCGCCACTAAAACACTTGTCACTCAGTGTGGTGTAGGTGCACGATGTTAGTCCTGTTTTAATCTTACACTGAGGAAACCCACGATGCTTTCTTAAGAAAAAGAGTCAGACATTCACCTTTTCTGGCTGCTCATGGAATATTTACTGTTCTGTTACTTATCCATGATACAGAATTAAATATATTTGGAAAAACAGAGCTGTATGTGATCGTGGACCTATGGATAGTGGTTGCTGCAGCATCTTTGCCCCCTACATTCTCCAACACCAGTGTTAAGGCCCAGTTTACAGCTACTTAGATAAAGAGAACAGGTGGCTACAGCATCACTTTAATGTCAATGCACATACAGTTTGGTATGAATACGATTGTCACAGTACAATGAAACAACATCATGATGGCCGTCGTCTTGGTCACGTACAATTGTCTGTTTGTATTCAGTTTTCTCTTTTTATACATTTTCTTTCATTGCTTGCATGGTTCATAATCTTATTTTTTTTTTATTATCATTATTGTTTTATGTTTCCCTGTGTACATATGTACATTTTATGCATGTTGTGTTTTTGATCATCTTCCAGCTTAATGGCCATTTTATTGGCCTGTTGATCCTTTTATGTATCACTTCAGTTCTTCGGTGGAGGAGGACGTGTCAGAGCTGTCAGCACACTCCTGCAGCGCAGGGAAACAAAAAAAATATAGAAAAACAAAGACAGTTAAACAATGCAAACATCATGAAACATACAATAACACTACAGCTACTGTACAGAAGCACCTAGAATAGGGGTATTCAACTAAATTTTAAAGAGGTCCGGTTACACACATTTTTTGGAAGCAAAGGTCCAGAGGATTATAATGTAACTATTTACTGCAATATATTATTAAGTAACCTGCATGTAATCAATACTTGACTATCAAATCAAATTAATTCAGTACAATTTAAAAACCTTTTGACAAATTTATTGTATTGTAATGTCAAACTGAGCATATATTTACAATGTTGTCTAATTTATGAAATAAAAGCAGGGATGCTTATCAAAATAAGCAAGAATACAAATTTTCAAATAAAGTGCCTAACTTTGAAAAAATAAAATAAAGGAAGGAAAGGCATAAAAAACTTCTCTTTTACATCTTGACTCAAAAGTCTCAACCAATTTAACAGGTAAAAAATCTGAACATATCCCAACAATTGAACAGTTTTAGAGGCTCGTATTTTTCCCCTCATATATTTAACTCCCCCACTTTGTTGCTCAGTGAGAAAATTGAGCTCTAGCTTGTCCTGCTAGAATTTTAAACCTGGGCTTGAATGGAGTTAGGGCCATTCTCATACACACGTGGAGGTGTTCATTGGTTAACCTGGAACGATATTTCGTCTTGATTATGTTCATTGTAGAGAAAGCTGCCTCGCAGTTGTGTGTGGAGCCAAACATGGTCAAGATGTACAGAGCTACTTTCCTTAGATCTGGGAAAGCTGTCTCAGGGATAATTTGAAGCCAGAAAGTGAAAGGTTCAGTTCCCACAATCTGCTCTTTCAGGGCCAGATCTGCTTGGAGATCAATCAGTTGTATTTGGAGAGGCCCAGCATTTGCCCATTTAAAGTGCTGTGTGACTTCCTTTGAGAACCCCCTGACATCTGTGATAAGAAATGGGTTCTGAATGAACATGGTGAGCTGCTGTCCAAAGCTGAAACTGTCAAAGCGGTTGCTGAAGTTTATAATCATGTTATCAATAAAGTCAACAAAAGAAGACACATCTCTCTGTCCCTGAACTTGTTCCTGCACTGCTGGAAAGTGTTCACAGTCTGCCTGCAGGTCTTCCTTGAACACCTCAAGTTTCCTCTGAAAGGAGCGGATAGCTCTCAGTAGCTCACAGATTGAATTGTCCTTGCCTTGTAGCCTCAAATTCAGTTCATTCAGATGGGAAGTTATATCAACCAAAAAGGCCACATTGTCCATTTGTTTCTCATCTTCTAAAAAGACAGAAAGCTGTGCTGCCTTCTGATTTTTGAGCTGTGCCAAAAAAGATGCTACTTCCCTCCTAATGGACCAAAAACGTGCCAACACCCTGCCTTTGCTGAGCCATCTTACATTGTTGTGCAGCAGAAGATCATCTGCATTGGCATCAACTTCCCTAAGGAATTCCCTAAGCATGCGATGCTGGTACGAAGAGGATGCCCTGAGAAAATTGATCATTTTCATCATTGTAATCATCACCTGGGCATGCTCGTCTGACAGGGAGGCACACAGGACAGATTGATGAATGATGCAATGGTAGGCTATGAGCTCAGGATTGTCCTCTTTCAGTCTTGCTACAGCTCCCTTCTCTCTACCTATCATAGCAGGGGCTCCATCTGTGGTTATTGAAACCACTTTTTTTGGCTCTACTCCTCTCTTTGCTAACATCTCTTTAATGGCCACGTAGATGTCTTCTCCTCTAGTACTTGTCTTAAGGGGAGTCACACCTAACAGGTCTTCACAGAATGCTTTCTGGTCAGTGTTGAAAAACCTGACATACACTAACAGCTGAGCATTGTCACACATGTCAGTGGACTCATCCACAGCCAAGCCTACACATGGTGCCTTTAGCATGGCTTCATCTAGCTGGGTTAACACATCATATGCCAGAATTTCACTTTTCTTTGTAGCAGATGATGCTGACATGGGTATTTGTTTTATTTTATCACATAGCTCCTGTTGATTCTTTCCTTCAAGTAACGTTTCAGCTACTGCACTCATGCATTCTTGGATAACCCCTCCATCAGTAAATGGCTTTTTGTGTTTACCCAAAATCCAAGCGACTCTGAGGGAACATTCGTGAGCACGTTGTTGTGCAGTGAATGTGTGGCTCAAGATCCTGGTGGACTGGTCATATTGGGATCTGAGACTTTCAACTTTCTTTGATCGCACTTCTGATTTCAGTGGGTACATGTGTTCAAAACCTTTGTGTTTTGTTTCATAATGCCGTTTGACATTGGCACTTTTAATAAGAGCCACACTTTCTGAACATATCAGACAGACAGGTTTAGTGCTCCCAGTAGGTAATATGAACAGAAAGGAGTCTGTCCATTCCGCATTGAAAACTCTATTTTCACTGTCCACTTTTCGCTTTTTTGACATTTTTATATTTAACTCTTCCTTTTTCAGTCTCACCGTCCCTTTATCAACTGTCTCCTCTCTGTTGTCAATATCTCTCCTCTCTGTTGTCTGTCTCTCTCCTCTCTGTCGTCTGTATCTCTCCTCTCTGTCGTCTGTCTCTCTCCTCTCTGTCGTCTGTCTCTCTCCTCTCTGTCGTCTGTCTCTCTCCTCTCTGTCGTCTGTCTCTCTCCTCTCTGTCGTCTGTATCTCTCCTCTCTGTCGTCTGTATCTCTCCTCTCTGTCGTCTGTATCTCTCCTCTCTGTCGTCTGTCTCTCTCCTCTCTGTCGTCTGTCTCTCTCCTCTCTGTCGTCTGTATCTCTCCTCTCTGTCGTCTGTCTCTCTCCTCTCTGTCGTCTGTCTCTCTCCTCTCTGTCGTCTGTCTCTCTCCTCTCTGTCGTCTGTATCTCTCCTCTCTGTCTGTATCTCTCCTCTCTGTCGTCTGTATCTCTCCTCTCTGTCGTCTGTATCTCTCCTCTCTGTCGTCTGTATCTCTCCTCTCTGTCGTCTGTATCTCTCCTCTCTGTCTGTATCTCTCCTCTTCTCTCTCCTCTCTGTCGTCTGTATCTCTCTCTCTCTTCCTCTCTGCTTCTCTCCTCCTCTCTGTCGTCTGTATCTCTCCCTCTCTGTCGTCTGTATCTCTCTCCTCTGTCGTCTGTATCTCTCCTCTCTGTGTCTGTCTCTCTCCTCTCTGTCGTCTGTATCTCTCCTCTCTGTCGTCTGTCTCTCTCCTCTCTGTCTGTATCTCTCTCCTCTCTGTCGTCTGTCTCTCTCCTCTCTGTCGTCTGTATCTCCTCTCTGTCTGTATCTCTCTCTCTGTCGTTGTCTCTCTCCCTCTGTCGTCGTCTCTCCTCTCTGTCTTATCTCCTCTCTGTCGTCTGTCTCTCTCCTCTCTGTCGTCTGTCTCCCTCCTCTCTGTCGATCTCTCCTGTCTCTGTCGTCTGTCTCTCTCCTCTCTCCTCTCTGTCGTCGTCTCTCTCCTCTCTGTCGTCTGTCTCTCTCCTCTCTGTCGTCTGTCTCTCTCCTCTCTGTCGTCTGTATCTCTCCTCTCTGTCGTCTGTATCTCTCCTCTCTGTCGTCTGTATCTCTCCTCTCTGTCTGTATCTCCCCTCTCTGTCTGTATCTCCCCTCTCTGTCTGTATCTCCCCTCTCTGTCTGTATCTCCCCTCTCTGTCTGTATCTCCCCTCTCTGTCTGTATCTCCCCTCTCTGTCTGTATCTCTCCTCTCTGTCGTCTGTATCTCTCCTCTCTGTCGTCTGTATCTCCCCTCTCTGTCTGTATCTCTCCTCTCTGTCTGTATCTCTCCTCTCTGTCATCTGTATCTCCCCTCTCTGTCTGTATCTCCCCTCTCTGTCTGTATCTCTCCTCTCTGTCTGTATCTCTCCTCTCTGTCGTCTGTATCTCTCCTCTCTGTCTGTATCTCTCCTCTCTGTCTGTATCTCTCCTCTCTGTCGTCTGTATCTCTCCTCTCTGTCGTCTGTATCTCTCCTCTCTGTCGTCTGTATCTCTCCTCTCTGTCTCTCTGTTATTATCGTCTTTCTTTATTAATTTCTTTCCAACCTCAAACTTTCTCTCATCTACTGTTGAGTCGCTAATTTTACTGCCTACGATCCACAGAATCGATTGGCTAAGTGAAGTCACGTGGGATGGCTTAACTCGCATTCAATTGGCCAATGCGTCTTCGCGTCCACTAAATATCTACCGTAACGATCGCAATAGCTGCGCCGTCTAAATTTAACGTGTCCCGCTAGATTTGGAATCAAAACGTTCGGTTTGGTCTGTAGCTCCGGGTCCGTATGGGACAGCTTCTGGGTCCGGATCCGGACCGCGGTCCGCCTGTTAGTGACCCCTGACCTAGAAGATGAACATATTCAACCTTATTCTCCATTTTATGTGTATTGAAATAAATGGAAATTCAAAGCTCACCTTCACTCTTTCCAGCTCTGGTCTGCCTGGGAGGGACTTTTGTGAAGAAAAGGCCTAAGATCAAATAGACCAGTCAGATTCCATCTTATTAGCGCCAGAGTAAGCAAAAGATAAGAAATAAGAAGTGCTATGAGTTATAAACGCTCACCTTCTTTGATTGTTGCATCTCCTCTGTGGATTTAGACCTGTTCTTCATGTGCTTCTGAGGGGACGTAGTGGTGGGACTCTAGAGACACGGAGGTTTGTATTACACATGAGCACAATGATTCACATTCCTTACTTATTAGGTTTCTCTACACACCTCATTTGTCTTCGGTTCCATGGCTTGCTTGAATTTATTCTCTGGAGAAGTGGAGTACAGACTGTACTGAACTGAGGTTTAGGATGGATGATGTCGGCTGGATACTTTTTGGCTGCACAACTACAAATGCAGAGAAGGGAGAGAGTGAGAGGGAGAGAGGGGGAGAGAGAGAGAGCATTTTGGTGGTTGAATACAAGGCTGCTGACAAACAAAACTAAGAGAGCAGCATCTCATTAAAAAAAAAAACTCTATTTTAAATATTCACAGTCTAAATTACATATAAGCAAAATGTTATTCTGATCCCCGATTAATTTTGTCACTTCACAATGCCAGCAAGTCTGCAGTAATCCCATTATTTCACTAGATGGCGTCTCTGACTCAGAGACCCACTGTTAGTGCATCTTCACTGATCTAAATGTTTGGTTGTATTCTTTTCTTCAGTTTATCCTGGTCCTAATCATCACTCTAATGTCCATGCTGTTGATGCTAATGTTGTTTCTCATTTTGATTTATGAAGGTATAGAAAAATACTCCATATTCAGCTTACTGGAAGTTATTATGTTATCACTTAAATGTTATAACTCTGCTTTACTTAGAAATGATAGTTACTATCCTTAAACACCTATCACACACAGTAAGTCTTCAGTATCCGAGTTCAACACAAGATGCTCCATAGTCGGCCCCCAAATATTGTTTTCATCCAAATCTCAAGATAATTATTAAAAAATAATAAAAATGGTTATCAGCAAAGAGATGTAAAAAGGGCAAAATGTTTTAACTAGATAAATGCTTATTAAAAGAATGAAGAGCAAGGATTCATCAAAGGAAGACAAATGAGGATGGGGATGGAAATAGATTAACACTCACACACAGGCAGGACAGAAAAACACTTCCTGCAAAACTGAAAGGCCACAGTGAACACCAGTCAGCAGTCACAGCCAGATCCACAGCTGGTGTCAGGAACCCAAGTGGCTGAAGACAAAACACCTCTAGGTCTAGGTCAATTTGCAAAAGACTGATTTTTATAGACTCTTGTCTGTGGATGTCTCTGACTGTCATCTCATAAATTAGATATGATTTAAAAAAAAAAAAAAAAAAAAAAAAAACCTTTCCAGGCATCTCAGAGTGAATGAGTGTTTACTGATTTCATATTGTGCAAGGTCTTGAAATGGATGAGACATGTGTGGGACTAGAAAGAGTTTGAAAGATGCTACTAAATAATGAAGATGCTACTAAATAATAAAGATGCTACTAAATAATAAAGCCGTGGTGTGTTTGGTGGTGTTAAAAGTATGCTAAGTAAAGCTAAATTATTTAGCCTGAAGGTTCATTCTTGATGTGGAAACAACAGTTTTGTCAAAATTGTTGCTTCTCAAAGTGACTGAGCTCTAACTGCATCTACAGGACACAGCTGGACAACGCTGTGGTGAAGTTGCTTTATTTGATCACTTCTTAATTAATTACATAATGATGATTATACTAGTTGCATGTTTTGGCTTCACTTGTATTTTTTCTATGTGCAATCCCATGAAAATCATCCTATTCAAAATGTTTTACCAGTGCCCCTGTCCCCACATAATTCATACCAGTGAGAAGGATGCTTATTATAAGTCTTCAGAGGTCTGTCCAGGCAAGACAACAATATTCACAAGACAAAGATAACATAAAATGTACGTGCAAGTAATTTGCAGATCTGATTGGAAAGTAAAATTCCACCACCCTGATCTCCAGTGCAGCCTGTGGCTCCACAGGAAAGCATCCGCCCAAGGCTCTTAAAGAATAAAAGGGACTTGATCGACAGGAGCTCACTCACCCACTGTGACACCCGACGTCAGAAGGCATTGGTAGAGCCATATTTGATGCCGGAGGAAACTCCATTAGGAAGTCCCAGTTGGACCAGAATCTATTTGATATTCAATGAGGCTCTACCTGCCAGCCAACATGTGCAAACACAACTGAATCATCTGAATCTGAGGGACTAAAGCAGCTTGTGCGTTTCAGTGGAGTGTTCCCAGCTTCTTCCTTCACACAAGGCCTATTAGCACATGCATGATGGTTCAGTGGGCACACCCAGGGGTATAGCATCCACTTACTTTAAAATGCGCATTGTAGCCCTTTGAGAGACAGAGGAGGACTATCTAAGCCTCGATGGCAGGGCAGGCATTCAGTGAATCCTGAGTGCTCTCCCAGACCAGCTCACTGAGGGAAATGACCTAAATGAGAATGATTTGCCTGCTTGCTTCACCCTGTCTCTCCCTCTGCTTTCCTCCATCACTGTCTGCCTGTCTTTGGATAGATGAGGAATGCCTCCTTTGTAGAAAAGACAAAGTGATGGTGAGGATTGTAAAGGCTGGACTGAAGTGGGTAGAAGTGCATCTCCTTTGTAGCCAAAAAGCCCTGTGGCTTTGAGAAACACTTCTCCATCGATTAATCCACATGAACAAGCCAACAACAATCAAGTGGCACATCCAAAACCATAATACGTCTTTGTGGAGATCATACAAAAGAGACTCACGCACAAATGCACAAAATGCTTCGACGTTATTGCACAGGCAGCGGCACACCACACAAAAGCTGCATCAAGAATTCCACCTTAAAATCTACTCAGGAAGTCTTTCTGCAAGGTTGGGCAAATAGAATATTATGCCTTGCAGTCTTTTTAGTCACTCTCCTCCTCTCGTCGGACAGCAAGAGGAGAATGTTAAAATTCAAGCAGGATTTCATCTGCTCCTGAGATTTGAAGCCATAACACCAGCAGAGACCAACAGAGGCCTAGCTTTAAGTGTTGGGTCGACACTAATTAACTCCCCACACTGAGAACCGCAACAAGAGCTTCTCGAGCTTCGTATCCATGTGGTGAAAGAGTTTAAGACGTTAAAGAGAACAGTTAAGTCAAGTTGTATCTAGATGAGTCATGCTGGCTTCACCAAGTCTGCTCAGCTGCTGAAGACACAATGACAGGAAGTGTATGATGAACTACTTATTTGGGTCAAACTAATCTCTAAGTTTAATCAGTGCCTTCATCTGATATTGTTGTCTTTGTGCATCGCTGCTGGTGAACATGCTAATTGCAGAAGCCAACATACACACAGAGGTGGTTAGAACCACCGAGGTGAGCATATGAGCACTAGCTGCTCCAGCAGCTGAGCAGAGAGCACATTAAGACAGCTCTCAGCTGCAAGGACATCATGTCCTGTAATTGATCATTATGGTCTGTGTGTTCTGCTATGCTCAGGTGTGACACTTTTCCTTTTCCCCAGCTGGATGAATTTAGTCAAGAGTCACCCAACACAGCTGCTCCCAGCCTGAGTCGCAGCTCAGCCATGTGTATTTCACCTGATAATTGAGTCAGTGTTGGTGAATGAATTCATCATTTTACATTTTTGAACACAAAGAGTGGAGTCGCTGTCCTTTACAGGCTGAGCAGCATCTTTCAAATCCAGACTCATGTGCAAGCATTGATCTGACTGATGGATATGGTTTTACACCACTTATGCATTCCTCTGTAGGACTCTCAAAGGCACAATGAGAAACATTCAGTGCTCCCATTAGCAGAGGATTGACTTCAGAAAATAAACACTCCAGATATTCAAAACTGTTTTTATCTCCCAGAGCAGAATAGACAAAATCATGAAATAGCAGTACATAAAAAGCAGAGGCAGGGGAAGACACTGGCACTCGATCTAAATGGAAATGTGCGCTTTTTATGAATGAGGACATGGGATTTATCACAAGACAGCATAAGACATTAGGTCAGAAATGTGACAATGAAAATGAATGATGGGCGTGACAGAAGGTATAAGGGGCAGGCAAACACATCCAGTGATTAAACAAGCACAGCGATCATAAGAAAAAAAAAATAGATTAATGAAATGCCTGTGGGAAATTCATACACTCACCTCCGTTTCTCCCCTATTCCTTCTCCTTTCTTCTCTCAGTACAGCAGACGTGCAGTGGAGTAGATGGCACTCCTCATTTCACTGCTGTAAGAGCACACCCCTCTCTTGCCCATTCATAGCTCCGCCGACGCACCACTCATGCTCGGATGGACACACACACACACACACACACACACACACTCACTCACATATAACATCAGGTGTGCCAATCACAGCTCTGTATGCTAATATCTCCAGTGACAAACAGGTATTGTATACTGCACGTTAATGCTTACATGCACAGCTCTGATCATACTCTGCAATATGCATGCTGCTGACATCATCCAATGTGGATGAAACCATCTATGACTCATCAAATTTATTTTGTAAGCCATGCAACAGCCAAATACACCCAATAATAGACATCCTAGGGTTCTCAAGTGGAAAACACCTTCCAGCAACAAGTCTGTAGACAGATGAAGCAAATCATTGGCTACAAACTCGTCATAACTAACCAATCACAACTCTGCCGTGATCCTCATCACTGTGTGGAATGACATCATTATATGATGGCATTTTGGAGGAAGGTTTCTCTACCAACATAAATTATAGTTACATAAATGGATAATCTAATCAAAGCTAGTTCTAAGTGACACCTACACAGATGCAGATCAGAATTACACTGCATGACTCATCCAGCCGTTCTACTGGGGCAGTGGGGCTTGGTTGCACTTCATATAAAACCAAACCACGTAACATTTGTCAAGCCAGAAACTGACCTCAGTGATTCATCCAGCCTGCTCTATCTGGACTGAAAGCTAAACCCTCATAACAAATGCAGACACAAAGCGTCATATTTCATCATGAAGCACTTTAATTCTTTGGATACACCCTGTGGGATATTTTCAATGATCACGGTGTCTGATTCTCTCCCTGTCAATCCACATTACCAATTGATGATCTGGACCCTGAGATGAATTCTGAGGTGACAGGACAAATAAAGACTTGACCAGGAGCTTCTCCAAGTGCAATCACCGCAAACCAGATGCATTTAGGTACCACAAACACACAAACATTTGAAAATAGCATGGAAGCACACAAAATGAAAACAGCAATTAAAAACAGAAAAGAAAATCTGCATAAACATTTTCACAAATACAAAAGTGCTGCAAACTGAAATAAAGAAAACACAATTTGTGCAATTCTCCTCAAAAACCGCTTCCTGACAGTCAGTAGTTCCTGTGCAGAAAAATGTTTTGCCTTAGAGTTCAAAGAGAAGCATGACTGCAATGTGAGATTAGGAGAAACAGTACAGCATCAAATAGCAGTGAAAAACTATTTAAACAAATTGGTTTCAAGGCGAATTTGAGCTGAATTTTTGGGTGCATTAAATAATTCATAGCAAACATGTTCACATGTAGTGTTTTAAAATGACACTAAATGCTTGCTTCTTCTTTACATACTGCCTCAAGAGGCCAATTATCAGTAGCAGAGATGGTTGCACGCTTCTGTCTCTGAGCTTATTTGTAAACTATTTTAAAAAGTGCTTGAAATTTTTTGGACTAAAATTAGTTCTTGTCTTTTGACATGATTGGGAACATGATATTATGAGTTTCTGATCATGTTTTTGTCCATCCCACACCTGAAAGTCTTTCAAACGGTTGATTCCCTTACGTCTTTAGGTTTTGGTTCAGCAGAGTCTGGGGTTTTCTTCGCTTCTCCAGCTGGACTTGGAGATACTGTTGTCTTGTCCTCTGATTTTTCTTTGGATTCTGCAGGTGAGGAGCTGCTTGTACTGGGATTATCTGGCTCTGTGCTCTGCTCCTTATCTGGAGGCAGCTGCAGAAACAAAGGAATCTCAAGCTGCTCTTTGGTGAGAAGACCTCGCTGGTCATCAACCCTGCAGCACTGAGCCCTCGTCAGCATGTCCAGAAACCCTGATGAGGCAAAATATCATGCTAAGTTAAAATTAATAATTCTGTGCAAAGCAGATTAAAATAATCTGCTTTGGATGCTAAAATTTGAAATTAAAATTTAAATTAAAATAGATAGTCGTCATCAAACCCCTGTCCTGGCTATGTACTCGGGTTGAGCTATATGAACAAAATCTTGTATCATGCACCTTTACATTAAAATATTATTTAGAATGCAATTATTCCCTGAAAATTCAGATTAAAAGTATAGCTAATAAATAAATAATAATTAAACTATGACTTTGCATCACACAAACCTCCTCAGTCAATGGAGTTTGCCAAGTTATAAAGGAAATGTAATTTTAGCCCTTTTACTTACTAGTACTTTTTAATTCTTGTCAAACTGTATAAAATAAATTTAATATTGTCATAGATTCCTTGTTCATGGTTGATAAATTCAACCATCTCACAATACAGTATCTACTGCCATACTGCCCAACCCTACTAGTTACTGCTAAGATGTCCTACCATCCATGTCGCGGTTCTTACTGGGCTTGGGCTGAGTCTTGGTTCTGTCCGTCTGCGATGATGATCGGGCCTCCACGCCACCTCCAGTCACTGTTCCTGCCTGGTACCAAAAGACATTCAAGTGTTATGAATATAGGAGGTAACAGTTCACCTTTTTAGTTCCAATAACATTTTACGAACTACACAAGTTTCTATCTGGAATATAAGCACAGATGTTGTCTAAAAAGGATTTTGGTAGGAATTCAGAAGCCTTCTGTTGTGTCCTAATCAACTCGATTTACTCTAGATTAACTGTCATCTGTTTTATTGTGCGAGTTATGAAATCACAATTATAGATGAAATATTTAAGAGAATGAGAAGTTAATATTACTCTCTGCTAACAATCAAACAATGTGTTGTTTAAGTACTCACATGTATTAACAGTGTCTTACCTGTGGGGAACCATTGCCTTTGGAATTGCTGGCCTGGTCTTTTCCTGTTAAATAAAAAAAATCATTAATCAGTTTCCAACAGTAAAAAAGTAGTCCACGGGCTGCTGATCGTACTATAGAACTTAACTTCCCCACTGTGTTAAACGCTGAGTTCAGCCAGACAAAATATTCTTGACAAGAATTAAATTGATCTTCTTGCAATACAGCCTCTCTAATTGAATCCATTTCCCTCCTGCGTAATGCAGTTAGTCGAGCTGAGGCAGGGAGCACTGATCCAAAGTGAAGTTGGTTCTGGTCTCTCAGAAGCTGGGAAATGAGGTGAATGAACTAAAAGTGACACAGCACTCAACAAACCAAAAGGACTCAGATATTTCAACCCCACGGAGAGAATGTAGAGACGCACACACACATACACAAAAGAAATCAGAGGAGAGAATGAGGAACATGCATAGTGACAGAAAAAACTGGGCAGTAAAGTTGACAGTGAAAAGACTTTATCTTCCCTGCCAGCTAAGAACGAGTGGGCGCCAAGAACTTTCCAGGGATCATTAAAGGAACAATTAAATGAATAAGGTGGCAAAGAATATTCAGAGGAGATCATAGAAAACTGATGTGTCACCCGCATCATCAGCTGCCAACAGTGGATTGAGAGATAATATGAGGCTTCATCACTGTAGATTTACTGATTGGCCAAGCAGGACTGTTTTTTTATGTTGTGTGGCTGCTGGTGATTTTGGGGAAGCAAAGCTGTAGTAATTGAATAATGCAAAGATCACAGAAACATAATTCCCTCAGGTTCACATTAAAGTAAAATACTGTGTTTTATAGGTCAGGTGTACAAACCTTTGTTTTTATCAAGTCGTAGCGTCTTATTAGCCAGTCTGAACACATTGCCACTCATGTTCACAGGTTCGTCACTTCCAACCTAAAACAAAAAAGAAAATATAAAGGACTCCTGTCGAACAGACGCTGAAGCAGGATCAGCTGCACAACTTAGTTGGGAGGAAGCATTAAGATCCCTAAGAAAGCAAATCTTGCAGCATGACGCACAATGCATTGCTAAAACACAAGACATTACATTTTCATTTATCCCATTAGAATTACAGATCTGATAGAAATATTAGCATGCACACTGGTGTGTAAACTGTTGCCCAGCAGTGATTGTTGTAGGCAATTAGGCAGACTGTGCTGACCAGACATTTGGACAGCTTTTTAAAAAAGTATTAATTAAAAATGTCAGTCAAGTTTGTTTGATTTGGAAAGTAGTGGTGAGACATTAATGTGAATTTACATCACATCGACATATGTTCTTAAAGAGAGGTTAGAAATACCAGAGTATTTGTGTCATTCAATGCGGTACAACGAAAGCATCAGCAAATTAATTTTGCAAACACACTGACCATGGTGACTACAACGTCCTGCGGCTTGAGATGGTGCTTCTGCATAACCACAGACAGAGCGTCTTGCAGCGTCTTACTAGACTTTGCCACAATTCCTGTGGTCTTGCCTGTAAAGGCAATCTCGAGCCTGAAAAAGACACACACACACACACACACTTCAATTTGCCTCCCTTACGCAGCAACAAGACATTGAATATCATGCAAAGGAACAACAGTGCAGCATCCAATTCTTCTTCTAAAACTTCTCTGATAAGATATGCAACACAAATGATGACTAAAATTCTCTCTGTCCCAAGTGCCAGTCTCAACTGTGTGGCGTTAACACAAAGACTTCCCTCTACTATAGTGAGAAGTGAGTGCTGGGGGTGTGAAAACCTGCTAGGGTGTCAAAGGCAGAAAAAAAAAAGGAAGTGGGGGAAGTGACACAGTAGACTCACGCAAACGTCACCCTGAGCTCCAGAGAGACCTGCTGATCTCTGAGTACGGAGCAGTCCTGGTCCAGCGATAAGGGTTGCTGTAGAGACAGGAACAGTGTATCAGACAGAGAGAAATTAAAGTAATGTCAGCTTCAGCTGCAGATACTTTAAAATAGGTTTCACAAAGTCTCAGAAATGAAAAGACTGTGTGAGATGGGGCAGTGCGAGGCTGAGAGGATGTTACAACAGGAAGAAGCTAGTCATACTCGTCAGTCTGACTGTTGCAAAATAACTTAGCAGTGTGGTACAACAAATATGAGCAGCGTCTTGATTTAAAGTAATGACTAGTGCAGGAGACAGAGACAGAGCAGCTAAGTGCTCACCTTGTCCTTGCCATGAAAGTAGATGATGACATCTTTCAGCGGGAAGCCTCTCTTCTCACACAGGCTAACCAGCATGTCCTTGATGGGCTGGCCATTAGGTGTGGGCGCTAGGGAGGCACTGCCATCAGGTAAGTAGACACAGCAGTAGCCTCCCTCCACCCCTATTCGATTCCCACCTCCACCAGTGTGATCTGGAGACCGTGGACTTGATTTGCCATTCTATGTGAGAGATGAAGACGAGAGGACTTTAGAGTGAAAAGAAACACTTAAGTGATACAGTTAGTCGCTAGTTTCTGCCATATTTACCCCATTGTAAACAACATGTAGTATTTCAATTGGGGATTAAGTGCCTTATTGTAATTCAATTATATACCAACATTGATTTCTTGTAAACCAGCACCAGCCACACTGGATCAAATGCACTGACCTCTAACTGCCTGTAGAGGGAGCCCAGCTCCACGCTGCTGGTCGACTTGACTGACATGTGGGGATCTTTCCGGGAGTGTGAACCTTGGGTATTGGATGCATCTATTGTTATTGATTATGAGAAAAAAGAACAAGCACAGAGAAAGGGAAACACTGTAAATTAAAGTTACCACATGGACATGAAGCCATTTCTCAGAAGCACATTGACATGTACCACCTCCCCAGGATCCTCTTTTGTTTCGCTGCTTCTCTGTGGCACTCTTCCCAACTGGCAAGCTGTTAGAGTCTGACTTCTTGTTCTGTGTGAGACAGTAATATTGTCTATTGGACTACTGTCATTTAAGCACACCTGAAGCAACAGTCACATTTTTACCCTCACTGACCCTCAATCCATTTTCTCACAGTCCTCCTACCTTCTTGTCGCTAAATGTGGGGCTTCTGATGGCCACCTCCTCCCATGATTCTATTCGGGCCGGCTCATTAGAGAGCTGAGGTAAAAGTTTTCCTTCTACGCTTGCCAAGGTGCAACTCTGGTAAAGAGGAGAGCGCACAAAACGCCTGTAGCTGTCCATCTTCATTAGCTTGAATATCTGACACAGGACAGAGACGGTGGTATACACAGTCAGTCAAGGCCTCAACAATATTATTGAATTAATACCAGACTTTATGGACTTAAAACAGACCTGTGCTTGAGCCTTGTCGAACATCTCAGGTGTGGGCGTCTCCAAGTCTTTCTTTTCAGTCCTAGCTGTGTCATCAATGTTGACTGAGTAGGGAGCACTCTCAGACAGGTAGTTGTCAAAGATTGACTGGGCTGCTGCTTTCAGCTGGAAAAAACAGCCTCATCAGACTGAATCATTCCGATGATTAGATATGGCCTAAACATTGTTTCCTAGTCACCGATTCTAAACTGATCACACATTAACAAGAATAATCCCAATGACTCGTCCATTGTGTGAGTGAGTGAGTGAGTGAGTGTTGGTGTCTTTCCTGTTCCTGTCCTGTTGATTCCTAAGAATCAAATCAACCTTTAACAAGTAATTACACTTCGTAATATACAATTAAAAAGTCACTACAAGGTCAGAAAATTGAGCAACCAAAGTAATGACGTACAGACTGTCAACAAGTCGCATGAATCAGCTACTTAAAGCCCACTGACTGAAAAGAGTGTAGGCACAGACTAACGCACAAATACAACTACAGCTCATCAACATGACAGCCACGTTTCCTCTCATTTTATACATTCAACTTGTACACATCAAAATATATATATTTTTGAGGGAAATGACAAAAACAAAGTTTGTTTTGTTTTTTTTTAACTATAAAGATGCTTATGCAAAACAAATCAGATCAGTTGATAGACCACCAAAGAGGTAACAAGTGCTCTCAAACCTTGTCCATGGAGGCGGCTGGAATCTTCTTGAACTTTTCACAATCTTGCCAGAATAAAATGTTTTCCGCACTCACCTCAGATTTCAAGAAGGCCTGTAAAGACGTAATCACTGAATGAACGCACATGACACACCCACTTTAGTAAGAAGTTGGAAGAAAACATTAGCAGCTTACTGAGAGTTATAATGTAACACCAGTAAATGTTGAGTGCGACTCACCGTAAAGTAACGGACCCCAAAGGGGTCCTCCAACAGCTTCTCAAATGAGACGGCCCAGCTCAGCACACTGTTGGCGGGGCCAGGCTCTCGACCTGGAGCCCCTGGAAGGCTGGAGTTGCTGCCGCTGGAGCCTCGTGCAGACATGTTCAACTCTATAACACAGAAGGACACAAACACGCCCATTTATCAGCGCTGAAACGCACAGCCAAGAAAGAGAGTGAATCAAATACTTTCTCCTGTCATGCACAGACATGTTGAGAGTAGAAATGTGACATGTACAGGGTTGTCGGAGTGCATGTAAGTGCTCATTCTTACCTCCATCTGACACCGCCTGGATCTGTGAAAAGAGAGAGAGAGAAAGGAGGAGATCTTACAACACTAAAACTCAAGAAAATATCTGATAAAATGAAACACACCTCACTGACTGAACATCATAAAGTTATCTATAAGACCAAAGGATACAAATCATAGTAGTTAAAAATTCAGGAGGAGGAAGAGATTCATAACAACTAACTGTATTTAAAATCATGTACATTATCTCTCAATACTAAATCTTAGGTAACTAAGTCTGACAGAACTAAACTATCTATTGTTAAAATTAAGAAATAAATAAAATGCTTAAAGAATGAGTATATCCAATATAACAGTAATTGCTTTGTTGCATGCTTGAGGCGAAGAAGTTACATACGTGGACTCAAAGCGCACAGGCTCACATTTGAGAAGTGAAATATGAACACCAGCTGCATTTCTTTTTTTTTTTTTCTCTCTCTGTTTTTTGTTTTTCTCCTCTATGTGACAGTGTAGTGCAATCAGCCAAGGCTGTTTTCACAGGAAGTGGTTGTGACACCGATGCCAAAAGCTCTCATTCAGCTTTCAGCATCATAAATTCACATACACTTGACAAATTTGGTATCTTTCAATTCAAGAAACCCTCTTGTGCTCGTGCTGTCAACCATGTTTAAATGTTACTCGGGTACCAATGTATCTAGATGTTCAAGGGAGGCATTTTTAAAAATTCAGATATGTAGATTAAATTTATTTTAATGTTACATGAAATCGAGTGCAACCCCGGATGTTCAGATCTAAGAATGAAAGAGTAAAGCTGCTGCTCAAGAATCAAGTAATAATGAAATACTATTTAAGAGGAGGCAGACTGGCTCCCACCACAGAGACCCTGGGTTTTAATCCATAGGTCTGTCTGCGAGGAGTGTAGATGATTTTCCTGTCTATCTGGGTTTCCTCTGAGTTTTCTGGTTTCCTCCCACAGTCCACAGACACGTGGGCTGTAATTCTAAAATTGCCCTGAGGTGTGAATGAATGTGTTTTTATGTCTATGTCAGTTAGTTTATTTAGTGAAGTAAAACTGAAGAAAAAGAAAAAAAAAAAAACACATTTCACTGCCACTAATTTCACTGCCATTTTCCATCATCCCACAATCTGGGTTTATAAAGACTTTTTTTACTTATACTTTTTACTATACTTGTTTTTTTATATTATGTTGTATGTATCTTGCCTCACAAGTTATAAATGTTTAATCTTAAATAAGTAGGCTAACTTCAGTCACTTCTGTTGATTTCATTTGTGGTGGTGTTTTTTCGCATTTTTCTATGTGGTATATCTCGTCTTCTTCATTTAGAGTAAGAGTGATCTATATACATCCCAGGCTGGTCATTCATGCACGGTTTGCTTTCTCGACTATTGAAACCAAACTAGTCACTTTAGCTCTGACTCTAAATGTGAATCAACTATCTGGGGTACACTAGATTCGAAAGTCAAACATATCTTTGACCTCATTTGTGGGGGTGAGACATTGGCACATTTTCAATGCACAAACTGGTAGTCAAAAACAGTGAGAAGATATATGGCATGCATGAGAATTTTTGTCAATATAAAAACAAAGCGTCCTTGTATGACAACAATTCAAAGTTTGACCATATAAGGATGACATGGGCTGGCTGTTTCTGCAGGTGCAACCTCCACTGTGACCCCACCTCTTCACTTTTTTGCTGTACTGCTCAAAATCTGTCTCCAGAAACACGACAGTTCTGTAGAACATGTCAAATACACTTGTCAGGAGAAGCCAACACAAACTTCATCCATAGTTTTCCACAAACTGTTACGACAACAAACCATTGCCATCTCGCCTGTTTGGTTCTCGTACATTAAGATACGGAAAATATTTAAGCTTTAGGATTCTCTGCAAAGTGTGAGGAAAGAGTCTGGTGTAGCAGCAACGACATTTCCAAACGCAAAATGCAAAACACAGGGCCTTCATAAACCATAGTGACATCCATGTCCTCTCTGCATCTTAGAAATACATGATTACATACACTTTCATCTTTAGCAGAATTAAACCAATTCAAGGAATGTTGACGTCTCACAAAGGAGTAGACCAAAGCCAGCTCAGCCTACACAGCCTAGCAAACAGGCATGACTAGGTTTCCTCTTCTGATTTAGGCAGGCCCAGTCTGTTTTCTGTAGCAACCAAATGTAGCCACACAGCCCGATTGGTTCTGGCACGGCTGTGGGATGGATAATAAAAGCCAACACTGCTGCTGAATACTGCTCTACCATATATTCTTGGTACTTTGACCTGAATGTCAGTGCTGCATTGGTACAGTTAAAAACCCAGACTAGAAAGATTCATAATATACGTTTATCATTACAAGGCCACAACAACCAACAAAGCAACTCAATTCCAGCTTATCTTTAGTAAAGAACAGTTATCATCGCCAAACTATACTATGTAAAGGCAGCTACAGAACCAAAGCCCACAAGACTGTTGCCAACTCACCATGTGGCCAGGAGGAATCCCTAAAGCATTGCATCTTTTTGCCATGGCGGCCCAGACACCAGACTACGAGCACAAGTCTTATGCGATGTGCACACTGTCAGGGGACAGAGCAAAGTGCTCCACCCAAACATGATGCACACTAGAAAACTCACTTGGGTCTTCCTGTGACTTCCTGCTTGGAAGGGAAGTCTTACCATAGCAACAAGCCACAAAAGAGGAAGTATGGTTACTATGATCAAACTGTTCTCGGCCTACGTCTTGAGAAACACTGTGATGTGGGAACACAGACAAGACAAACGCACTCATTCTGCTTTTGATGTAGGGTCGCTGTGACTTATCGACACAGCTTATAGGCACTTTACAACGTAGACAGAAGTTTGCAGCGTCTGTGCTGCATCTGAGAAATGTAAACATGTGTCACAGCTTCTTCCTATAGTGAAACACAACGCTTAACCCTTCCTTTAACTTATATCAGCACAATAGTTAGAATAAAAGAAAACCAGAATCAAACTGATGGTACTCACAAACTAACACTGATGAGTTAAAACAAAAAATAATAATATGATATAAATGATACATTTGAAACTGATCATCAAATCATTCTATTATTCTGAAGATACAGTAAAGAAGTGAATGTGCAAACATTATTAAATATCAGTTTGCAAAATCTAAATGAACAGCGACTATGTGGTAAATACACAGTTCACTCTGCCTTGTCTGTGATACACTGATTATGCACACATCCGTTCTCTATTTAAGTGTGTGCGTGTGTGTGTGTGTGTGTGTGTGTGTGTGTGTGTGCGTGTGTGCGTGCGTGTGTGTGTGTGTGTGTGGGTGTGTGATGTAATGCTCGTCATACCTTCACTGCCGTTATTCCAGTGGTTACTTTGCACCATTTGTCATATTCCCTGTGTTGCTTTTGTGCAGCCGCTTTTGCCAGGCGGGACAACCTGTGACAAAGTCGCCTGAAAGCGAACATCTGCGAGAAATATAAACGTCCTACGAGACGAAAGAGAAGAGAAGCTGGAAAACCTCTAGTTGGCTCCAGGTAATTAACAGCCCACTTCCTTGATTACCTGAATCCTGACATGCGCACAAGGTGACGGCACAGGTGAGACGCGACATGCAATTAAAGGTGCGCATCCGGAAGTGGAAAAAATTAAAATACAAAAAATAAATAAATAAATAAATAAGGGGAAAGAATTTGAAAACTATGCATTGTCACAATATGGATTGTAGGTGAAAAGAAAAAAGCACAAAAGACAATTAAGATAAAATTAGCTAACATGCTAAGATGCTGTGTGTTTACATCATGTTACCATGCTTCTCCAATCTGAACAGAAGAAAGCTTGGAGATAATCAAGTGGCACAGTTGTGTCCCTAAATAGTTTACAGCAAGAGTTAACTTTTCGTTTTCATCATTTAGTGTTATGTTTAGTAGGTTGAGGTGGGAAACAACAACACTGTGTGGCCCAGGTTGTTGTGAGGTTAGATTAGGTGGTGGTTAGATGTTACTGGGTTGAATGGTGGGAGTGAGGGGAAGGTTTTGTTGGAGGTAAAATAAAAGGAAACAACTGCATGAGGAGACGACGCCAACCGATATTTAATATTACATGCTTCTTTTATGACAGAGCCGTAAGCGGCCTCAGAGGTGATTTGAATCCACACATCTGTTTGGTTATTTCCATGTTGACATTGCACAGTCACCTTGTGTCTGTTCTCCACCTGCAGTGCAGACATGTGGATTTAGTTAAATAAAACCTTTTGCCTGTCAGTCCTGTAACCACCTTGCCTCTTTCCCAGTGCATGCTGAGATGGGCCCCAGCCTCCTGTGACCCTGAGTGTGTCGAGAAACAGCAGCAGCACTCTCTACTGGCCACTGTGTGAATAAAAGCTGTGTTTAAAGGCCATGAGCTGTATGTCTTCAGTGCAATGTAGTAATGTAAGTCTACAAAAATGTTGTTCCTCACATTAACTGGTGTAGGCAGTGGATAGTTTGCATAAGGAAGCTATTCTTTTGCTGATAACACTATACTATGTCAGTGAGTTTGTCTTTCTATTTCGACCTCTGCCTCACTTTTGACAATTTCTTTTCTTTAAAAAAATCATCATTTTAACCTTAGCAACACAACGACTTAGCAACAGAGACATAACTGTCACAATTGTACAGTGCTCCCACATACGTGCATACATACAAATACCGAATTTGTTTGTTTTTATGACTTCCTGGAATGACTTGATTTGCATCGGTATCAGTGTTTATAATCAGTTGTGCTGTACCTTTTTCCCAATGCAAAATCCATTGGGTTAGGCAAAGCAGAACAGGACACTCAACTGTGTATGAGCAGACAACACCGCTACAGGTAAAATAATGTGTCCTTCTCTAATGTTAAATGTGATATTTTTCATTTTTTCAAATGTTATTCTCACACTTTTTATTAATTCTAACAGGATGGTTATGAGAAAGCTGTTACTAACTCTTTTGCTTGGTCATCTCCTGATAGGTAAACAGCCACTTTGAACCTGACAGTCTGTCTATATATGAATATATGAATCTATGAATGCACATTTCTGTCTGTGTCTGTTTAGTTCAATATATCTATTCATATTTCTTTAATTTTAGCTGGTGTTGACTCTGACTGTGTCGAGTGTCTGAAGTGTTTCACAAATGGTAAGACAAACAAAGAAGGAACAGAAACTCCTGTATTACAGTATTGATCAACTACAGCTTAGAAATGATATTTGTTAATGTACCTGTCCATTGCATTTCCATTAAATAAATACGTAAGTAAATAACTTGAGATGCAAAAGTAATGTTCTTAATGCTCTTTGTTTCACCTCTTTTTCCTGTAGTTTCTTGTGCAGTGTGCACAAACTCCACAGGTGTATGTGTTAATGGTTAGTGACCAGTTTCTTCATATTTGTTTTCTTCAAGACTAATCTACAGTAGAAACAGTACATGGTACAGTAGATACTGTGACTGATGGTGGGGTTACCACAGTTGGATTGTGGTAGGGGTGTTAAACACAGGACACTTAAAAAGTAAAAAAAAAAAAAGCTAATATTTTCTTAATTTTATGATCTTAACTGCTATATTGACAGTGATTTACTGTTCAGAATAGGTTAGAGTTAATATATTAATATAAAAAAAAAGAGACATGATATTTAACTTGAACTATGGCTTATATTCTCATTGACTGTATTGACATCTTTCCATGTTCATCATTCTCTCTAGTAACAAATTCATCAACCTGCAAAAAAGGTAAACTTTAACAATATCTTTATCTGTGGCAGGGCACAGAGTGAAGTAGTTTAACATTAACATTCTCCACTCATCAGAATTTCAGGTTTGGATCAACAGCTCAAAGTCAAATCCTGTGGAAGGTGATACTGTCAATCTAACATGTGGCCATAACATCCCTAATGTGAATCTGACATTTGGGTGGAAGAAGGATGGGGAAACAATCAAAAGTAAAAACGGCAGCTATCTGGTTTTCCCGAAAGTGTTGTCATTAAACTCAGGGTTGTACAACTGCAGTGTGACCAGCACATGTGGCACTTTTGAGTCTTCATCATTGTACCTCAATGTGCCAAGTAAGTAGACATCATCTTTGGTATGTTAACCAGAGGGCTGAGCATTTTCCAAATGTTAAACAGAGCAAAAAATGAAATGGCAGAAATGGATTTCTTGTGAATGTATTGATTTGTAAGATATGCAGAATAAAAAATCAGTGACACATAATAACACCTTCCTTTTTCATTTCACGATTGTGTGTCTTTATCCAGATAATAGTGTGATCATCCTCGTGGTCTGTGGAGTTTCAGCTTTGGTTCTGGTTCTGATTATGGGTCTGGCTATGAAGTTCAAGTTGAAAAGAGACAATGGTAAGAACTCAGTTCAAGAATGAAAACAATGTAAAACACTGTACTTTTTTATTATAGGCTTTTAAATCCAAATTTGAATGATTTATGTCACTTGCTGGCACATAGCTAAACACAATCTATTTAATATAGTTTGAGATTTTGCACTATTTTCTGAGTTGGCAGAAAATGTATATGATTACTGGCTTATATTTAATGAATTGATATATATATAGTAGCTAGTAAGCTTAGCTTGGCACAAAGTCTGGAAAAAATCTGCATAGCAAGTCAAATTTTGCAAACCCAACATTTTCAGTATGCAAATAAACATAAAGCAAATATTGTTTTAAGCTACACAAGAATTTATGAAGTCAAAGGCCACTTTAGCCCAGACTAAGATCTGGTCCAGCTCATACCCTCCATTAAACAAGATGTGTCATACAAACTGATGAACTTTAAAGGTGCTGGTATGTGGACTTTCTTAACATAGGACAGGGCCATCCTAGTTGTTGCCTCATATTACCAGTCTATCTGCTAATTTAATCTAGCTGGCTGCTGACGTCAGCTACATACATTATTTACATTACAGACCTAAGAGTGATATTGATTTAATTTACCACAAGGATTTTTCTAAATAGTTAAATTGTTCCTTACATTTATGACCACTGCTAATAGTAGAAATGCATATATGATGTGTGCATTAATACGTGTGACACCTTCCCTGTTTCTCTCTGCAGCTAGACACAGACAGAGGAGAAAGGACAGGGAGCGGGCTGGGCAAAGCGGCGGCCCAGCTCCATTCACACCAAGAGAGTCCTAAACATGAAGCGATCACATTCAAAATGAATCAATGTGGATATATACAGTTACATAATTTGCTGTTGTAGCACTTGAAATATAAATAAAATATATGTAATTGTTGCATTTGGGGTTAATTGTGAGGTTAGATGCTGATGTATAGGCCACTTCCAGGCCAAGCTGGATTCACTGTGTAACCTGACGTTCATAACTGTGCTCACTCACTGACCAGACGCCTGTTCGGTTGAGGAAAAGAGCCTAGAAATGTTTTAATCCGGACGCGGGACAGGCATGCTCAAACTAATCCCACTGAATGCTCTACTCACTGGAATGCACACTACGCAGAACAGCTTTATAGCGACCGGCGTGTAATGGATATATGGGATGATAATACTTTCCAGTCCACTCCCAAAGAATGATAGATGTGGGATTTGAGAATTTACTCACGACACTGAAATACCAAATTCCCTGGTTCAACAACACAGTGTAATCCTTTGAAGTTCATGGGTGAAGCACTGTGGGTACTTTCAGTTCTCATGCTGCCAGAAGTGTTGGTTTGTTTTTCTGCATTAACAGCATTTCCCCCTCAGCCATATGGCAAAATGTCTGAACCTTTTTATTTATTTTTGATCCTCATAACATGTAAGTGAGTGTGTCAAGAAGGGCTGTCTGTTGAGTTTCCTCCTATAGCAGGTGGCTAAGGGATAATCCTGGTAAAGCCACTGCAAAGTGGAGCTGGAGGGTTGGACAGAGGAAGGGGGAGGGTGGATGGAGTGGCCTTTGCATGGATGACTAGGGCTAATTCTGGCCTCCTAATCCCAGTCCCATCCACCCTCACCCTCTTCCTGCTTGCTAATTTCACAGCGACAGTAAGGACCAATTGACGCCCAGGTAGACATTACTATCACATGCACACATCGCACATAACCCACCGAAGTTTCTGAGGGAAGAAACAAAGGGCGCTGGTACCTTTTTTTCGACTGGCTCACCTGGGTCATCTGGATAGCTGACCCAGCTGTGTGAGCTTCACTGGAGAATGTAGCTGCAGCCTTCCAGCTAAACCACAGGAAACACGCCAACATGGGAGAAGCTCAAAAGGTAAATGACCTGATCTGGAAATACAGGACTTATAAAACCTAATGTGACCCTTTGGTTTGTTTTGATCATTTTGAATTATACAAAATAATTTGCCACAGGTATTGGGATTCATCATATATGACTCATTAAGTATTGTACTGTTTATATTTAGATGCAACTCTCAGCCATGATGACTGGATTATCTAAATTCCTTTGCTTGTCAAATTGTATTTATTCAATATAAGAACTATGATTATACACTAAAATCTTCGATGTACAGTTAGTTACACATTCACTGTGGTATTTATCACCTGGAATCAAGTATTTAAAGCTACAAATCTACAGTGCCTCTTTTGTGAGCAGCCGTAGTTGTGCAACCTTCCTTCAGACTAATCACATTAAACAGAGCAGCATTATATGAATGAAGCTCCAATCAACACTGGTCGTTAGTAACAGACTCATTCCTACAGAATGGGGGTAGCTTCAGACATGGAGGGCTGGGGATTGGTTGGTGGGCATATTGGGCACACATACTGAGGAGCTTTATCTCAAATCAGCAAAGAGGTCAGTGGGTTTTTGATGAGTTCTCAGGTATCAAGTGTGTCTTAAAACAGATTAAAACACATTATTTACCTTCTGATATTATATCAAAGTAACATTGCACCCTTTAGTGAGAACATGAAGTCAAAAATAGGTTTCTCCATAATCATCTTTTATCTTTATGTTTACTAATGCTTTTGTGTTTTAAACATTCAAATTGAAAATGTCCAATGAAAAATAACAGGTTGAGATACTTTTTGATTCCCACACACCATAAATACATACTACAAGTCCTGAAGGATTTGTGAATACTCGTTTTATGGCACTGTCCTGTTCTTCTCTGCAGGGCTTACTCTCTGTCATTGAGAAGCTGAAGGGATCCTCAGAGCAGGAGGTCAGGATAGTGCTTCTGGGGTTGGACAACGCCGGAAAGACCACCCTACTGAAAAGCCTTGCCTCTGAGGATGTTAACACCATCACACCGACACAGGTGAGCGGAAGTAAAGTTCACAAAACCCAAACCCACACGCCGTGACCATAAGGAGCCACATACTGTGCACGATTAAGACACAGAAGATGACTGAGCTGCTCATGTGCATCACCACATTACATCAGCACTTTGTTAATCACAGTACAGAACCTTTAAAAAAAAGAAAACTGCTTTATCTGCAGAAGCTGTTTTTTTTATAATGATTTATTCCTCTTGTTAAATTAAGCTTATCTAAGGATATGATGTATTTCCGTCATGTATTTCCCTGAACCAACATTATAAAAGGCACGGTGATTGTACCTAATCTCATGAGACCAGCTCAACCGGGGCATGCTCAACTAGACTGATATGATATTTCTTTTTTTACTAAGCTGTAAAATAAAATGATTGTTCTTATAGTGATCAGTGAGATAATGATCCAAAGATGTCAGAACATCCTATTCTACGCAGTATGGTTAATAACCTCTCATCTGGAGATTAAGTGTGGACTTCAAAAAGCTTCCTGAATTACATGCTGTTTTTTTTCTAAGACCTTGCATCACAGTGAGGTTCATGTTTTTTTATCAGCACCTTCCGATTTGGTTATCTAACCTCTAATATGATTATCTAATACCCTTGCATTACTCCCAAAAGACAAGACAGGAGTACTACCTTGTCCTGGACAAATATGGCAGCTGATCAGACTCCAGGTAGAAAGGATGCAGTCAAATATCACATGGTGACATTCACCACAATGATAGATTAGATCGGACGCATAAACACATACACTGCACTTGATCCTTTCAGCCTTATCCTCACATTTGCTCCCCAGTTGGCCCTCAGGATAAAGTTATTATGCAATCTTGTCGGCTGAAGCTGCCTGAAAAACGACTGCAGATTAACACAGTGACCATTTCCTTATAAGCACGTAGAGCGCATGTTGCTCCCCTGCTGATACGTATGAGAATGCAACAGAGAGAAACTGTTATTAATTTAACACACACACACCTGCGTTCAAGTGCATTTCTTCTTAATGAATGGTTTCATTTGAAAGGCTTTCCGGGTGCTGTGTAATGGAACGGTGTATAACTGAAGGCAGTGATGTGCACTACACTGACTCCAGCTTTGCGTTTCTCTTCAGGGCTTCAACATAAAGAGTGTGGCTTCTCACGGCATGAAACTCAATGTTTGGGACATTGGAGGACAGAGGAAGATCAGGCCCTTCTGGAAGAAGTACCTGGAAAACACAGACCTGTTGGTGAGTGCCCGCTGTGTAACAGAGGTGGAAGGGGCACAGAAGCTCAATAGTATACCATAAAAGTACCTCTTCAAGTGCCACTCAAAACGTTTGAGTCTGGTTGAAGTACGAAGGACATACTATACAATTTACTACAGTGTATGTAATTTATACAATATTGAACTTGTTGTTGTTGAAAACATGGATGTGCAAGAATAGTACAGATTTGTTTGACAAATGAAAAAGGTGAAAATATACTACTATGAAAAAAAAAACAGTAAAGTTGAAGTATCTGAAAGTTGCTCTTAAATACGGTACACTCAACAGTGTTGGTGGTATTTAGTAAAGACCACATAATGTAGATGTGCAATTTAAGCTTTAGAATATCATTTTAGTGAAGGGAAGAGACTTAAATAGTCACTATGGTTAACAGTAAAATATTGACAGTGTGATTCTTTTATGCATGTATCTAATCTAACGCCTAATTACTTAACATTAATCAAGGTTTAGTTAATTCTTATGTGTTTGCTCTTTCAGATTTACGTCATTGACAGTGCAGACAAGAAGCGGTTTGAAGAGACAGGACTGGTGAGCTGCCTGCATTGTTTTTATTTCTGGATGTGATCCTAGTAAGACTACCTAAAAGTTGACTTTTAGTGAAGTAAAAATAGCTGAAAGTCATTTTTTCTTGATAGATAAAAAAAGGAGGATGGAAAAAAATATCTGTACGTGTACATATGTGCAGGAGCTTTCCGAGCTGATTGATGAGGAGAATCTAAAGGGCGTTCCGGTGCTCATCTTTGCCAATAAGCAGGATCTGGCCACAGCATCGCCAGCCAGCGAGATCGCTGAGGGACTCAACCTGCATACATACCGGGATCGGGAGTGGCAGATTCAGGCCTGCTCAGCTGTGTCTGGGGAGGGAGTTCAGGTCAGACCCAACTCTGATTTATTGATTTCTCCTTCAGGCTGAAGTGTATTAACCATATAATGAATCAACTGCCTGCCTGCTCTTCAATACTGTACTGAGAATCAAAAAACACTTATGTACTTATGTTCTGCCTTCTTTTGACTCGCCCTACAGGATGGCATGAACTGGATTTGTAACAACATTGTGAATAAGAAGAAGTGAGCCAGCATCCCAAGAGTCAAACTGAGGATCAGCATCAACTAAGGGATTAAATATATATTTCACTTCATTTACTATCAACACACCTCACCTATGACAGATCCTACTCCTCTAACAGACCTGAAACCTAATTTGATTTTTACAATTTGTGTCCTATTTTTTGAAAATTTTGCAAATGTAGTTAATTTAAAGGTAACGTGAGTTACAATAAGCAAGTTAGGTGTTTATCAATTTTTGTGAAATGTATATTTTGTTCCCCTCCTCCTCAGGATCCCTGTCTGGTGAATCTGTGTGAATTCATTAACAAAGCTGAGTGTGTAGCCATGTGAAACTGTTTATTAGTTACATAGTCCAGTGTGAGTGTAAAGTATGTGTTTTGAGATTTTTGACAATAAAATAATTAGTCAGTTCTGCTACTTTGGTTTCATTATAGTCTGCGAACACGCATAGATACATGCGCAAACAATAAGAGTTGACATATTCCAAATCAAATGATATTTTTCAAACCTGTCAGTGCAAGCCAAGAACAATAACAAGCTGATTAGGTCTTTTTCAGCTGTCATTCTGCTATACTTTTACACCACAATAACAAGCATGCAGAGAGAGACTGAAACCGAAAAGCGAGCGTGAGGGAGAGAGAGGAGAGTTTACAACAAGATATTAAATCTTCGAGGCGCACAGCAGAACAAACAGTGCAGGGAAATTACACGCAGGGAGACTGACTAATTTTCAGCAGGAGCACTTCTTCTCAAAATGTTTGTTTTATATGCTAATTCGGGGACTATTACGTAGCGTGCAGTCTGTCTCACAGCAATGCGTCTGTTAGAACTTGTCAGGATGCCTTTTGATGGAGGTAGTTGGCCATATGACATCTCCCATGTGTGAGAACAGCGTGTGCCCTGCCGGCAGAAAACTGTCTACTTAGTGTGAGAAACTTCGAGGTAAAGTCATTCTTCACCTTCTGGCTGGAGACACCCAGAAAAGATTGTTCAGGTCACTGATTTCAGAAGATTTCATCAGTTATCCACATGTGGCTCATTGGTCCTGAGGACAATAGCTAGAACCCTCCCAGGATTGAAGGCCCTCACAGCCCTGTGGTCTTCCCTCATTCACTGGTTCTTTAGATTGACCTTGCTGTAGGCTAAGTCTTCCATTCAACCATTTTGGCTCGACGCAGATGCAGTTGGATGTAATGGAGCTTTTGTTTCTATTGTCTGGAGCTGTAATTAACCATCTGAAAGCACTCTAAAATCACATCAGCTGGCAGGCTTTGTTCCGAGTCCTCCTCAATATGAAATTATGCTAATGAATAGTTTTTTCTTTTCTTTTGTCTGGTATTTATGAGTGGCTTGGGGGGGAAACAGCTTTCTGATTTACTTGCTAAAAGTGTTAACAAAATGACTGAATATCAGTAGAATAATTGAGTCATCTCCATGGAGATGAAAAATTGGAGTAAGGCCTAAAACATTTTTTTAGGCATCAACTCCTGTTGAGGGAGCACAGCAGGGGGGTGTGGGACCAATTACTATTTGTACTAAGGGATTGTCGTGGCTGTTTGAAAGAGACCAGACGGCTCAGGAGCTGGGCTGATGGGGAGATGAGTTTGCGTTTTGCAATGTGTTGCTCAGTGCTGCTTCTTCTACCAACAGGTGGCAGTGTTAGAGAGGCTGAATCATCTCCCGGACTGATGAAGAGACTCTGCTCTCTACAAATGAGTGATTTGACACACTCAAATTTCACTAATTCTGCTTTCTGTTCCAAAGACCATGTTTGATTTGGCAGATACTTGTATCCTGCACAGTGTCAGACAGAAGATAACCTATAAAATGATAGATTTAAATGACATGTTGTGATTTGGTTAATGTAGTCGCAGCTCTGTACATATTTTAATTTCCCTGCGTTTCCATCTGTTCAAAACCGCTGAAGAACATTTGTACACTTAATCTGAAGGTGATATGATGTCAGTTAGTGTTGCCAGGGCAACCCCCTCTGTTATTTGTGGTCCACTAGCCACATCTCGTCTTCAGTCCAGCCCTCCCTCTCTGTTCCTCCATTTCTTTCAAGCTCTGCTCATCAAAAGAAAGCCTGAGTCCTGCTAAAAGGGAGAGACTGGACAACAGCGCGGCAACAACACGGGTAAGAACTAAACACTGTGATTGGTTGTCTGAAAGATAAACTCAACATTGTACAAAATTTTTTTAAACTGATCACTAATTATTTTATGCGGTTTGTTCTCATCATTTTCTGAGAGTTGATTTATCGTTTGATTCTTGTTATCTAATTCCTTTTGTGGTAAACAAAATTAAAATCTGTTTTCCTTTAAGGCTACAACAAAGTATCACCAAGCCACTAAGGACACACATCCTCCCATCATGCCACAAGTTGCCCACCAGTTGCCCATAGTGACTAGTGAGCCCAGTTTCAGTGCTACTACTCGAACAACCTTCATGACCACCACCACTCTGCTTCCGTGGGAGGAGTTGCACATGCAAGTGCACACCATCCTGATTGTTGTGATTTTTTGTGTGGTCTGCTTCCTGCTCCTGCTGGCTTTCTTCTATGCCTTCTGCTTCCATTGTTCCATCAGTTCAACGCCTAAAGACACAGGCACTGGATGCAGCATAGATCGTGAGGACGCCACCTATAAGTGCAGTTCTTCTGATAATCAGTCAGTGGGGAACATTGTCTGACTGAAACAGTGTGAATCAGTGTATTTTTGTTAGGATTACTATGTCCTTGCTGATTGTGGATGTGTGTTGTGTGTACCAGAAAGCAGATTGTTAGAAAAAAGGGTTTACTCTTGTAACAGGATCATTAGACAATCGCCAAACACGATAAATGTAATGAAAGATTGTTTCTTTATTTCACTGGAGTTTAATTGAGATCCAGGTGCACATGCATACATGTCACATGGGCACAACACACAATGAAGTCACATCCATGCAACCATATCTACTGAGAAGTGCATTAAATAAAAAGTGTAAAATATATGCAAATGTAAATGTGAGTGTGAATGCCAGTAATTTTGAGTGACAAGACAAACAATAACAAACCAAGCTACATATGACTCATCAATCATTTCTCTTTATTTTCACCGAGCTGACAAGCGTTTACATTGTGCAAAGGCTGTGTGCTTGACAAGACTGATGTAGAACAATGAATGCAGACATGCAATATAAAGGAGAGAGGCGGGAGAGGGACAGAGGAGTGATTTCACACGGGCCGAAAATGAGATGACAAATCTACAAGGTGCGGTAGAACAACAGAGCAGGATATTACTGAGTTTGTCTCCATCCAAACCACATGGTACCACTATTTGGTACTAAAACATATTACACAGTGGGTACACAGGAAATTTCTTACTGTTGACTTTTTAGTGGCAATTTCTTTGAGATGACTGATGTGAGGTATTAAGTGGAGAAATGTTGGCTCCCTCACAGAGCTGATAGAGCTCTGAAGCAGCTGTTCAAAATGATCAAAGTGTAAAATTAACATTTATGGCTGCGAGTGATTTTTGTATTGCCACTGTTGACTTTATTGTTCAAAACCACACAAGGCCCCTAAAGATTTTAGGCATTACAGTCTAGTCCATGTATAAATCTGTCATCAGATGTGTGTCATGCCATCACCACAAGAACACCTCCAAAAACACAAAATAACAAACAGCAGATGCCAGATTCCTATCCAGCATTTAGCCTAACAACTTAAAGGGAGCCACTCACATCATTTACTGCCTACAGTGTCAGCTAGCATCTGTTTGGGTACTAGTACCATGTTGTAGTTTATGACACAGAGCACATGGCGCTCTTAGAGCATCGGGAGTCACAGGAGCTGTCACGGGACTCCATGATGGAGTTTCTGTCATCAGACTCAGGTGAGTCCATCTCTAGGTGAGAGTCCTGGAGTCCGTCCTGCAAACCGTCTTTATAGTGGGACTGTGGAATAGAAAATATCAGTACTAACAACTGATAGAAAGTCAGGAAGGAGCTATAAGTTAGTTCAATCAGAGTCATTAAAAGACCAGATATTGCATCTCACCTTATGAACAGACATCTCCTCCACCCGGCATTCCTCCATCGACTCCTCCAGAGAATGGCCTGAAATCTCCAGCTTGGTGCGATGGGAGCGAATAGACTTGACGTCATCCTCGTCCTCCCCCGCCACCAGAGGGAAAACCTGAGGGCAGTAAGACTCAAGTAATCAGAGATGATGATGATGATGATGGTAGAATTGAAGCAAACAAGAGTGTACACCACTCAAGCATGTCTTAAGTGAAGTTTTACCAGTCCCTCCTCATCCCCTGTTGTCTCAGGCCCGGAGATGGTCGCCTTGCTGATGGCCTTACTGATGGTCTGGGTCTCAAACTGAGGACACGCTGCCTGAGCATTTCCATCTTTGTCCCTCTTACCTTTTAGCCAGTAGGTCTCAATTTCAACATTTCCCTAAAAATGGATGATTGAGAAATAAAACCAGAGCAGCGACAGTCACAGGACATAAAGATGTCTGATACAGCCGAAATACCCAAAGGGCTTCTGTGATGGAGGGGAGTAAAAAGGCAGGTGGCAGATTTTCAAGTTCCCTGATGAAAAATGAGTCACTTTTACTTTCTGGAGATTGGCACCTGTAATCAGCAACTTCAGAAACCTTTGGGAGTCATCTTGCTGGCATTATCAACCTCAAATGTACAACATGTACAGCCTCAAAGTCAGAGCCACTGATAAAATAGACTGGCAAATCAACAAGCAAGCTGCAATTATCAGCTCTGAATACTAAGTGTGCTGAATCCCCAGAGCCAAAACATTGTAAGTTTTTATTATATATATATTTTCTTAGATTTATGCACAAATCCTCCATTAGCACAGATTACAGCCTGAGCGTTGGGTCTTATGTAGGTTCTGCAGTGTGTGAAGATAACACACATGCACTTTATACTTTTTTAAGCATCTTAAGTATTTATTGGGTTTTTTTATCCAGTGTGTTTTATTAAGATATGAGTATATGAGTATATGTGCATCTATGCGTGCTCTGTTGCACATACTTTGATTCCTCTGCCAGGGAAAAAGTCCTTTCAATTGAATTAAATAGAGCTGAGTATGATTCATATGTTCTCCAGCAAATTACATTTAATTACACGTTGTCATAATGTCTAAGTGAATGTAATGGGATGGCTGTAGTTGCCATGGTGACTGGTTTGATCCCTGACCTTGATAGTAATGATGCCCCTTCTTTCGAAGATGAAGTGACTTCCTTTCAGGTGCTCATAGGTGGCACTGCTGAGCTGAATGTGCATCTCCTGATGGAGACCAAGAGTGACAAGTCAAAGCCAAACAGAAAAGGTCAGTTTTCATTTTTTAGCCTCTCGTGTTCATTCATCATGCTATCCACCTTTCCGTTGCTCTCCATGGCAGAAGCCGTGTGAACCGTGTCACCGTGCAGACCGTAACGGGGCATCTTATGGCCTACCACACCCGCCACAACCATCCCAGAGTGGATCCCTGAAACCAGGACAACAGTAATGTTCACTCAGATCCACACTGACATAATCACACTGAAAGCCTCACACACTCTCTACCCACCCACACGGATCTGTATATTGTTGCCATTAGATGGGTCTTTTAGGTGATCTATGGAGCGCACCATGTCTAGAGCCATGTCACAGATGTTATGAGCATGGTATTTGGTTTTCTCTGGAGCCCCAGCAACCACCATGTAGGCATCTCCAATAGTCTCAACCTGAAAAAAGGTAAGCAGCAGCTTTTACTCTGTGTATAAACTTCATCAGAGAGACGGGAATCGCAAAAACACAAACCTTGAAGACGCGGTGCTTCTCGCTGAGGGTGTCAAACAGCGTGTACATGGTGTTGAGCATGGAGACCACCTGCATTGGGGTGATGTGGCTACAAATGCGAGTAAATCCCACTACATCACTGAAGAGAATAGTTACATCTGGGAACACCTGGGAGGAGTGAGATAAGAGAGTTTCTGAGCAAGCAGGTTAATGTACTGCAAACACACACGCACAGACATGAGGGAGGCGGGCATTCATGGGACGTTTTTGATGTCTGCCCTGTTTTGGACCACCAGGTGCAAGACTTCAGAGGATTTCTATTGATGTGTGTGTTTGGGTGCCCAGCCATTATGTTCGCTGGGTAAATAAAAAATGTCATAGATGCTAAATTGAATTTTTAATCAGACAATCTTGCCAAATTTTAACCACTTTCATACATGAGTGTGAGGTAAAAAGCATTATATTAAATGACTAAATGCCATATTTTACTGCTCTGGTGGACTCGATGGTGGAGGATTTGATGTAATGCACAAACAAATATTATTGCCACTGTATATAGCATCATCTATACTCCTGACCTCACAAGTATTTACAGCAGGCTCTCCTTTGCGCAGCCTTTTGGCCACTGGCTTTGGAATCATTCTGTATAGAAGGTCATCAGTCTTCTTCATCTCATAGTCCAACATCTTCATGCTCTCCTCCAGCTTACTGGACTTCTTTTGCTCCTGCACACACAATGAGGCAGAAAAACAATGAGTGAGTTTGCATCTGTTTCTTTCACCTCGGGTCCGCAGGCGGTAGGTGATCTAGGGTTGCTAGACTGAAAGAAGGGCTCCAGAGCATCTTTGCATAATGCAGAGCGACAAGTGAGCTAATCACACACATCTAAAATGCAGCTGCACTTCGGCTCACAGAACCTGTATGAGAGCTCTCTTCAGCTCCTCTGACTGCTGTGTCCCCGCCAGCACCAGGTCTCTGCTGGAGTCGTGCATGCTCAGGTCATTGATGTACAGGCCAGTCTTAAACATAGCACTCAAACTCTCCATCCTGCACACACACACACACACACACAATCAAAGTGAGAAAAATTATATACATGTTTTTTTTAACAAAATGAATAACATGTACCAAAACAATGCACTTAGAAATAAAAAAACAATAGCAGTATCTGAAAAAGCAGGAATTAAAAAACAGTAACTCTGAAAAACATCAATTTTATTTACCACCGTATTATTAATCTACGTAGCATTTAACATTACAGGATATTTGTCCATATGCAGGCTTAAGGTCATTTACTTGCAAAACAAAATATTTTAGAGGAGAAGGGAGGTGTTTTGCTAATGCACTCTGTGGAAAACACTCTCAGTTGCAAATGGGTTCCCATTAGGCTCACAAGAGCTGCACTGTCTGATTACAAGCTAATTAGCAGCTCATTTCATGCATGGTAAGTGTTGGTAGAATGGGCCCCTGATTTGATTCACTGCCCGGGCTTTTATTTGCAGCCTCGTAATTCAGTTTAGCTCTTGCTGCTTTTTCGAATGTTTTACTTTTCAACCGCAGTGTTTTAATAAAGATCTGTGTCTGTGTTTGTGTGTGTGTGTGTGTGTGTGTTAGTGTGTGTGGGGAGAGGCTCACACAGGGGTTCCCAGGAAGATGATGGACTCCCACTCTGGCATGTATCTCATTTGTCCTTTTAGTTTGAGGCAACGGCTCCCATCGCCCCAGCTCTCCATTGCATTAGCACTGTTACCATCTAAAAGAGGAGCACATTCAAATGCCAACAAGATAAGTATTTAATGGTGAAATTTCAGCAGTAGATAATAACTGCTCTGTGCTAACAATGTCATTCTAATGGATTTAGCAATTTAGCACTTTAAAGGAACAGTTCAACATTTTGGGAAACATAAAAGGTTCTCTAAAAGCATTGCAAAGGTATAATTACTTCACACTGGAAGAAACGAACAACAGCAACGTTACTCTAGAAAGAAATCTAGTTTGGACAACTATAGCTAATTTGAAGTAACTAAGAAACTAGAAAAGATCATTTGACAATATAGAGATGAAATGAAATCATATTAACAAATACAACAAAGGTCACACAAGATGTTGTCATAGATAAACTATATATGAACTGTATATAAACCATATATAAACCAAAATAATTACAATGCCTCATGGAGACGTGTCAGCTTTGATTCTTATACCATGTTCATCAGTCTGACACCTTCCTCCCAGAAACTACAGTCCAGGCGGGGGTAATACACAAAGCATGATTATTCATTTGTGCTCCTCTGAACATTTGTTAATACATCTACCTCTTAATAATAAAACTAATGGGCATAGTTCAAACTGTGTTGATCTACTGCTTCAAAGAGCTGGGTATGTTGAAATTACCCAGACCTAAAACAATCCTCTCCCTATTTGTAGTTGAAGTAGTTAACACCACTAAAGCATACTCTTATGTTCAACGTGACGCTAAATAAAACCAGCAAATGATTAGTGCAGCTCTGTATAAAGGATAAAGACTAGCATGTCTCTGTCTAAAGGTAACGATTAATAGTTTGCGGTGGGGTTTTGTGCTTTTTTTGGACGAGAGCAGCGACTTCCTCGAGTGTCCTCTGGTCTCCTGGCAGCTGCACAATGAAAAAAATAACTCCAGAAAGCGTTTGCTCCAGGCCACGAAAGAATCCTGCACATAATTAGTTCTGTCTCTTTTTATTTAATTTCTCATTAACTCAACAATATTTAACAAGAAAGACAAAAAAAACTGTATTTCCCAAAATATCAAATGATTCCTTTAAACTGACATTCATTTGCATTTTAATGTGTATAAATCTACTATATAGTACACTTTTGAATATTAAAGTCTGACTGCTCAGGCCCTGAGACGTATCTTTTAGATAACAGAACGGTTATGACCTTTGTAATCATCTCCAATAATAGACTGGAAAGCCATGAGCTCCACATCTACGTCAGCAGAGCGATTGGCATTTTCATAATCAGAATCTGTGGAAAAGCACAGCAAATCATCAGAGGCGTGAACATGTGCAACCCTTCACCCATGCCAAATGGGGATGGGATCAGTTCCATTAAGTCAATCAATTGAAATTGAATCAAGACATCAAACAATTCCATTTCAGCAACTGCAACACCTTCTGACCTCACAACTTTAATTTCAGCAGCAGTTTTCAAAGCTCTCACACAAGAACAGACATCCATCTCACTGCACACTTGCTCTTTTTTACTTAATGAACCTGATTGTGTCTTTTGTGTCTGACTACAGTGAAATTGATCTGACCACAAGCCAGCGAGTCCTTGCCCATTAGACACACACCCCTGCGACTGTTTACATGGCTCCCACTCTTACTCTGGACTCGATTGTGAAGGTTCCTCTCTCTCTTCACAGGCTCCTTGGACATGATCTCAAACAGGTTGTTGGGGTGGGAGATTATCTGTGCACAGATTACTAAATCAACACTTGTCAGCATTCTATTTAAAAGTAATATTTAAAGGTGCATTGTTTCACCAGCACTGCCGATGTTCCATAAAGAGGATTGATGCATGACTAAAACTGAAAAAGGGTCATTGTAAAGGTTCAATATCCTTTTTTCTGCAACTGTATACTATACATATCAAATGAAGAGGTGTCATTACCATGTTCCAGGTGAACTCCACCAGGGGGCGAGCCAGCAAGAACGCATCATTGATCTTCTTCCCATCTAGATCAGGGAAGACTGTAGCCAGACCTGAGCCTACATTGTGCACAACCATGTCCTGAAGAATCAAAGAATGACTGTCTGTTAATGCATTATTTCATTTATTAACTGTTCTGGGGAAATAAATGAGGATAGCTCAGATAAGATTACCTGTCTGAAAACAATGTTAAAGGGGAAGACCTCAAAGAAGAAGTCTGAGGTAATGGGCAGAATCTCCTGCTCCTCCTCATCCTCTTTCATGATGTAGCGATAGGCTGAGTTGTCAAAGTTCAGCCTGCACAGAACCACAGCTTTCTAAAATTTCAAGCTGAGTATACAAAGTGGTGGAGTAGGTTTTCAGTATTTGAAAAACTTTTGTGTGTGTCTGTGTGTACATGTATGTACCTCATTGTGACATGGGAGTAGTCTCCGACCATCTGCTCTGACAGCACCTCCACATGGATGTCAGTGTCGTAGAACTGTTTCCCCATCTGCCTCAGCTGACCCATGGCGTAGTGCAGGTAGCCTTTACGTTTACTCCTGCACATCACAAAGGAAGAAAATTCAATATCTTTCGATGGAGCCTAATGGCACAGCTCTCAATAATTTTGCTCTGTTCTTCCATTTTTATGTGTGATGTCTGATAGCGTATGCATTTCCCCCCCTCCAGCCTCCTCTAACCCTCCGGGCCCCTCATTCTTGTCTCAGACCTGTAGTGGAGGGTGACTCCAGTGGCAGACTCCTCCTGGCAGAAGAAGGTCGGAGGTTGGACCTTGGGGTAGCTGAAGCGCAGGTATTCATGGAGGTTGTCAAGGCCATTGACAAAGTCGCGCACATGACGCCCTAACACCTGAAAGCAAGGGCAGAGGGTGACAGCTCACATCTAAGATACTGGCTGTACCATTTTCATGGTATTCTTACAGGGAGTCACTGATCTTACAAGAATAGGTCAATATGCTGATCACAGGCAGAACTACTATGCTTGTGAAAACTAAATGTTCTGCAGCTCTGGAGGATGATGAACAGCTTGGCTTGTGATTTTGTGCTTGAGGCGAAACCTTTAAAAATGTAGACTCTTGACCGTATTGTTGCTGTGATTTCAGCCTTTGTTTTAACATCCATTCAATGTACAACTTGAAACTGACTGAAAATCACTGGAGTACCTTGTTCCCAATTTGCTTGAAAATGAAAAACAGCATTTGGCATCACAATAGAAGTGCTAGGGACACATACAATGCATTCATCTCTTTCCTCTTACAAAAAAAATTATGAGACAACACAGTTCTGACAGTTTCGAGTTGAGAACTTTTCTTACCTTGAGGATCCTGTCATAGCCGTACTTCCCTACAAAGCCCAGGAAGTAGACACCCCAGGAGTTCATCAACTCATTGTAGGGCGTACCTGTCACTCCACTGGCTGCCTTTGCAATGCGGGGAATCACACTCTCACTATACACCTGCAGACACACACACACACACACACAGATATTATCCCTTAAAATAGATTATATTGACAAGAAGGAATACAACAAAATCAGGCAAGGAGACGGTAACAATAAAAAAAATGTTGACATGGATACAGAAAACAATCTCACATGTATACAGCATTATGTCATATTATTCTTCTCAGGAGCACAGACACTATACCTGGTGGGTGACGAAGGAGTGTAACCTGACATCTGCTCTTTCTCTGACCAGCTTCCACACATCATCTCCGTATGACTCCTTGATGAAGTCATGAAGACTCTCGCACAGCAGCCCGTACATTATGTCTCCCTGGATTTAAGCTCGAGATGAGCGCTGTCAAGACAGCTCCCCAATGGACTGACTTCCAACAGACCTCCCGAAGGCACCTGTGACTGAAAAGGAAAAGTTCAGAACTATGATTTCTTCAGCGCTAGCAGCTGAATTTTAATGCATTTAGCTTTCAGCATGAAGCTATAAAAAGCCATGTGCTGAATGTTGCTGCTTTTGCTTTCTTCTGCTCTCAACATTACCTGTAGAGTTTTGATCTTCCTCATACAAGCCGGCTGAAAAAGGTTTCATCTGAAGGCCGGCAGGGCAAATGGTTTTAAAGGTGCCCTAATTATTCAAGAACCTCAGTATGAGTCTGTTGTTCTCGTGCCAGCTGTCAGTGCCTGATGGCTGAACACCTCTCTCTGTGTGACACGGACACGCTGCAGAAGTCATCTGTCAAACACAGATGACACCAGTCTCAAGGATTTAACCAGTTTTTATAACCTTTTCTTGTCATATTAAATCCATTTGCAATAAATTGTTGGTTAATCACCAAGGCTCTGTGTGATACAGACCCACACAAAAGCTCAGGTTTCCCTTATTAAAAGAAGGCCACTATTCACTGGTCACTACAGTGGACGGCTATTCTAAAGCTGCTCTTGTATATGCATATGTTAGGGTAAGGGTTAGTAGAGTCTTCGCTCTGTCTTTTTGTAGAAAACCCTAGAAACTACCAGGGTTACACTATATTATCTTCTGCTATTGGTCAAACGCATGTACATTTTGTTTGTAACTAAAATGAATAAGCTCAATTGCATTGCTTTTTTCATGCCTAGAGAGGAATAAAAAAAACACAAATCTTGGCTGGGGTTCTCATAATTCATGCATGAAAGGGTTCTACAAAGAGAAATGACTTTTTTACTTAACAAATATTCTTATAAAACCCTAATAAGCAGCAACTATTCAACTTCCACTGTGTGATGATTTTCAGCAACTCAGGATGACTCCACGTTTTCTTTTAAAGGCCTGGGGGCTCCCTACTGAGGGATAGTGGCATTTTGTAGTAGGGCAGGTGCAAAAATCGATATCCAATCTCTACAGGGATAAAGAAAATGTTTGTCCCTCTAGGTGCCCGCAGAGTTCAATGAATCAATTTGTGGGGGGAAAAAGCTTTCTGATAAAAACTAACTTGAGTTAAAAAATGGCAGCCAAATATAAAGTTAAAGGGCATCACTTCTACTGTAGCATTAAAAAGAGCTTTATGCAGAAACCAAAACTGGAGGTTCCCAGCGGTTGGTAAGTCAGTGAATAAATAAAAACACAATAGCAAAAACTTTGTTTTGTTATCCTACCTTTATGATACTAAATAACCAAGAGGTATGTAAAATACTCCTAACTTACAGCAGCTTGAAAAAGCAGACATCAAATTTCTCACACCATCAAAAGTGGAATAGTGAACAGAGTTTCACCTTTGACCCAAACCTGGAAAACAACCACACAACCTCCGATGAATGCTTACAATGCGTTTGTAAGCAACTAATGCACTGTTCAACAAAGCAATTATAAAAAACTATATTATATTATAAAGAGAAGAAGAAAGAAAAAGAAGAAATACAGATTATGTGTTTCTATGCTTGTTTTATGGAACGTCTGGATGCTTGGCCTCTCGTTTAGCTGTCACTGTCTGGTGAGCAGCTGTCGTGCGCACACATATACACAGAGGGGATCAGATTTTTATTATCTAAGAGGCCCGAGGTCAGGATGTAAATCGTTATACTCGCCCCTTCCCCTTAATCGCCCTTTATACCCCCTCAACACTCCCTCCATCCATCCTCACTCTCTTAGTCCTCTGCTAAAATAAACCCAGTGAGGTAACCACCCGAGGCATCCTGGGATGAGTTTTATACAGACTGTTACTTCTCTGCTGAGGAGTGTCGAAGTGGAGCACTGAAGCATCTCAGCTCCAGCAAGGGATCAACCACACAATCGCCCATATCCACTCTAACACCAACAACATACAGGCAGGAGACGCAGGTAAGGCCTAAAGAGAGAGGGGGGGGGTGACATAATGCTATGCTTATTGTCTGACTGAAAGGAGAGTTAGACGTGGAAGCCGCTCGGTGCTTTAATGAGCTGTAAATGGAGAACTTAGAAGAATCAGAAGAGGCAGCGCTGTGTGTAGCTGCACTGTGGTGTGACATGATCATTCCAGTTATACAAGACTTCATTGGCAACTAAGGATTTTCATTTTGGAGATCTAATCAAAACATCAGTAATAACGTTCATGAATCCCTCCTGACCAAATAAATGGCAGAAGAAACTTCATTACACTCAATTAACAAAATGGGGGTGATTAACATTTAACTTGTGATAGGCTACATACAGTATTTATCCACGGGACTGTGCTGTGCCAGCTTTTGTCACTAGATTAATGGAGAGTTGTGTTAATAGATTATGTATTAAAGTGTTATGCACTTTTATAACACAACTATAATGTAATGTGTCCATCTCAGGAAAATGATAAGGATGCAGTCCAGCTTTGGTGACGCGACCAAACAGAGGATGTTGCAAACTAAACGAGGTACGTGTCCTGTGCATGCATTGGCTTTGTTCCAGTGTATGTGAGATACTGGGACACACGACTAACTCAACTAAACTTTTTAGTTTACAAGTGCATAACGGTTTCCATTGTGTATTTACACCCAGATTTAACCTGCTATAGAGTGTGATCACAGTCAGGGCTGTCAGTTGTAACTGAACCAAACATTAAAGTCTGTTAGCATACTGCCTGGGGACACATGGTACACCCAAATCCCAGCAGAGCCCATGTGTTGTTGAAATTCTGCAAACACTCTAACAGGGACCATCCCAGTTGCACTGTGTGTTTTCCAGCACTGCCCGCCAGCTAGGCTTTGAAATCAAGTCCCCTAAACTCAGCAAAATGTGACTCCCACGACTGAATTTTACACAGGCCGATCAAAGCCAGCTCCTCTGGGATGGCATATGCCCAGATTTCCCCTAAAACTCATCATGTGCAAGAAAGAGGGCCATCCTTACGCGAGTCTTTCATCCAGAGATCCTATTTATATGCCTAGTTACCCATGCAACCTTGCACCACAACAAACATTACACGCCCCTTGACATCATCTCAAGGCTATTTCAGACCCTCTACGAAATAACATGAGACACTGAGCGAAATCTGTGCGGATACCAACTAAATGATGCTGCACATGCTTTAGCTTTTTCACATCAGCCCCACTCAGCTGTTGACAAGACATCAAAAAGACATCATGAATTTCCCAAGTGCCCTATTAGTCTGTGTTACTTTTTTCCAAATTTCTGGAAGTTGCTGCTGTTGAATAACTTCACCTAGATTCACCTTCTACCATATCACACACACACACACACACACCTGTGGCTTATAATAGTTTTACTTTGAAAACACATAGGGATATTGTGTCAGTGCCATCACTTATTCAGTTACCTCCATTTGTCTGTCATGTTGCACCAGGGGGTCTGAACCTGGGGAAGAAGATCAGCGTTCCAAAGGACGTGATGATGGAGGAGCTCAACCTTCCCTCTAATCGAGGGTCTCGCATGTTTCAGGAGAGACAGAGGAGAGTCGAAAGGTTCACGCTAGAGAACACCACCAATAATGCTTACAACACAAATAATGTAAGAAAACAACAAGCAGCACATAACATGTTTTTAATTTTTTTGGAGTGCATCAACAGACATTACCACAATAACAGTGTTTGAAAAATGGGGTAATCTGTCATAGATTTAATTCTTTCCACTTAAATCAAAAATTACAAAATTAATAAACCTGCATTCATAAACAAACACAGACAGCTACTGCGACGTCCTTTGTATGAAAATAAACCCAGTGATTTAGTGCTGCAGTTTTAAGAAGTTGGCAGATCCACGAGACACAAATAAAAATTCTTTAGTTTGGCTTCAAATTAAATACTTTGCACTTCTAATAATGGAACTAAATGGTGTCTTCTAACAGACCATCTGCCTTTTTAAAACTGGCACCTCTAGTTTCTTCAAACTTCTTAAAGCTGTCCCTAACCCACATAATGGGACACTTTCCGTATGCTGAGTAGCACCCAATCCAGATGAGAACGCTGAACTGAATGTGTAATGGTGTCCCTTTGATAATGTCTTTTACAATTTCTGTAAACACATGAACAGAGATCTAACTGTGTGCCATCAGGTCCATCTCGAGGCCATTAATCCCCCGCAGATCATCGCAGAACCACAGGGCGGAAAAGAGAACCAGGCTTTCTCCATCCCTGGTAAGCATAGTCTGGTCATGAATCTACAGAGGACTGTAGCAAAGAAGGGCTGTCCTGACATCCTCGCTCCAGGTAAATGATAACACACGATGAAGATGGGATTGCTAGTAGACTGCCTCAAGCCATAGGACTAGTTCACCGAAATGCTCGAGCAATGCATGGACACTGCATCACTTTGATCTGCCAGTATTCAACTTCCAGAATGAAAATGCACTGAGCAAATAAATTTGTTTTATTATCATCAGTGCCAGGAGCCTTGGCAGTTTGTAGAGAGCAATTACCTCTGAGCATCTTTGCTGAGTGCTGTTGTGTATTTGGCTTGACAGAAGGCACTGCTTACAGTCTGACTGACAGTAAGCTGAGCTCTGTTTATTATCAGGGATTCACACTGAGATCTAATTACTGTAGTTCCTGATGCAGACAGGAGTGACGTCAAATAGATTTGTATGTATATTTGATCTGCTGGTGCTTAGTTGGGGCTTCATTTTTTTGAAGTTATCAAATTAGTTTTTCGATTAGTTTAAAACCCAAGGATTATCCATTTTCTCAATACAAGGGGCTTTATTTTGTTTACTCTGAGTTTAATACATACAAAATAAGTGGCATTAAAGTAACACAGACTGCATTTAAACCCAGAGTGTTATGTCATTTTTAACCAGTCACATCGGACTGTTGTTTGTCTCAGGATATTCTGGCCCTCTCAAGAAAATTCCTCACGAGAAGTTCAACACAACAGTAATCCCCAAATCCTACTGCTCCCCGTGGAGGGAGGCTTTGGGAAACAATGAAGAACTCCTGAACAACCTCAATGCTCAGCTACCCCAGCTCCAACAAAGCCTACAGCCTGCCAACTACAGGTGCTTCAACAGGTAAATCTGCCTTTTCAACTGTGCTTTACCAGTCAATATAAAAATAAATTGTCAAGCTGGGAGCGTCATGGGCACTGAGACCCACCCGTCTTCAAATAGAACCAAAGATGATCTAGCCATGTATCCATCACCAGCATCCCTTCCCTCGGCTCCACTCCATGTTTCCACAGTTTGAAAATGAATCCAGTCTCTGGCTTGCACCTCCTTGGAGTGCGGCTGAGTGGTGGCTATTTTGATGGCTCTTGAAAGACGATCTACGGGGGGGGGGAGGCTGCGAGCTGTTAATTCCGCCTCAAGGCAGACTGCGCACGAAAGGGAATCACCTTTCTCATGGCACACAAGGAACTGCATCACACCAACAAGGCAGAAAAAGAGTTGAGCTTGGACAGATATAGCGTTTATGAAAGACAAACTCGGACTTTGTTCAATTAAGGTTGTCAATCAAATGATTTCTGCCAGCTAGTCTGGAACTGTATCCCCCAGTGGAGAGATCCGTTTATGCCCTGAGGATTATGATGAAATAATGAAGCCATAATTAAATCTGAACTCAACTAATGGTCAGAGCAGCTACACAAGTGGACGAGGTTGAATTCACCACACACCGTTTCTTTCCCCTCAATAGGATCTTGAGTTAAAATCAGAGGTGACTTGACGGACTATCATGTATCATATAAACGTTTTCCCTCTTCTTAGGAAGGAGTGTCAGACATGTGATACCCAGACCTCTGTTCTGCCAGGAACATAAAACACAATGCATTTAGCCTGTTGGTACAGACTGTTCTTTGTTTCTTAGATCTCCTATGCCATTTGGGGGCGCTATGGCCAGCAAGAGGGTGATACCAGTTATTCACTTTGAGGCAGTGGAATCCCAGAACCTGCCCGCCGTTGCTCTGGAACGCATGTGTCAACGACCCAACTTTAACAGAGCACCAAAGGGATGGGGAACTGATTACTGCCCTGAATCTAATGAACTATGAAAAAGGGCTGAAAAGCTGAAGACACTAACTAAGGCGATGCTTGTGTTAATTGTTGGCTACTGCAGGTGAAGAAAAAAAACAATAACAAACTTACTCCTGTTTGGCATACACTGACCACATTATTAGGTACAACTGTATAATCTAATGCTATCCAATCCAACAGTTCTGCCATGAATCCTACTTTTAGATTATAATTTCAGTTTTTATTGAAACTGACAGAAAGGAGATATGATTCTATGATATAGAAGGTTTAGGTATAAACAAGGTCTGACCGGCTGAGGCAGCACCTGATTGCTGTAATCTGTCAATGACCACAGTAAAGGTAAGACACGGACAATCAGTTTGACCTTGTTTCCTTTTTACCTTAAGTATCTCTCTCTCACACACACACACACACTTAAATCATTAACTATATAAATAATGATACATAAATGGAGTTCAAGATGACAAAATTGAGTCATTTTAATGACAAGTGAAAACAACATTCAAAGAAAGCCTTACAATTACTAAGTCATCATGCAGTGGAATAACAGGATTAAGTCAAATAAAAAAAGGAAAGGAAATTTGTTTAAAAACGCTCCTCAGAATTCACCACCATGTGATACAATTGCATGTGACATGTACAAGTTTAAGCTAAAGTATACATTTTATATGTACAATGGCTCCGGCAAGAGGAGCCTGTCAAAACCATATGGCCCTGATCACATTGGTCAGTACTCTCATGTTTGAAGTCTTTCTCTCTGTCAAGTTCCACTGTTTAGATGTTACTCTGGTAGTTTATACCTGCAGGTAGTGACAAAGTCATCTTGTAACATCCTGGATGCTGTCCACACACAGACTGTGCTTGTACAGTTCATTCTCTGCACTGCAGGTGGTATAATAAACTGTTTCATCTTGTAAGAAAGAACCATCTCTGAGCAGTGTATTTCCGATTTCACACCCACTGAAAGCACCTGACCAGGTTCGACATGAGGGAGACTGGGAAGAATGACCCCTAACAGCGGTATTTCAATCTAGCACTTAATCACCGTGGCGTGAACCATGTGCAGCATGGGCACCCATGCGCTGAGGATCCTGAGACGGGTAGTGGATTTGACCAGGAGGTCTCATGCTCATTGGAGGGGGCATTGGTGGAGCCATGGGACCCATGTGGTGAAACATTGGAGGGCCAAAACCTGATTGAGCAGATAAAAAGAAGGAACACAGAATTAGGCATCTACCTATTTTCACTGTGTTTATATGAAGAACAGGGTTAATTAATTCTTACATTTCCAGCTTTGCAAAAATGTATTATGGAATCCTGTAACATACGATAAAGGTTATAATTCTACCTGGAGGAGGCGGGTTGATGCCTGGAGGTGGGGGTAGAGCAATGTTCATGACAGCAGGAGAGGTGCTTGGGTCCAGATTGAAGTAGTTGGCAGGAGCCTCTTCATCTAAAACTGATGGCGGAGGAAGAGCTGCAGCACAAAGACAAACAGGATTGAACACAAAATATGACAATTTAGCAGTAATTCCAGTATCAATACCACATTTTATTCCAGAATGATGAAAAACAAAACAAAAAGAGCTAACGACACACAATATATAAATGAATTATCACTAAACTTTCTTCACTTTGTTACTATGCCTACATATACCGTATGCATCTGTGTTTATACAGAGAGACAGACACTACAGCTCTCCCTGTGCTTCCAGACTCACCTCCGGGTAATCCAGGAACTGGATCAAGTCTGGTTCCCATCTCACTGACACCATCTTTGATGCCCTCCTTCCCTCTTGCTGCCTGAGATCTAAAAAAAAAAAAAAAAACCTTATACGTTATATAGAAAACCAAATCACTTTCTTTGCCAAATACCACAAAATTGCTCAACAGCAGACAGCACCTGTGTTTAAAAGACAACATATTTAGTGTCTTCCTTGACACCATTTCTCTACCGTCTTAAAGCTCTTACTGTGCCTGGAATACTGACAAAGTGCTACCGTTAGTTTATTGTCAGCTGTCACTGTAACAGCATTACTCAAGGCTGTTATGTTTTCTGAAAACTACTGTACATGGTGTTAATAAGCAAATTAACCCTGTAAATCTTCACGTCTCCTCGCTAGTGGCCGATTAGTGAGGCTGTATGGAAGCTAAAAAATGACCAGAGGATCTTTCTTTAGGATGCATCCACATAATGCACATAATTCTTATACTTTACTTTTACCTTCTTCATCTGCTTACCTTCCCCACTTGACAGTGAGTCTTCGTCCATTAATGATGAGTTTGTTGAAGGACTTCTCAGCAGCCATTTCAGCTGATTGCCGCGTGGCGAACTGGATGAAGGCACACTGCTGCCTTTGGACTATGGTAATGGTGCGAATCTCACCAAACTGATAGAAGTGACTCCTGCAAATAAACAAACAAGTGTCTAATATACCCAAAATGCTGAATATAACAACAACCGTTGCTAATAAAATTGCAATCTAAAATAAAACCTCCACGTTAAATCCTACAGAAATCCTTACTTGAGATCCCCATCTGTGACGGTATCTCCCAGTCCCCCTATGTAGAGGGTAGTGATGGACTTGTCCTCTGGTGGGTCCAGTCGAGGCATAGTTGAAGCCCGTTTCAGCAACTTGTCAGCTACTGGGTCATTGATGCCGTAGTAACGATCCTTTATATTCTGATCAGCTAGAGGATCATCAGGATCTGTGGGCTTCTCGTGCCTGCATAAAAACAGGAGCAATAATGAGAAATAAAATGCAATAAAAATTATCAAGATAAGAAAGAACCAGCCAGCCAATTTTTGACCGTGAAGACACAGCAAATGAAGCTTGTTTTAGCCACTCACCTGTAGGGACACTCCTCCCCTCTTTTGCACTCTCCCTTCACCCAGAAGGAGCAGATGTGCGGTCTGTTCCTCTTGTAGTATGGTGTGGTCCGAGCCAGTTTCAACAACATATCGCTCGAGCTGGGAGCCTTACCTAGCTGGCCCACTGGCCGTGTGCCGTCAGAATTGGCTATCTGAAAACACAGAGACCCAAAATGACAGAAATCAATAAAGGAAGATCTCATTATATAGAGATGCAAAATTAGAGACAAAAAAGTGTTCAGGACATCCATGTAACTAGCGTTAGCTGTTTCACCTGTACGAAAAATAGACATCTTCTGCCTGTATTAGAAAGCAACTATACCTCTCGTTCCATGTTCTGTGTGTAGTACTCTTTGTTCACATCAGACTTAGGAACCTCATCTTTGATAGCAAGCCCAGTGTCTCTGACCTGTATAGGCAAACCTGTAAAACACAGTTGTGACAAACATGTTACACTCACATAACTATGTGCTTCAACAAGCCAAAGAAATTTACAAATTCCAAATTACTATTATAAATTACAAGGAGTGCATTTTTGAGACTCACCATACTCTAGGTCCAGCAGACATGTCTGACAAACATTCTTCATTTTACTGCAAGTCTGACAGACTTCTGTCTTCTTGAATCGCATTCGGGTTCCTGGACACCATCGGAACACAGTGAAGGGTCGAGCACAGATCTGAAAAAAAAAATTGGACAAATTATAAATACTATCGCATGACACATAATGTTACATGTGTAAGCCAAACTGTTATGTGCTGCATAATCATGAAATCATTCTGTATAGTTGCAAATGATACCTTGCATTCTTTCCCATATTTCTCCTTGGTCTGCAAAACAAAAGAATAAACAAATTTAAACCTGCACAGATAGTGATATTAACAGTGCAACGAACAACACAGTAAAACGTACTCACCATACGAATGTAAGGATTTTCTCCTAAACATGTCTGGCACAGAATTGGAAAATCCTGGAAAACGGGAAAAAGGAAAACTCTTTCTTTAATTTTTCTTTTGAGAAACCAAACACCATATGTGTTTTTGTCCAATAATCTGAAGCAGTAACTTGGCCTGCATTTACTATCTCACTTTCTCAAACGTGTGAATACAGGGAGTGCAACTTGCTCAGACATGCTCACTCCTACTTTGTCATGTGGGGAAAGGATGCTGTTACAGTCCAAGTGCTAGCTGCAGAAAATGACCTGCCTTAATCCATCCCACTGACAACACGAGCCAAAATACTAAATATAAGCAGCTCATCACATCAACTACATCTTCTAAGGTTGCAAAGTTTATATTCCAGTGTCTTTACAAAACCAACATTGGCTAGAGATATTGTATTGTTGCAGACATTTTAAGCTCTTTAAAAATAAACAGTTGCGCACATAGCTCACTGCAGAGTAAGATCTGATTACATTTAAATTTAACTATGAGAGTAAGTTGACCCAACTTGCCTTTGTGATAAATAAAACATGTCATTTATGTGACAGAACTAAGAGCTGCTTATAAACAAAGAGCGCATCTCCTGTCACATTTCCAAAAGGTAAACTGATGACTCTAAGTGAAGCAGGTTTGTGCTATTCTGTGAGCGCCTGCTAAGCTATCATTGCTTATAAACGAGTTTTCACTCGCAAATGTAAGAATTTAATACAAACCTACTCGCTATAATATTTTGGTCAGCTTTCGTTCTGCATATCTCAGACGTAAGTTAATCTTAGTTATCTGGTTACCAGACGCACCATCGTTTTATTGTTGATAGCCAGCTAATGCTATTTCATGTTAGCCAGCTTGGAGAGGCAAGTTTAGGATATTACACATTTAGATTCAATCAGCAGCGAGAATTTGGTTTGAACACACTCTCGGCATTCATCGATTTTCTCTGTAGCTCACTATTGCTGTGACTTGAAGAAACTAAACTCAAATCAAAGTAACGTTTTACGAATGGATGCTAACACCAATAAGCACTGAGAACGTAGCAGCCACGCTTCTGCTAACCTTACAAGCTAACGGAAGCTAACAAACTATTGAGGAAAAAACCGCCAGGTTAGTGGCAGGCAGGTAACTTTTATGCTAACTTTAATTTCTGTGGCGAAACCAAAAACAGTTGTACGTTGAGTTTTCTCCCTGTGCTGTGAAATATAATGTCGATTAAACCTACTGCGTCTTCCCAGTTCTGTCTGTTGTAGGTGTTCGATCCCAGGGACGTCGCCATTTTGCAGAGAATGAGCCAAGCGGGCCGGTGTCGGCCCACAATGCACCGCGCCAGAGAAGCGTGTTTCGCCTTAGGGTGTCGCCCTGTTTCATGAAACGACCAGATCTACGAAACTACTCCAAATAAGAAGAAAGGAGTAGCAGTCGGTGCAAATACAGCGAAAAAATAGCATTACTGTTCGACATACATGTCGTAATTTAACAGATTCACATTTAGCATACAATCAATTGCACTGTGTTCTCAAATAGCAACATATAAATAAGGCTAGTCAAAATCAACTCCATAGCCATTCAAATATGAGTGCAATAAATAATAGATTTACATTCTAACCTACTGAGGGGAGTCATTCTGCATCATACTTCTAACCTACTTCCATGCCTAATGCGGGACTTTTGCAATCTTGTATTTCTACATTGTGGTAGTGCAGTTTTTAAGGTACCTAAGTACTTTGGTGAGAGACAAACTGGCAGACTGTTGTGGTCGACTGGTGTGTACGAGCTGGTGTAAGCCAATTGTGCAGTGCACTTACAGTTTATCCACCTGTTCCTGTTGAGGTCAGGGTGTCTTTAGCTGTGTGAAACTCCAATTAGCGGGGCAAAGGATGTTTGAGATTACGGATGTGTGTTAAGCCCCTAATGTTTATTTAAGGTCGAGCTGAGGTTGTGGAGTCAAAAGACTGGGATTAGATACAGCCCCGGAGAACTGGCAACTCTTTGCAATTGCCATTCAAGAGGTCAGGAAGGAAAGTCTGCTGTATTTTTAGACTACTCCCAAGTGAAAAAATATCTCTATTGCCTGCTGATTCTTTTGATGTCTTAGTTAGATTTGGCGACTTAAAGGTATAATCAGTTGCATTGTGCTCATCAACTCCGTGACACTGATAATGGCTCAACAGTTTCTCCTGTGATCATATTTCCATGGGAAAGGTTTAAAGTGAAATGTCTGCTGTCTCCTCCTCCTGTTTCCTTCCTAGCCAGGTGCACAGCCCGCCTCTTGGCCCGTGTTTAGTGGGACACCAAAGTAAACCTTTCAGGCATCGCCTTTACGTCTTAATGAGTCGTGTGACCCTGTCTCCTCTATCATGTGATGTGGATGAGACAGCCAGAGCAGTTTTGAAGGACGCTTTGTCTTGGATTTAACCTCTCTATAATGAAAATCACCAACCTCACCAGTCACAAGGCCAGAGGACGTGTAGGTGTAATGCTAAGCTGCAAACTGATACACGATGCAGGGCTTCATTGAAAGAAATTATTCTGAGAGTGATGCTGATGGTTCTGATGGTGTTATTTTGTGTGTTTTTATGAGGTAGGCTACATGAACACATTAGTTCTTGTTAAGGTAGGGTATATATAGGTTTATTCTTCTTCATTTATAGGATATTTGTTGGTCTGTTATAAAGGTGGTCTATCAGTTTTTAATACCATATTATCTTAAAAATACAATTAAAATATATAATAAGACACTTACTATACCTATACTATACCCATATTCTGTAGCTATACTACGATGCAATGCGTCCATTGGGTTTACACAATTTAAAAACACATAAATGTGCATGGACATTTGTTTTGTAATCTGTGCTGTGGTGACTAATCACAAATCACCACTGCCCCAGAGCTTCTGCTCCTAATAAAGTGTGAATCATAAAAAAACTTTCAAGGTAATCCAAATATCACTGCACGACTGAATTCCTAACACAGTTACATCGGATCGAGGTCACGGTAATCACAGCACTGATGAGCACGGATGCAGATAAACCTCTGCGGAAATATGATCACAGTGATTTCTTTGAGGAGTTCTGTATTATGCATGTATGCGCATATCAGAGACAAAAAAAAAAAAAGTGCTAGGTTAGCGCCTCCTGTCGACAGTTATGAGCACACACACAACTGCAGAAAGAGAAGGGCATTCTCAGATTTCCCGATCTCTCTCCCAGCCGAGTCCGCTGTGCCGCTTCCACAACACGACCGACGAGCGAACCGAGACGACGTCGACGACGACATGCGCCCAGCGTGCTTCGAGCCCGCATCCATCCCAGCCGCCCCGCGCTGTCCCGGATCCACCTAGACGCACACGGAGGTGAGTACGCGGACCCGAGTGTCGCGGCGGTGTTTTCGCACGTTTCGCAGGCTTTCGCGTCTGAAAAAGCCCCGCCGCTTGGTCTCCCAGGCCAGGCCAGCGAGCGTTGTCTGGCGCAGACGGGAGAATGAGGCCAGTTTTTCGGCCTGACTCTTTCTCCCCCCCCCCCCCCCCTTTGGTAGGAAACATAAAGCCCCGGCGACACCACCGTGCAGGGTCGGTGCAGCTTTCGGCTCGGCCATATGGCAGCACGGAGCGGAGGCTAGCGTTATTGTGGAGACGGGGTCGGGTCGAAGTTTGCGCTCAGTACAACCGTGTGTCCGGCTGCTTCGCTCTGCGCTTTAATATCGGGATTCCTTTATGCAGCCGGATCCCGTCGTGCAGCCCGGTACCAGCGACAACCGACTCCAACTTGTTTTTGTAACTTTGTAGCAGCTGCGATGTGTTGAGTATCATCAAATAGTCGCCTCGACTTAGCCCCTACAATTAGGCAGCTCACCTACAAATGCCCGTCTCCTGCAGTAATGAGGCCAAACGACTTTGTGTGCAAATTATATATATATATATATATTTATACTATATGTGATGTACTCGTGTGCAACCCAGGCAAACAGCAGTGCACAGGACAGAGGGGGACAACAAGCTCACTGTGGGGATGCAACGATTTTCATAGCACCACTTGGTTTGTCCAAATGATCTCGGAGGGCTTTGCTTATTTATCAGCAGTGCTGACAGGTGACAGATGATTCATCAGATTATTATTAGCTGTACCTGTAGGAATCCTCTGCGGGGCGGATTATTATAATTATTGCGCCTTTGTAATGTTTGAGGGAAGAAAAACAAAAGAAGATAGAGCTGACTTTGTCTTATCAACCTCCAGCCTGTGTTTTCTTTTAGGAAGCAGGACAGTTCAGGATGCACTGCTTAACAAGAGACATCCAGGTCTAATAGTTTTCATATGTTGTTTACGTGCTCGAGTTTGTGGGAACGTGTTTAAAGCTGATGGCCGTTGCACAGAGCAGGAGTGGAGTGTCAGTGTTCAATTAGGTCAGAGTGTTTACTCTGTGCAGTAATATGAAGCAAATGTATGGCTCAACCAAGGTAGCTGCATCTAATAAATACTACAAACACTTGACTGGCAGTACAGGCGTGCCTGAAATCTGTTGCCTTGGGGTGAACACACGGGCAAGCAAGCACCTATGTGAGTACGAGATTACTAAAGAAGAGTGACTCACTCGCAGAATGTGTTTGGCAAAGTCATAAGGACTTTCCCCGCATTTCTCCTCCTCAGCTGCAGAGAAACATTCCTGTAACTAAAAAACACTGTCCTTCTAGGTTTATGTATCATGTAGCTTCGCATTTTTGCTATTCCCGAGCCATGTGTGGTTTATCACATGTTCCACCCGGCATTTGTTAAAAAAAAAAAAAAAAAAAAAAAGCGTAGGGCTTATTCCATTTGCAGATTAGATTATAAAAAAAAACAAAAAGGGTGTGTGGTCGCTGTCATTTGTTTGTCAAATTTGCAGAGAGCTGAATCTTAAGTTGCGTTCTATTTATCTGTGCCAACTGTTTGTCTGGTTGTTCTAACCCTCCATCTGACTGCTCCCACTGGCTGCCAAACATGCTGTGATCTAGCGCTTTCAGCTGATGAAGGCTGCCACTGCTGCCGCAGCCATTTGATCATATATCAGCATCTCTTCGCTTAGATATGCCTGGGAACATACAGCGACTAGGATACAACGTCTGCGCTTGAATGTTGATAGAATACTGCCAGTATATGTCACCGTGGCTATTTGTCAGAATGAGATCTGATCACAGGTGAATCCAGTTAAATGGTTTTATTGAAAACCAGGAGAGAATCGTCGTTTGGTGTCGATATGGCTTTGACCGCTTTACTGTAACTTGTCTTCACGTAGAGGAAAATATAAATATCTTACTCCAGGAACTTTACTATCACATTTAATGCCACATAAAGTAACTGTAGGGAACTGCAGTGCCCAATAACATGCCAGCCCTTGTATTTTTCCATGTCAGTGCCCCTTGTAGCTACGCTCACTGTGTGGAGGGCAGACCTCTCTTTAGAGTGGGGCTGAAGTCAGGCATCCTTCCAAAACTCGAACCCCCCCAACCCTCTCTGCTGGGTATAAGCGCTGCTTTGTGCCACAGTACTACTCCCTATGGTTCTTATTCACATACTACTACAACACCACTGGCTCCTGTAGATATTGGAATCTACAGTTGGACGTGTGCACAGAATAGTCTGCTGTTTGGCAGACAAACTCGCTCAGATGTTTCCTCATGAAGTCAGGCTCTTGGAGTAATGTGCCAGAACGCAAGAGGCAGATTGTACCATTGTTGCATGTAAAGTATTTTGTATTAAAGTGTCTTTTTCTTTCTGGAATGTGGCTGTGGCATTTTTTGGCTTAGTCCGCGCTGTCGTGAGGGGTATTTGAGAGCAGGGGTAGAGTAAATACATTTCAGACAGCACAGCACAACCAAGTATTAGCAAATGATCCGATAGCAGCTATAATCCTCGGGAAAACCTGGAGAGTTGTTTTTAAATGGTGCTAGCCTCCATCAGATAGTTGGCAGGCACCAGAGGTGTCCACATGTGTGACCGGCTGGCCAGGCTAGTAGTGTGGCTGAATGCTACAGTATGCAGGCAGATCAGATTACTGAACGATTAGCCATGCCCTCCTGTCCCTAGCCCAGGGAAATGATTTTCCACTGTCATAATTCCCTAGACTGAATTACGCAGCCCAGTGACTCAGAGATACTCAATACTACAGGCCTGAGTACTGCACAGTGTAACTGTTGCTCTCTGGAGAGGGGACATAGGTTAAGAGTGGCAGCACCATTGCTGCACTAGAGGACAAAATAGTTTTCTAATTTGAATTCCATATTGAGCTATAGTGCTTACTTTCAAACATGGAAGGTAGTTTGACAGAATCAACAGTGGTGGGGCAGAACACAGCGTTCACTGTGATGTTTACCTTTCAGCTGGCCCTTTGACATACATTAAAGGAGGCAGCAAGCAGCCAGAAAATGGTCCTAAAACTCTAAACTGATCCTGTGCATGTCCTTTTTATCACGTGAAATGCATAAAAAATGGGGTTAACTTCGTGATATATATCAAGCAGACTTCTAGTTTAAAATCGGTGAATAAAATTATAGATGGGAGGAAGCGAGACAGACAGAGGGAGGAAAAGTGGGAGAGGCTAGCTGGTGGAGGTGGGTCCGTGTTTCCAAGGTGCTTACCCCCCGAGGCAGGAATCTGATACATTCCAGAGGCTCCTGTATCCAGACGAATAATGGCGACTTGGGTGTAGAGTTTCATCAGATGACACATGATTGGAGTGTAAGTGCTGGGAAAGTAAGAGCTATGTCATAGGCTCAGATGTAGCCAGCTCTGGCTGCCTGAGGGATTGAGAGGTATGCCAGGAGAGAAGGGCAGGTTATGTGCGATACGGATTTATCCCAGTCAGAAGACTGCCTTGTTTTTGTAGCTCCTCTGCTTATTGCGCCCCCGCCCCCTTTGACCTAATTTACATCATTGTAGGCATTTAGTTGACACTCATGAGCAAGTTCCAACGAAAAGTGCAGTAGGAAACCTCTCAGTTGTTTTTGATCATTGTGATCCGTTGAGATTTGATTAGTCCCCAGGTAGTTAAATCAAATAAGCATTGGCACTTTAATGACTCCTGATGAATAACCAAAAAGTCATTAGAGCCTGCGTGGCTACTCTGTGGACAAGTTACAGCATGCAGCTGTTTTCGGGATCCATGGCTTTCTGAGAACTGTGTGGAATTGCTCATCATACAAGATGCTGCAAATTCACCTTTAGATTAAGGCCTGTGATGATACATAATAATTTTCTTCTTCAGGTGGAGTTTTTAAACCCAGCAAAGTGTGCTTCTCAGCTCCTAAGCTAAAGGCTATTTATACTGCAGACACAGAAAAATACCCTGTTTTATTTAGTGGTCAAAAAAACAAGCTGCCGGGTGTTAATGGACTTCACCTCAGCCATTCCGGCAGACCCTCGGGGTACAGCGCGTTCATACGCTCGGCAAGGGAGCTCTCGGCACTGGCCTGTTAATGAAGCCATTTCCCGAGATGGAGAGATGCAGTAATGGGAACGCACCACTTCACTGCGGGATATTCTAACCCCGTCTTCATCATAAGTGCTATCAGTCATCGGATATTATACGTTTTTTTTCTTCTTCTTTGTGCATTTAGCAATTCAAGAGCCTGTTTTCAGCCTCCGAGTTAGACATGTGCATTTGCTGCCGTAGTATTGCATTGCGACATACCTTCTATTTACTGTACATTGAGAAACTTTGACCATGTTATATTTGGTTAAAGGTTTTGTACTGCTATTGGAAAACAGAGTGCCAGTGTGTAAATGCAACAGTCTGTTTAATTGTAAGCCTTAACACCTTCATGTCATATCCAGTGTATGATGTAGCTCAGGCTTGGTGCTGAAAACCCACTGATGTGAGCAGACAGGTGGAGGGGAGTCTGTGTATTTACTCAGTTGTCTGGTGGCCTCGGCTGGGTCTGGCTGCACCACAGATACCACACACATGGTCTCACCTACTGTACAACTGACTTGCATTCTGCAGTATACCCACAAACAAGCATGCCCCAAGTTGTTCACAGGAGTGTTGTTCATAATATTGAACAGACCATAATCAAATACAAATTGATCAGTTTTGCATGTGTGAATTTAAGGTGTAGGTTGAATTGGAAGCTTTCTTTGCATAATATTGAAACAGATAAAAAACAACATTTCAGTCATTTTATTTTATAATAGGAATCATAATTGATATTAGCCACTGTCGCCTTAAAATGAAAAATGTCATGCTTACAAATGTATTACTTACAGATATGTATGCAAAATGTTTATATAAGCTCCAGTGTGTGGTGTTCATTGATGAAAGGTGTTTTTAATATTCTGTTCACTCAGTTTATTTCAGTGAGCAGGGTTTTAATGATTCCCAGAATGCAAGGTTCAGTTCAGACCTTGATTTTTTTTTTTAAGCCACAGGTTGGTTCATACCTCGTTTAATGGTTTGTTAATTAATGTTTTTGAGGTTGGGGGCTTTCGTTAGTTAGTAAGTGTCCGTACCTTAGTAACAGTTACAGCAGTCTTTGTTTGCACTGCTTGACTTTTCCTTCTGAAGCTTAAACAAAATCACAGCTGTGACCTGATGCTGCCAGGAAACTCAAGTTCAGTGTTTACCAGCTGGAGTTTGTGTTTACAGCGCTGTCATAATCAGCCATGGTATTTTGAGGAATGTGAGCGGTGCACACCTACACAAGGACACATAGAGGTTTTCGTTTTGCTTTGTTAGCCTGTGATGATAGAGACTGTTGTTATCTAGGACAGCAGTACACAGTAAAACACAGGCATGTTTCTGCTTTTTCTTTTCGCTGTCCTGATGCTTGAGAGCAGACCACTTGAGAGCATTATGGCATCCCACCAGGACGGCAGGACACAACTTTAGCAGGGCATATGGGTCACAGTGCCCCTGTTCCCTTCTCTTTTCCCTCTCTATCCTCTCTCTTAGCCCCAAAGCAGACCCCGCCACCACACCACAGCAAGTCATCTGGTGTCCAGTCGGCTTCCATCTGTGAGTGTATTTGGCTTCCCTGCAAACAAAGCATTGCAGCATGTGAACAGCCTCTGCTACATCTAAACAGCTCAGCCCTGCTATCTGGCCTAATCTTTGTGTGGAAACTATGAGTGCATTGCCAGAGTTGTGGGTCATCTCCATTTTAATTCATTAAATTGTATCGAGGTTTTGAGAATCTACCGTGACAAACTGACCACAGCTGATGGCATACCTCTTCCACATTTTGAATTGCTGAGGTGGAAAGAATTGTAATGGTGCCGACCCAAGGTTTAGCTGCTGGCAGCCTCAAGTGTACCCCTCCACTGATCCGAAGCCGTGCCGTGTCTGCCCAGCCTGCTGTCTCTCATCCATCCTGGGTGGTGGGGATTTGCGAGTGTCTGCGTGTGTTGGTGTGCGTGCACCTGTCGCTGTCTGTGCTGGACAGGTGCTGGCAACCCGGAGGTCAGTCCAGACGCAGCTGGGGCACCTAGACAGGAGGTTGGCTGGAGACAGCAGGATGAATGAGCTTTGTTTTGCCAAGTTTTGACCAGTTTTATTCAGAGGGTGTAGCTTTGAAGGGGGTCAGTTGTGATGGTCAGGTGGTGTAATGGCTGGCTGCTCTCAGCGGGACATTCTATTGCTGCAAACATTTGGTTCTTAGGAAGAGGCTCAGAGGGTGTTCGGCTATAGACGCTAAACTAACAGTACCTTAGTGGGGTGTGCAAGCCTGCAAACACAAACAACACCCTGCCCCCTCTGTGAAGTGTCAAGTGGCCGGATATGTTGGTGAATGGGACACAGGTGTCTGGGCCGGTCTGTGTGTGCCTGGCCAGAGGTCTGTGTTTGTTTTCTCTATGTAATGACCGTCAACTCTCTACTACAGCTTGACCAGAGCTCATTGCCTCTCAATGGGCCAGGATGGAGGGCCCCAGCCCCCTCTTTTTCCCTTCTACTGTGAGACTAAGCAGTGGATGAACTTAAGTTAAGAATCTGATAATGAAATTCAAGACATCCCACAACACAATGTTGAGGCTTTTTAGATTCCTCTTTCTTCCTTTATTCTTCTCTTTATCCTTCTGTTGCCTCTGATCTACCCCAGCAGAGCAGGCGTTTGAAGTTGTCAAGGCTCTGGCTTTACTATTGAGTCCTCAAAGTACTTATGTGACAGGTAGAGAAGAACTGGAGGGGAGTAATGTGACTCCCACATAGTGCACAGCCTCGCCAGTCTCCATCCTCCGCGGCCTTGTCTCCCACATGCCTCCTTCACACAGCCGTCATATCTGTGGTGATGTCACTCCGCAGAGCTCCTCTTTGTTGAGTAACAGAGCCCAGAGCGCACGGTTGGGCTCTGAGGAAGACTCACCACAACCCCATGTTGTGTCTCTAGGGAACACAGAACAGGGTGAGGTAATGGGTTGTTAAGCCACCAGCCACCTTCATGTTTGGACGCCATACTGTCACCACTGGTTGCTGACAGCACCCTGATTTGAGTAACCCTGTGGCTCTCCCAGATGTCCCGGCCTCTTTTATATGGTTTTTGATAACCATACAGTTAATATCTGGCCCACATAACACTCAGCCTGCCGTCCCCCCCCCCCTCCCAAAAAAAGGAAAATAAACCCGCTGCTCTCATTTCTCACTGCCTGCACCCTCTGTGCTATTGTCTCTGACACCTTCTCCTGAGTGCCCTGTTTTATTTCTTTATTTCACTCATCTTTTTAAATTCCAGAATCCATTTCTTTTGCCCCTAGGCACAGAGGGTGATGGCTAGAGACGGTGGAGCAAATTAAATTTGGTCTCCCTCTTTTGCTACCGTTGGACATGGGTGCAGCGCAACACTGGAAAGAGAACAAGAGCAAAGAAAGCTGGAGGAAAAAGCCCATTTCCCATGCATTACCATCTCTTTCCTCGGGGTCTATAGTAAAGTAACACCAACACCTCTATTGCTTTTTTTTTTTTCCCTCTTTAATTTTCTTTTTCGTGCACTCTCCCCCGACTCGCTCGCTGTAGCTATTTCTTCTCACGCGGCCTAACCTGAAGGTCTCTCTGCTCTTGCTGCCACTGTTAACACAATCTGACCCAGTTTATTAGTTTGGGTCTAGTGAATCATTAATCGAGGTTATCTAACTGTTCCTGTAATGATTCCACTGTGACTCGTGTGTCAGAGTCTCTCTGTGTTCGTAACTGATCAAGCTCTACCCTCATGCCTCTTGCTCTACACATTTGTACTCTATCATAACCATCTCGCAAAATCGCATTGTTCCCCAAGCTAGACTATATGTGTAATAGGTGTGCTGTGCACTGTAATATGTCATTGTGTCAGAGCACAATGCAAGGACTAAGTGCACTGAATGCAAATTAATCTTGTGGGATGGCAGCAGCTGAATAGAGTGCGGTTTTGGGGAAAGGAGGGGAGCAAAGGGAGGGACAGAAGGAGGGCTAATAGTGGTGACAGAGAAGAGAGGGAGAGAAAAGAGCATGTGAGGTGGAGGAGGAGGAGGAGGAGGTGGAGGGATGTGGGATGTAGTCATCACCAGGGCCATTCATCATGCAGTGCCTGCTGGGATGCGCTGGGGTCAGTCCCGCACAACACAATTACAGCCTGTTCTGGTGTGTTGTGCTCGGCTCCACTGTGTTCCGACTGTGTTCTGTTGTCTTTTGTTAGATTTCCTCATTTCTAACTCTCTTGTTTTCCCCTTTGTGTCTTCTCTTCTCCGCTCTGCACACTTCTGTTCAGTGGCAGACTTCTCATCTTTTTGTTTTTCTTTTTTTTTTTTTTTTTCTTCTGGTGCTTATTTTTGAACTTGCTGTTCAAGCTATCACTAAATGATCTGCTGCACTTCTTTGAGAAAAACATCTCAATTAGCCGAGCATGTGTTGTTTTTGTTTGTCCCTTTGAGTCTTAAACTCTCTACTTTGTTTTTTTTTTTTTTGCAATAAATTGCCATATTTTTTGTTCATGTGGTGTAGCCGCTTGCCAGGCTGTTGTACCAGACTTCTTTCATCCACATCTGAATTGCACTCTCTAGATGTGATTGACAGGCCTGGTTAGCATGGGGGTGTGAGATGCTAGTAAGCATGTTGTTTACCCTGCTTGTCTGACAGTCCTCTGTGAGCCTACAGATGTTTCCAGAAAGCTGTAAATATCTGCTGTGTGCTCTAATCTCAGTTGACAGCATATCCGATCATAAGGACATCTCCTGTCTTCCTGTCCGTGCCTATTCTTTGTGCAGTGAAAGAGATTTCCCTGCCAGGGAACCTTTAGGTGGTCTTAAGGCCTAAATGGAAACATCACACAAGGACCCTGCAACAACAACTTTTTGAAGGCTGTGCCAGAAATCGTTTTTAACATCACCGGGCATGGCAGGACCTGTCATTGTAGCATCTGTTTGTGTCAGTGATAAACAATACAATGCAGATACACCCTATAGTTGCATAATCTGATCTGATTTTTGGAGCACCTTGCTGCATTTATTTAGATTTTACAATTTGGTTCTGTTTTTTCTGCCATTGAAGTATCTGCAACTAGCAAATGTTTGGCAGCAGCTCGTTTAGTTGTTCGGTTGTTCTGCTTTTCGTCGTTCTTGTTTCAGAGCAGTGCCGCGTTGTCTACATAGAGTCATTTCCAGTAGTCATCGAAAAGACTTCCTGTAACAGTGGAGAAAACAGTCTAACCCTAAGGTCCCTGAAATCGACTTGCTCACCAAGAGTGCATTGGGTGGTGACTTGGCTGACAGCAGCGAAAAGGAAGCCCCAAGACTAACTAAAAGAATGACAAATCAAGGCCAGAAAATGCAGCAGTTTAAAGTACAGAGCATCTGGAAACAATCTCAAACAATGGATAGTCTTCAGCGGGAGTCATGTCAAACTGTATAGATTCTTCTCTCCTGACTTTCTTCCTTCCTGAGGGAACTTTGGAAGAACTTTTAATATCATGGGAAGATATATTTGGCATTGTGTGATTTTATTTATTTATTTATTTTTGGTATGGACCGTAAAACTCACCACACTATCTGTCACTTTGTGTAGATTTTAAAAAATGTTTGGTGTATTAGCAGAATGTAAAGGCAGAATGGACTTCAAATCATGGTCTCATTCCAATCATGTAAGCTGTGAATAGCTTTCACCTAATGAAATCAGATTTTTCCTGACTGACTCATCTAATCACTTGGGTACAATATAAAGGTCTATCCTTGACTTGGAAGATTCATATATTTGAAATAAGTCAATGCATATGCATTACATAAATTTCCATAAAAATATGTATTATTACAGTTATATAAAGCTAAATACAAAATAGACGGGTTGTTGGCACCAAGGACAACCAAACCTATTATATTTTTGCTCAGTAGCTGATTTCTAATTACTGGTAGACATTCAAATGCCCTAATCATGGAGAAGTCAACTGAAAACTACAGGGAAGTGGCCTTCGGGCACCTTTTTATATTGCAGTCTCTACTTCCAACAATAAACCTAGCCACATTGTATTATGTAGGACAAGTTCTAACCACATCCCTTGGCGATAGTCTGGGTAGCTAAATACACCTGCTCAGTGCTTCTCCAAAACTGCAGACACAGCGGCCCGTCTGTCATCAGGTTGTCTTTTATGCACCCTAATGAAGCCGGGGGAGATGTGACGACATGCCCCACATTTCACTCTTCACCTAATTGTGTTGATGTGGAGGCTGATATTAGTGTTGTGGTGGTTAATCTTCCCAGCGAGAGGAAATGGCGGAGTCATCAAGGGATACGGCACAGCTAATTAGACTTGTGTACGCTTCCGTGTGTAGGGAAGGATGGGGTGGTGTAAAGCGAGACGGAGCAAAAAAGTATTTTGGGGGGGGGAGTGGAAAAGAAATTGGCTTTTTCCTTTTTGAAGATTATTTTTTATTGATTGAATAGGCTGTGAAACTTGCTTCAAAAACCTGTCTGGGATATCTGGTATATTCTTTGAATGTCATGCTGCCTAATGACAGCATTCACTTTCTGACAAGGGACAACCGGGGGAAACCTCAACATTCATTAATGCCTGACATTTTACCCACTGCACAAATCACTATCTTGGAGAGAGTGAAATTAAAGTAATTTGAAGTTGCACACATAGAAAATAGCCTACTGGAACAATAATGCTGTTTTAGACTTCATCTCCCCCGAGGAAAGCTGTTAGTAGGTTTGACTGATTAGGGCTTGGAGCTGCTGGCTCTCAATTAGGCTGAAGACAAAGCTTCAACCCTTGCTTCTGGAAAATCAGAAGTAATGAATTAGTGATAAAGGTTTTAAAGACAACACCATTAGAGGGGCTGTCAGACAGACTTGGACTGCCTTCTACTTGCAATTTGCAGTTAATTTTTAGTCTAAAAGAATACACGTAAAATACTTTGTATTTCATTTTAATTTTATCTCTTTGACTCCTGCGCTTCTTTCTCTCTCCCTCTGGCCACCAGTGACTGAAGCACTAACTTCACCTTTACTGCACTGTCCTCATGTGACCTGGCAGTCTTTGCTTGTAAGGAGTGGTCAGCTGTATCGGCACTCAGGGTCTCGAGCCTCGCTGGAGCTTGTACTGCATTATGACTCCATCACTTGGGGGTGGGAGGATCAAATAATATATTAAGACTATGTTGTGAGCAGCCACCCTCCACTTGGACTGAGAAGTACTATGCCAGCAAAAAATTCTGCAGAGTCATACTCTGATTTCCTTTTTTTTCCCTCAAAGGCTACCTAAGGTCTTGTTTGATTTTTGTTATGTGTTCTGACCTCGCCAAAGATATCCACACCGCTCTTTCCCTGTATTGACTACCATTAGCCCACACGGCCGAATATTTGTTTCGCTCCTTGTGCCACCTCACGCAACACACTCCACCATCCTTTCATGCCTGTGTCTACCTCACTCTCAAAGGAGGAAGCTCAGCCTTGTCACCTGATGGGCAAACTGCATAGTGGAAACTTGTATCCTCTGAGGTATGCGGGGCAAATGTTGATCCTTTGGTGGTTCAGCTGTTGTTCCCTGTGCAGACTGAGAAGACACGGCGTGTCTCTGTCTCTGTTATTGGAGGAGTTAATAGGGCTGAGTGGGACATTTACTGCTTGCACAGAGCTTTTTCTGCCTCTTTAAAGTTGACTTTAGAGTCACCGTGGTCTTTTTAGCATAGACAAATGTATCTCATATTGAGCTTGTTCATTTGCAATGAAACATCCAGTTTCAGCATCTAGACCTTGTTACACCATTGGTTCAGTTTGGGGGGACGGGGGTAAGTAGTCCCATCTTCACTCTCTTGTTTTACAAAGGCATTGGTTGGTGATTATGGTTTGTTGGACATAGTGGCTAGTCTGAGGTCAGCCCACTTGTGCGACTGATGGCGGAGTGCCATTTATTTTTCAAACTGCTTTTACATTTGGCTGTATTCTGACCAAAAACTAATTAACAAAATTGTCCTCACACATTGGTCATAATCAGCCAGTGATAAACTCCCAGAAGTCACAGTAAGTAGCTGATATAAGGCTTGGAGATATGGACATTTTTATCATATCAGTTGATATTGATATGTCACCATATAAACCAAATCACTATTTCTTTCAAGCTTAAAAGTTGATTGTTACTCCACCTCAGTTAGATGTGAATATATCCCATGGTTATTTCAGCCACTAATTAAAATGGGCTTAATTCAAGTCCAACATTTTCGACTGTGCTTACAGGCACGTCTTTTGCAATAATGTCGGCTCTTGCATTTGTGATATCTGTCTCTTTGTTTTTTGTAAGCCATGGTGCTAGAGGTCTGTATCTCTATCAGCACCTATTATGCTTCAGCCTATGCTCTGTGCGATGTGTGTCGACGTGTGGCGCTGTTCTCGTTATCATTTCCTTTTTGTGTTTTCTGTCAAACTCTGGATGGAATGAATTCTATCATAAGTTATTTTGCAATATATCTTTATTATTTTGTCACCCAGTCTAGAACAAACTATATAACAACTCGGCTCATAAACTTAAAAATACCTATAGTAATGGAATTTATCATTCTTTTTTTTCCTAGTAACCTTTATACTGATCCATTTTTAATATCTGACCTTTATTATAGTGAAACAAAAGGTTAAACTTCTGGTTATACATTTAACAGTTGACTTTACTGCCCTAAGATTTTTCAGTACTTTGCCTCTAACCTTCAAGTTTTCCCCGTTGTCTCAGAGATCACTTAATCTAATCAGGAGCTATGTTGCTGGAGACCTTGCAAAGTTCAAACGAACACATCTTTGACTTGGGAGTAAAGTTCATTATAATCTCTGCACTCTCCCTAACCTGTGTCCGTCATATCAGCCAGGCAACCTCTTCCTTTGCAAAGAGAAGAAGAGATGACAGTCAGCAATGTGATGGGATGTTACAAGTTCCTGCCAGCACGACTGTGAGAGAGATCTGTCTGTGACAGCCAGATAATGAACCTCACACTGTCTGTCTCTCTTTCTCACTCAGCCATCACTTCACCTTTCCGCCGCCTCGCCCATTCAGTTGATACAGCACTGACATCACCCCCTGCCTAATGGAATCCGGCCTTCCTTCGCGTCCGTCTTTGCTCTCATCAGCTGCTTGCTCTAATTAGATGAGGATGATTTCAATAAAGTTACTGTCGTCCTCACTCCATTAGTTATATTAACACTCAGATTCCTGGCCTGAAGTCGTTTAGCTGTCCTCTGCCTTTCACCGGGGGGTCCAATCCTCTTCTTTTCATAGATCTGTGTAACCTAGTTACTGAGGCCCAGCAGGGGAGGCCAATCAATTAATGAACAAAGGAGCCCGTGCACTGAGCAGCAGCTAGAGTCTGGGACTATAAATGGGGCACTCCCAAAACATGGTTGCTGTCAGTTCAGTATTTGATGGATGTTGTTTTCCTTTGTTATTTTGTGCGTGTGAGTCTAGAGTACTATATCAGACGAGTCTAATGCCATCTGCTTTTGTGGTGTTACCTGTTTGAGCACAGTACCTGCCACTATTCAGGTGTCTTTTATTGAGAATGAGAAGTGAAAGAGATGGATTTGAACATTTGTTGTCATTAAAGCACAAAGCCCTCTCATCCCCTTTATGTTTAATTACATTTGAGCTGTAAATAAATGGACTGCAGCATGTAATGTAGTGAAAAGCCCAGAAATAAAAAAGACTTTGTTCAAAACCTCTACTGCCCTCAGACAAAATGTGGAGCTGAGCTAACAAATTAGGTATATGGACAAAGGTTAAACATTCATATTTGGTGGTTCTGATCAGTCTCCCCTGGCAACAGGCAGATTTGGATGGATAGCTCTCTCTCTCTTTCTCTCTTCTGTCTGTTTTATCCACCTGTGCTTTTTCCCTGTCTTTCACCACTTTCTCATCCTTTCCTTTTCTCAATACCTCTTTTCATCCTATTCAGTTCCCTTTTTTTCCCACACCTCACATTTTTCCAACATCCCTCCGTTCCACCCCTCAATTCTGTACTATCTTTCTTCTCTCCAGCCACCCGTTCTCTCTGTCATCCCTTTTTCTTACTCTGACTGTTCGTCCCCTGTGTTACCTTCCCCGGAGTTTCCTCCTCTGTCTCCCTGTGAGTGGGATCAGGGAGCTGGCTCTTGTAGCAAGCTGCTGAATAATGTAAGTACAGAGCATTAGGCCAGAGGTGCAGTTAACCCTTTGATCCTCGATCACACAGTGGGTGAGGTGGACACATCATAAATGACAGCTCGACAGCAGGGAAAACAGCCAATCTTCTTCTTCCATTTTATACCTAGAGGATATAGATCCCCCATCTGGTTTCATTGTCATGGCCTCTGTAAGCAGGAACACAGTGAGTGTCCCTAGCCTTGATATACTAGCATTGATGTATAATTAAAGGGTTAGAAAAGCTGAAGATGAATAATTGATATTGGAGCAAAGATGTCATGGCATCCTGAACCTTATTGTACTCTGTATTTTCACTTACAGTTCAGATAAAAGATTTACCAGTCTGCTTTTTTTCTGGTCAACTCGTTCTGTCTTCACTGATTCATTGTGGCACTGTGCTCCACTCTGACTGAGGACTTATCATGTCTTTATTCAGACCTTTAGACCTGTGTAAAGTGAAGTGTCAAAACACAAGGCTATAGGTTGTAGAATAATCGTATTAAACTTTCTACAGCAAGCAGGTTGTATTTATGTTACCTATTTGTATCAATTAACTGACGGAGTCATGCATTTCCAGTCTTATAAAGGCGTAGCCAGCATACAAGTGCTCATTAACCCTTTATAATCAATACAAACTCCCCCCTCCTTAAGTGCTTCTAGTTAGCTTTAGACCCTCATATCCTGAGGCTTGGGTGTATTGATCTGCTGGACTGATTGGAAGTTTCCCTTCAGGAGGTGAAGGATAGCAGTGGGACTGGGGATGTTTTGGCAAGAGTGGAGAAGGAGTGGGTCTTCATGGCTGGATCATCTTACCACTTCCTACCCCCACTTCCTTTACCACACCTGTTACTGTGTGTGTGTGTGAGAGAGAGAGACAGAGACAGAGTGGAAACGGCTGTTTGTGTGCTCAGGAGAGAACATGGCTGAGAGGCGTATCAAATGAGAAATGTGTTACATAGGGTTTATGGTGATGGCGTGTGTCTGAACTGCATTGACTTTGGCAGCTGCTGGCCTGTTATGGATGGGTGGCAGGAGACAGATTTTAGATTTTACATGGCTAACACACTATGTGACAGTCTGCCTTATAGATTGGGTGTTTGGACCCATAACCTACTGCTGAGCTGCATGCACACAGCAACACATGAGCACACCACGAAACCATCAGGCACTGTGGCTGTGTTTGTATGCAGTGCGGTGGCATTTAATCCATAAATTTGACAGACCTTCCTTGAACCGACAGGGAAAAACATAGCTCTCTTCCCACATAAATACACCCCTTCTCTCTTCTACTCTACCTTGGCATTTTTCCCCTTTCTTAAAAAGTAATAAAATATTGTTTTGATTTCTGAGTGTTGTGTTTCAGGACATACACCGCGCATGCTGTCCTGCGAAGTCTTGACCCTGTCCACATGCTTCAGCCACCCCCTTCTGTAAACTGATATCTGTGTGTGTGAGTGTGCATGCTTGGGTGTATGTGTATGTATGTCACGGTAGGATACACAGCAGCTGTACAGGCAGCAGTGAAGAGGGGAAATGGGAAGAGCCAGCTCTGTAGACAGAGCCCAGATAGACCTGTCAGCTCCGTGACACCCACACATGCTTCACCCTCTGGTCCAGGACGAGAACAGAGGAAGGGGAATGCAGCTTGGCTGTGGACAGGTAGAGCGAGGGGCTAAAGTAGACAGAGTCTTGAGTAGTGGCAGAGTTAAGACTGCAGCTGTGAAAGGGATAACAGTGTGCTGTGGCAGAGCCGTGCTTATTTTGGGGAACATAACAGGACTTAAGGGAGAGAGGATAGAAGACCTGGTAGGCACAATGACTAAAAAGTACCTCCTCTCTCCTTTATTTTACTCTTTGACACTGATCATCAGATTGTCAGATTCCTCTATGTAAGCACAAGTACAAATATAGAACATAAAATACTGATTACATAAGTAATTATCCACTAAAATTTTATATTTAGTAGAAGTTTTAGTCTTGCAGTGATTACAGGCTTATGTCTGCGGGCCAGGTCTGCATCAGTGCATATTACAAAAAGGCATAGGTCAAGTTTCATAGGCTGCAGGTTTAAGTCTTGCAACTAATTTCACATTGGATAAAGGTCCAGACCCTGACCTGGTCACTATCGGGCATTAACATTGTTTTGCCACTTCACAGCTTATGGCCTGTGTAAAGGATGGCCTCGTCTAATGAGTCCATGTCTGCAAACATGCATCCCCGAGACATGATACGGCAACCACCAGACTTCGTGGTGGGGCTGATGAGCTTCTGGTTAGAGACAGTGTTTTCTTTACACCAAACATAGAATTGAATATTTTGGCCAAAAAACAACAAACTTTGCTTTGGTCACATTACACTATAAAATCTGCTCCAACTTTGTTTCAGAATCTCCCACATGCCTTCTGGCCAACAGTAGCTGAGATGTCATGTCATTTTTTTTTTTTTTTAAACAGTGTCTTTCTCTTTGCCAGTCTGCTATAAAACTCTGGTTGGTGAATCACCCAAGCAACAGTTGTTGAATACACAGTGTCTCTTTTCTCTCGGTAATAAAACCCTGTAGATTCTTCAGAGCCGCTTCAGGCCTCTTGGTGGCCTTCACGCTTGTGTCCTTCAATGCACAGTTGCTCAGTTTTTCTCCACTTGCTACCTACAAACATTTAGTCATTTAATAATTGTCCCTACCTAAGTGTGAAAGGATGTTTCTTTGTCCTCATAGATTTTGACGGGGAACTATCACCTGTTGGGTTCTCCAGATTGAAACATATTCAACATCATTCAGCAACATTAATTATACACAGTTGCTGTTCATTAAGCTTATTAAGCAACTTTCCACTCTGGTTCTGTCATCACATTATTATAGTTCACTATTAATAGTTTTTACTACTGTATTTCTAACTAATGATGGTGCTTACCCATTAATAAACTTGTTAGATAATGGCATCTAGATTAACCCATCTTGTATTTGTCAAATATGCAAATAATTTTCCATTTAGTCTCTGTCTTCTGTCTCAGTTGAATTAATGTTAGAAAACAGAAAAAAAAAGTCCAAGAGGGGGGTGAATACTGCCACGTTGGAAAGCTGGGGAGTATAGCAGAGCTTGGCTGTGGTTGTGTTTTAAAAACCGTGACGGAGGCAGAAAGTATGACAGAGAGAGAAGATAAAAGCTGGAGCTGAGCCTAGGTTAAAAAACACACAGGATTTGTAATAGGACTCGGGCTACAATTGTAAATGTAATTATTGTCTTTGCAACAGGCCAATCATGAGGCTGAGAGTTTCTCTGCAGTTACCACGACCAGGGAAGGTGTCAAGCATGTAATGTTTGTTTATGTAAATCTTACTGTATACAACCCTTGAGACAATTTTCCACTTCCGTCCATTTATCTGTTGTTCTTGATTGTGCTCTGAAAGCACGCTGATGATAATGATGAGCGTGTTTTCATGCAGGAGGAAAAATCCTATCTGTTTGATCTCACAGGCAAAAATATGGGCAGAACAACCGAATCTCATCTCTTGTGTCAGCTATTCTTCTGCAGTGTGATATTCCCATGGGAACGCATTTCTGCTGTGCGAATCACAGTCGGATCAATGCGGGCCGTTTCTTATCTGGACATGAAAGAAGGGAAGATGGAAGGGGGGGGGGGTGTGAGGAGGGGAAGTGTGGTCCCCTGGGAATTATAATACCTGAAATTCATTGGGCAGCCTCTTGAATATAGCTCATCATCTTATCATCAGCAGGTAGTGTACTTTTCCCTATCACAGCACAAGATACATCCTCTGCTGTGCTTTTTCCCCTCAGTCCTTCCCTGATTGATCGAATCGATTAAACAGTTGCAGTGTTTATGTGCGCGCCTCAGCTCGTGTCAAAGCACGTCTGGGGATTTTATTATTTGTTAGCTCATTTGCTTTTATTCATCTGCGGTCATCGTGAGCACTGTTTTTTTTTTTTTGATAGCATCTCTGGTTCACGTTAGGTCAGCAAATCTGTTATTGCTGCTCTGCTGCAGGTGTAAAAGTCTTAATAAAACTGTTTTGCTTTAGTGAGGGATTCTTTAGAGCTCTGAATAGGTTTTCTACACTGAATAGGCAGTTGATGTGATCGGCACACCCTGCATCTTCAGCCACTCTGACAACTACTGTTATCTTCACTCGCCCTTTCTGCTCGGAAGCCCCCCAACTCCCACGCTCACTCACAAATTCACACACACATTGACACACAGACGTGCCTTATCCTGAGTGCTATGACTTTCACCTCTGAAACAGGCATCACACTGAAAGTGATGTCTATTGTTGGTATAACGGGAGACCCATTAGGAATGCTCAGTCCCAATGGAGACATCGTGCTGTCTGACGTGCTCCCTTGTCCTTCAGCAGTGTCCTGAGATGACAGTAGATAAACAATGGGAACAAACAGTCACTCCCACCAGCATTGATCTGGCTCCCTCTCCCCTCCCTGCTCTCACCAACAACGCCACATTGATTCCACCTACACTCAATTTATATGAAAGCCCCCTGCTCCACCTCCCTTTTCCACCAAGACTGACAAAAATGATAAATGACCAGCCCCTTCTTCCCTCTGCCACTACCTCCCGGTGCCTCACGTTGGCTGTCCGAGGCACTTTAGGCCTGTTTTCCCTTAGAAATCCAATAGAGTGAGTTCCCCCTTTTTCAGGGAAGTGTACGTTTTTTTGTTTTTGTTGTTGTTTCTTTTCTTTTTTTGCAAAAGGAGGAAGGTGCAGGGTTTTCATTGCTTTAGATCCTTCCTATAGTTTCCACAAGTAAACATTTCACTGGCGTAATTTCAACCCTGCAGGACATCCATATGCATGATGTCAAACCATCAAAACGGATGAATGAAGGCAATTATTATGTGTTTCAATGGCAGGCTGTAGAGCCTCCTCTCCTGTGGCTTCTGGCTAATAGTCTGCAATGTCACTCAAAGATGAAATAATATTCAGAGCCTTCGAAGTAGGGTCAATTATTATAATTTCTTTCTAACTGGCTTAATCAGTCCATTCTCCTGTTATGGATCTGATTACCTTTCCCCATGTAATCAAATACATCGGAAAGCATTTAATTCAGACATGACACCTTGGCTGTGTGTTGTCATTTGTGAATAATAATGGTGAATAACAACTGTCCATGTGAAGGGAATAATGGGATTTTACTTTCTTCAGTGTTTTCTAGATCTTTTTTTTAAATTATTATTTGTTTTGTCTTCGACTCCCACTTAATTGCTAATACCGGTCTGTAATATAGAAATTATGTCTTCCATGTTCCCGTTTTTTTTTTTTTTTTTTATTGTACAGATCCAGTGTCCCAGTGCCTGTAAATGGGGCACAGTGTGTCTATAAATAGATATACTGTGGTAGTGAGCTGCTGGTAGTTATCAGCAGGAGGGGTTAGTGTGTGTGTGTGTGTGTGTGTATGTGCTTTTTATGTGCTGTGTGGAGGTGATCAAGGCTATTGATGAAGGCGCTGGTTCTGCTGTGGCCACTCTACCCCAGTGCACAGGGGAGTAATACCACTGTGCAATGTCTCCATTTCACATCTCTCCTCCACCATTCCCTAATGACCTTACTTTGCGTCGTCTCCACTCAGCCACAGTTTTCCCATGGCTCCTACAGCTCATCTACACTGCTTTTACACTCCCTGTCACACTCGGATCTGTCCCCATTGCTCCTGCTTGAGATCCCAAATCTAAAGAAGATGTTTGGGAGCCTAGATTCCAAGGGGGCCTAGGGAGATCTAAGATTAAATAGACTTGGAGAGTGCCATGTATATTTAATTATCTCCTCTCTGTGTTTTTATTCATCTTGGTCCTAATCATCCAAAATAAGAATAATGTGTAATCATGGTGTCATGCCTGTGCCTGCTGAGGTCATCTTCACTGAGGGTGATATCTGTGGTGATGGGAGTTGACATGATCCCTCTAATGGAAGTGTAGTGGTGGATTCTTACTGTCTCATGCAGAATATACAGTTATAGTACAGTGAGGCCCCATTTCTCTTTAATTGTCAGTGAACACACTTTTGATGTCTTCCCATTCTGGTCATAATTGCTCTTAGCAAAAGATTGCACTCCCCTCAATGGATTTGAAGATTAGTCGCTGCCACTTTGTCCTGTTACTGTATCAACGGAAAACATTGCAATCATTTCAATTATGACAGTGCTGGGATTGAGGTCTTCAAGTAGAGCCTTGAGATGTAATTGGAGGGGCACAAGCGAATTGGAGGAAAGGCATTTTTCTTTTGTGAAAATTGCCTCAGTCTTGGGGACAGTAAATTGAGGTGCTGAAAAATGATGTGATAATTCAGCCGCATGGTTTGGTAGGGGAAATGGCCTGAAAGTCACTTTCTAGAGAATTAGGAGGCACAAGTACATTTCTCTCCTGAGTCCTCTGTCCTTCACGCAGTGGCATGAAATGAATTGATGAGACAGAGGGAGAGGGAAGTGTCGGTGTAAATGTTTGCAGCTAAAATGAAGCTGCCTGCTTGTGCATTCAGATTGGCTGAAGGGTGAGAGGCGGAAGCTGGAGTGAGGATATGCCGCTGCGTTCCACGTTATTTCATGGCCTAAGCCTTTAATCGCAGCAGCCACAATGGATGCATAAAATGGAATTCAAATTTCAGATTGATTGATTCGGTATTGATGAATGCCAAGGCTGGCTTGAGGGGAGAAAACACTGACTGTGGCTTTTAAATGTAACCTCTTTAAGAACACAAGTGCTTGCTCCTCACATGTGCCTGTTTGTGGCTATAGATATGCCTCAAAAGAAATTTGAAAATTCTGGCTTTTTGAAGTTTAATCTTGCGCAACAAAGGGTAGGAGGCTGAATGCATATGCAGAAATTTGCTTTAGCTTTGCTTCTTACTGCTTATGGTAGAGAATTTCAGCACAGTGCTTTTGTAGCTGCTGACAGTGGTCAAAACATCTCACACAGTAGACTTTTAAGTTTGCCGTCTCTGCTTATAGTTAAGTCTTGTAACTGAATACATGAATCATCTTAAAACAAGATTAGCAGTAACGATACATAGCATTTTAACCCCATTCTTAATATATGTTCAATCCTCGCCTTCCTCACTCTATTGTGTCTTGTTTCTTAATCCCCTAAAGGCATGTTGCACAGTAACAGAGCTGGCATAAGCACATTTGTCACTGTTTGCAGTGTTGAGATTAACAGGATTACAGATTAAGGATTACATCGGCGTCATTCTTACTCATTTAACCTTGACCCATGCCCTACTGAAACAATTCAGACAGTTAGCTCAAACGTGTTTCCGTATTTGCCGTGCCTGAGTGTTTGCACAAAAGCTCAGTAATATTTGTTCAGGAAAAAGCACAAACAAAATGTGCGTGCTTTGTAGTGAGATAATTTGGATTGTAGATCTTCTAATGAGTCCCTCGGGTCGGTGTCCACTGTGATTGAGCCACTTTGGTACATGCACATCAATACACAGACAAAGACACAAAAGTGACAACAACAGTAGCCTTTTGATCAGCGTCCTTTGGATTAACGCCCTCCTTCCATTTCCCACTGCACAGTTTCCATGCCTCGGCACACAACGTAACTCTGCTGTTTCCATGGACAACATGCGGTTGCCGAGCCCTGTGGTGATTGAACACAGAGGGTCATCATTTATATCTGTCCATCAGCGGCGAGGGGACGGTTAAGGGAGTAAGGGTAGCAGGGGGAGAAGGGGGCACTATCGGGTCCTGAGGCACTCAGAGAAGGTCAACTCTCCTTTTAAAAGTTAGTTTGTCGAAAGGGATCACTTACGGCTACTCTGGCCCACAGTGTTCATGTCCCGAATCTCATCACAGGCTCCAGGTTGCTTAGTCTTATTCAAACTTTAAAAGAAGTGCAGCAGCAGTGTTCAGGAGGGAGGGGGGAGAGAGGACATGTGAGGGTACATATGGTTAGTGTTGTTTATCTAGAGAGTTGTTGCAGCTGAGGACCGGGCTCCATCCCCCTGTTCCTCATCAGCTCTCATTAATCTAACAGTATGGTTCTGGCCTCTTTCCCATGATGCAGAGTGAGCAGGTTTGAGTGACCACCCACCCTGATGAAAAGCATGAGTCCGTCTTCTCAGTCATCAGCTGCAGTTGTTTATGCGTTCACTTCATTGTCACCATCTCTCAGCTGTTTTAAAACAACGAGGGAAATATTTTAATTGATGCATTCAAAGATTGATAGTTACCCCAAGGCGTGAATTTCACGCTCATTTCTCTCACCAATCTGTTTTTTTTCCCTCATGGTTTGGTAGTTCATCATTTCATTCTTTTCTTTCTTTGTTTCCCTTTCCACGGACATTGTTGAATATTTCCCTTTGTTACTGCCCCTTCCTCTTATGCCTGCCATCATTTAGCAAGACTGTAAGTCCTGTGTGCAATCACAGGTGTGAGCTCTTTCCTTCATTGAGAATAAAAAGTTACATCAGATACATCATAGCTTCCATCTGCCTCTCCTTTACACATGAGTTAAAACACTGACTCTCTTTGACAGACTGAAACAGTTAGGTGTGTTACTCTTTACCTTGCAGATATGTCTGCTGGCTATACCTCTCATCAGCTTCTGCTAAACGTGAAATATTCATGTTCTCTGTTCTTCCTTTTCTGCAGTTTTGCATCTATTATTTTACAAGAAGACATTTCTAAGGTATACACAGAGTAGAAGACACATTAGGTGAGATGGGCATGCAGACATTTAAGATCCATTAACCATTATTCTGTACGGTCAGTGCTATAGCCTCATCTCCATTAGTGACTAATGTATTGTTCTCTCTTTTAAGCCAGACTGATCTCACGGCTTCACACTTAAATTCAATTTAGTTTAATTCAGTTTATTCATAGCGATACAACAAAAATCTCAAAACATCTCAGGCCATTGTCAGGTTAAAGCTTTACAGAATTGTATGAAAAACATATACAACTATATAGAATTATATATAAAACTAACAGCTCCCCTTGAATAAATACTATACTATACAACAGTAAAGAACGATGGCTCAGGGTGGGCGACCATCTACCTTGACTGGTTAGGTGGAGGGGAAGGTGGAGAGACAAAAGATCAAGTAAGCGAGGTTGCTTGGTTGGCAGGGTTCAGTAACTGCACTGGTATAAAGAAAGGGAGACAGGACACAAAATTAATGACAAGCAATGGTGGTGTAATAATGGA